>NC_087136.1:10317032-10634065 GCF_030705265.1 Helicoverpa armigera | reverse complement strand
GTCACGTGATTCAAATTGTCAATTGATCTAACCTCAAAGATTCAAATGAATGAATGAAATATTATTATGTCGGTTATTTAAATATTAATAAAATATTAAATATTAATTACAAACTATTAACAATATATTTAGCAAAATATAATTACGAATTATCAAAATAATAATTTAAAGTGTTAGTAATAATTTTAAAATGTAACTTATTTTAACGGATGTTGTTTTTAGTTGTCAATTGACTAATATGGTTCAATATAAAAGCGATGGACGGTGCGCCGCCAGTCAGTTGAGCTTCGACTACGGAACGGACCACTTCTCATCAAAGTTAAGTTTCTTGTTTTATTATTAATTGATTAATTAATTAATTGATTATGATATGATGACGATGTGTTTTTTATGTATTATACAATTATTATGTTTTATGTACATTATGTGTTATGTATAAATGGAGAATGACAACATCACTTATGTAGTTGTCTATTCCCCTTGCCTTGTTATAATAAAAATATACAGTTATCATGTTTCATGGAAAACAGACCTTGAGACTACAACTATATTTATATTTAGTAAACAGTAAATTGCAGAAATAAAATATATTCAGATACATATTTGTTTCCTAATTATTTCATTTTCCCTGTAGTAAAATTCATTAGTCAAATGAGTAAAACATTCAAAACAAAGCTTATATTGCTGTCCTGACCTCTCATCACTAATGTAATCTGTAGCGTTTTCTGACATCAGAAGTGGGATCCCTCCTTCGCCTCTCATAATTAATTCATTTTGCTATGTTTTCAGGATGGATTCTGAAGCGATTACCAATCTTCTGAAAGCAATCCGAGATGCTGTATCTACAACCCAACAAAAGGATGATGACATCGCTCTGCCACTATTTGACCCTGACAAGAATGATTGCGGAGCCAAGAGTTGGTGCGACAGTATTGAAGCTCTCCGTGCCGATTTGAAGTGGAGCAGTATCAAGACGGCAGCTAAAGCTGGTAAGGCTCTCAGAGGTTCCGCTGTAACTTGGTTCGAGTCCTGGGAACCAGCAGAAGGCAGATCTTGGGAAAAGTTTTCTACGGACATTATCGATGCCTATCCCGAAAAGAAAAACTTATCCGAGAGACTTAGCAAGGCAGTTTTACATTCATCAGACTCTGCTGATTCTTATGGCGAGTACGCTAGAGAAAAAATAAGACTGTATCGAAATACAAAAATTTCTTTCACCGATGAACAACTCATTGAATTAGTTTGCGGTGGAATAACTGATGTTGACGTTAGGATGGCCTCACTCAATAGCGGCGTCACTACAACTGCTGCCCTAATATCTCTCCTCTCAATTTACTCTAAATCCAAAAAGAGACCGTTAGAAAGTAGTGATCCCGGTCCTTCGGGAATCAAAGTACCCAAACTCGCTGGTGAAAAGAAGTGTTTCACTTGTAATAAAGTTGGCCATGTACAGTCATTTTGCCCTAAAAATAGGCAAACATCGGTTCGCAGCTCCACTACTTTCCAAGCCTCACAATCATCTAGACCTAATGATCCTCGTCCAATAATATGTACATATTGTAAAAAGATAGGTCACACTGAATCAGTGTGCTATCATAAGCAAAGAGCCGAGTCAAATAATTCTTCATCCATTACCATAGTACCAAATAAGGCAGTTAATTTTTTAGAAAGACCGAACTAAACTTAACTCGTGTCATAGTTAATGGAGTACCAATTGATTCATTAATAGACACAGGAGCCAATTGTAGTTTAATAAAAGAATCAGTAGCAAGACGCTTGGGATGCCATTTTTCACCAACATCAATTTATTTAAACGGAATAGGACCAAATAAAATTTATGTTTTTGCTATCATTACCGTGTTTGTCCAATTCCAAGAAATTTGTTTAGAATTAGATATACATGTTGTCAGGGATAATGATTTTCAATATAATTTACTTATAGGCAGAAACGCTGTTCAGTACCCAGACGTACAGATTGTTACAGATTCACTAGGTAGTCAATTGTTTAGGAAGCCAGTTCAAACCAAGACGGAAGTAAATGTACTTACTGCTATATCAGAATTAAATGAATTAACTTCAAAAATTGAGCATCTTGATTTAGAACTGCAAGAAAAAGTAAGAAAAATTTTTCAGAAATATCCTTCCGTCTTGGATGAGACTAGTACAGTAAAAACCGGTGAATTAAAATTGCGATTAGTTAAAAATGAAATCATATATTATCGCCCTTATCGTCTGGCACCGATTGAGAGGGAGAAGGTTAATGAGATAGTTCAAGAACTGTTGAAACAAAACATAATTCGGGAAAGTGATTCTCCTTTTGCAAACCCAGTTATTTTAGTTAAAAAGAAGGATGGAAGTGATAGACTTTGTATAGATTATAGAGCACTAAACAAAATTTTGGAAAAAGATCGATACCCCCTTCCTCTCATCGAAGACCAGATAGACAGGCTAGGTAGAGCTAAATATTTCATTTCTATCGACATGAAAAACGGATTTTACCAAATTCCCGTAGCTTCTGATTCAATAAAATACACTGCTTTCGTGACTCCCGACGGCCATTACGAATTTTTGAAAATGCCGTTTGGCATCTGTAATGGACCGTCTGTTTTTCAAAGGGCAATCACGAAGGCCGTTCAACACTTAAAGTTTTTACTAGTCTATATCGATGACATTCTTATTCCATTTTCAACGATAGATGAAGGTCTGTGTTATTTAAACGAAACTGTCCAAGCACTGTCCCATGCCGGGTTCACTATAAATATCAAAAAATGTAAATTTTTCGTCGAAAGCATAGAATATTTAGGTAGAGTTATTTCACGAGAAGGTGTTAGGCCAAGTGAGACAAAGGTAGCTGATCTAGTAAACTCCCCTGTCCCTAGTAACGTAAAACAGGTACGCCAGTTTATGGGTCTTGCCAGTTATTTCCGCAAATTTATCCCAAATTTCGCAGCTCGTACTGCTTCCATAACAAAACTGACTAAAAATAATCAAAAGTGGGAGTGGGGAGCCCAACAGGATGCGGCTAGAGATTATGTTATAAAACATTTATCATCTAAGCCCTTATTAACTGTGTTTGATCCTAAGTTTCAAACAGAACTTTATACAGACGCTAGCTCTCTAGGTTATGGTGCAATTCTTGTACAAAAAATAAATAATAATAAGAAAGTAATAGCCTACTTCAGCAGACGTACATCACCTGCAGAATCTAAATACTGTTCGTATGATTTAGAGACTTTGGCAATTTTTAATGCATTAAAACATTTTAGGGTTTACCTTCTGGGTATTAAATTCAAAATTTTTACAGATTGCAATTCTATTAAAGCTACAATGAATAAGAAAGACTTAACTCCCCGTGTTGCCCGATGGTGGACCTTTTTACAAGACTTTGATTTTGAAATAGTATATAAAAAAGGTAAATACATAGGCCACGTTGATTTTCTTAGCCGTAATCCTGTTGAGAACCCCAGTCCTCTTAAAACTAATAACAATGAGACTCAAAGTGAAACTAAGGTTGTTAATTTAATTGAAGATCCACAGTCTTGGTTAGAAATTGCCCAACAAAACGACCCAGAAACTCAAAATCTGATTTCTCAGGTTGTATCCGGTGAACTAGATGAAAATCGATACTTCTTACATAATAATTTGTTATTTTATAAGGTCAGACCCAATCAATCAAAGCTGTATGTTCCTAAAGGCACAAGATTTAGACTTTTAAGACTTTTTCACGACGAGAACTGTCATGTAGGATTTGACAAAACTTTCAAAAAACTTTCTGAATATTTTTGGTTTCCTCGCATGTCCGCTTTCATTAGAAAATACCTAAAACACTGCTTAATATGTATCGAACGTAAAGGTCATTCAGGTCCCAAGCAAGGTTTTTTACATCCAATTAATAAAAGCCCAATTCCTTTTCACACGATTCACATAGACTGTACAGGTCCATTTACACAAACCAATGAAGGTTTCAAATATATTCTGCTTATAGTGGATGGATTTACAAAATTTTGCTTATTGAAACCTCTCAAAACTCTTAATGCCCAAGAACTTGTACCCATTATAAGAGAAACCATTACTTTATTCGGAACTCCATCAACAGTAATAACAGATAGGGGAACTAATTTCAGCTCCACCCAAATTCGTTCTTTATTTAATGAATTACATATTGAACACCATATGATTTCCACGGGTACACCAAGGGGTAACGGACAAGTGGAACGGTATGTTAGTACTGTTATCGACATGTTAAATACTACATGTAATGGCTCGTCAGACTGGCCAAGCGGGTTGTGGAAAGTACAGCAGTCAATTAATACCACTGTCCAGAAATCTACCGGTTTCACACCAATCCGTTTGCTCCTTGGTTGTAATGCTAATATTCCGTCCATCCAAGCTCATCTAAATGATATTATTATTCCCGAAAATAACTTTGATGTAAGGGCGGACCGCGAACTAGCTTATCAGCGTTTATGTTCAGAGGCCAATAAATTCAAAAACCGTTTTGATGTTGTAAGGCGAGATAACAAGGTTTTTAATGTTGGTGACACCGTGTATGTAAACCAAGACCATAGGCGTCGTGATAAGCTAAGTCCCAGGTTCAAGGGTCCTTACGAAATAATTGGCATTCTACCACATGATAGGTATTCTCTTAGAGGAGTAGGTAACCTAAGGAACATAACCATAGCTAAAGATAAATTGAGATTATGGCCAGGTGTATGGGCTGACGAGAATAATGTTTAAAATTATATAGATTTAAGTTTACAAATTGTATTTGTGTCATATAGTGATTATAATTAATGATTTGTTAAGAGCAATGGATGTTTGATCATGTTTAATTAAACTGTTATTGTTTAAATATTTGTTTTCTTTCAACACCACATGTTATGATGAATGTGAAATTGGAACTGCTGAAGTTAGTTGTTTTGTTCTAGCCTGTCTCATGCGCAGCAGGTGTGGGGCTAGATTAATGTCTAAAACAACTGACCGTTGTTATTTCGTCATCTTAATGTGAAAAGATCGACGGTAACAATGTAAAAAATGTATTAGACTAAGTATTATGTATGTTGATCATTTCATGTAAGGTAATCTGTACTTCGAGAACGAAGTACATGTCAGTATGGCCGTGATAGTATCTGTAAAATTATTTTGATGTGATGTGTGTCACGTGATTCAAATTGTCAATTGATCTAACCTCAAAGATTCAAATGAATGAATGAAATATTATTATGTCGGTTATTTAAATATTAATAAAATATTAAATATTAATTACAAACTATTAACAATATATTTAGCAAAATATAATTACGAATTATCAAAATAATAATTTAAAGTGTTAGTAATAATTTTAAAATGTAACTTATTTTAACGGATGTTGTTTTTAGTTGTCAATTGACTAATATGGTTCAATATAAAAGCGATGGACGGTGCGCCGCCAGTCAGTTGAGCTTCGACTACGGAACGGACCACTTCTCATCAAAGTTAAGTTTCTTGTTTTATTATTAATTGATTAATTAATTAATTGATTATGATATGATGACGATGTGTTTTTTATGTATTATACAATTATTATGTTTTATGTACATTATGTGTTATGTATAAATGGAGAATGACAACATCACTTATGTAGTTGTCTATTCCCCTTGCCTTGTTATAATAAAAATATACAGTTATCATGTTTCATGGAAAACAGACCTTGAGACTACAACTATATTTATATTTAGTAAACAGTAAATTGCAGAAATAAAATATATTCAGATACATATTTGTTTCCTAATTATTTCATTTTCCCTGTAGTAAAATTCATTAGTCAAATGAGTAAAACATTCAAAACAAAGCTTATATTGCTGTCCTGACCTCTCATCACTAATGTAATCTGTAGCGTTTTCTGACACACGCCACTGAGATCGATTGAAGTAGGCTAAATACCTCTATGAGCAGGCTTACCCTCCGCCGAAACAAAAATCTTAGAATTGTTCAGAAATTATATAAGAATAAATTAAAATTCCGTAATAGGTAATAAAAATACAATTAAAGTTAAAAATTATTACGAATGACGCAACACCAAAATAAATAATACATATAAAAATTTAATGCTAAAAACTTTCATAAAACTTAAATATCTTTTTTCTTAACAACAAAAACAAATTGAACCTATAATTTAAAATTAATAAATAAAATTGAAATAAGTTGCTATTGAAAAAATATATAAAATTGGTATTCGATTATTTATAACAAATATCCGATTTAGGTATCGAATGCACACCGATGATTGAAAAAAAAAAAAAAACTCTATTCCAAACTCTACTTGTCTGTGACTTTGATCTTGTAAATATTGTTCATTTTTATTGTGTATTTTATGTGCTGATTTTTTAGTTATTGAACATAAATAAGTGCACGAAATGTATTGCAATGGATTGAAAATGTTATAAATATGACGTTTGTGTTGTGTTTGAGAAAGTGATGCGATTATTTATTGGTAAGTTTTCACCAAATTTGAAATGCCTAACTTTTCGATAGACTTAAAAACACCGTAATTATTATATTTTTCTGAATTAACTGACCCCATTTGACCTTTGCACGTTGTTGTCAAATAAGTGAGCTCTAAAGTTATAGGTAAAATACTTCTAATCAGGCATTACGGACTTAGAATTCATGTGTTGAAAGTTAGTACAAATTTTTGACTTCCATGTCGCGATTAAAAATATCCCGCCGAATCAACGGTATAGTCATATGTCAAAATCTTGTCGAGCAGAGGGGTTAAGCATTTTAATGTACGTTAAACAAACACGTTAACACTAAAATAGCGGGATGTCAAAAGGTCATTGACCCAGGTAGACCATTGGCCCACAGCCATGGTTTTCAGTACAAAAAAGTTCCTATATAACATGTTATGTAAGTACTTGCAGCTGAAAAGCCTAGCATTTTTGCAGCTAACCACAATTTAAAAATAGTTGTAAAAGAGTGAATTGCGTTTTCATCAAAACTCGCTGGCAACGGAATTCTAAAGAAATGAAATGTTTTTTTCAGTGCGTTCGCTCGCATTTTTTTCTGTGGCAACACTTTCATTTGTACAGTAGAATGAATTCACGTGTGTTTGGTCACTGACTGAAATAGTCGTCGTTATTATCTTATTTACATTTGAAGTTGCTCCTCTATTTACTGTGTGTAAAGAAATCCTAATTTATTATTCGTAACATTTTTCCCATGTTTTTATTTAACTAGAAGAAGATTTTATGCATACTAACCTAAATGCAAATTAATCACATATTTAGTTTTCTGCAACTACTTTACCTACATCTTCTCTCCCTCAACTGCAGTTGTACTTAAACTAACATGGTAAATATCTATTCTCTAGACTTAAATAAGCTTCCTATTTATACACTAGGATTTGACCTGAAACATGATCTAAATATATAAAACTCAAAGGTGACTGACTGACTGACTGACATAGTGATCTATCAACGCACAGCTGAAATCACTGGACGGATCGGGCTGAAATTTGGCATGCAGGTAGATGTTATGACGTAGGCATCCGCTAAGAAAGGATTTTGATCAATTCTACCCCCAAGGGGATAAAATAGGGGATGAAAGTTTGTATGAAACTTTGTCAATTTTAAACCGATCGGACTGAGACTTTGCATGCATAAAGCTACTATGGCGTAGGCAACCCTTAAGAAAGGATTTTGATAAATTCCATCCCTAAGGGGATAAAAGTTTGTATACATCTTCTTAGATTTTATGAAGAAGTCCTGATGACGAATCAGAATTTTATGATGACGTTCGCTTAAATACGATTTTGATTAATTCAACCCCCATTCAACCCCCACGGGTGATAAAATAAGGGATGATGAAGGATGTAAAATGTATTAGTTTGAACTTCTTAACGCGAGCGAAGCCGCGGGCAAAAGCTAGTCCTAAATAAAGTAACGCAAATATTGCGCCTGAAAGAAGTAAAGTCTGTCTTCCCAAGCAAGCATAAGTGTCTTGTCTTAAACAAGCATAATTCACAAACGTTGAACCTTAGTAACCTTAGGTTTCAGCTCCAAAAAATAGGCCGTTGAACTATTTTTTTGTAACCATTAAACCTTTTACAGTCCATTGGCTGAATAAAGTTCGCGACATTGCCTACACAGTACCTCTGGGTTTGACAAAAAAAAGTAATAGCACTGTTATGTAGAAAAAAGCTAGCAGGTTGAAAAGTTTTTTTTTTCAGTAGGTTTTCTAATAATTTTATGCTGTATGCCTCGAGTAAACTTGAAAACCAGAACAAGTGCTTAAGCCTACTAGTAAGTCACTTTTATATGTTAAAAAGATCGTCGGAAAAAAAGCGCATTTCAAATAGATAGGCAGGTTTACTTTAGTCTACTTCTATACCTAACTCTTTCTTTAAAACGTCATTTCTTATATTATTTAATCCTTAGTTTCCAGATTCGATAGTTGATTCACTTATAGAGTTTTTTATAAGTTTCATTTACACCATTACGCGCCAAAAAGCTTTATATTTTTTTAGTACATAACTTTAGGTTGGAGGAGTTTAAAAAAACAATTTAAAACATTTCCAAAACCTTAATAATTTTATCATTGCCACCCGCATGTAAAGGGATCTAACCCTAAATAGCTAATGATATAAAACAGTCGTTACTTCACACAACCCTTCAAAATCCCTCGCTCAGAAAAAGTGATAACGTTCCTATTCACGTAACTGACGACTTTAGTGAATGTGACATTACATGAGGACATTTCATTTTATACACGGGATATGAGCATTTTACTTCTTACAACCATTACACACCAGCGGATTTACAGCTCGATTTTTTTGAGCAAAATGGCTCTGTTATTACGAACGGTGCGTTTGAAAGGTTAGCTACCGACTGCAACTGCCGACCAAACTTGCAGCGTCTGTATGAAATCATTCGATATCTGAGGGACACTGCACGTGCTGCTGCCGCTGCGATCCAAAAGGGTTTCATGTACATACATAAATATGAACTGGTAGTGCAGCTATGGCCGATTTCATACAGTCGCGGCACGAGCGGTCGGCAGTTGCACAGTGCCTATTTTGTACTAGCAGTAGTAAATTGTTTGCTGTAGAGCGCGAGCGACACACTCCGTATGAAACTGGCGATGTCACTCGGTTTTCTTGCTCAGAAAATCCGCCAGTGTGAAAAGGCTGTTAAGTCCGCGATGTGCAGCATATGCGAAGGTACGTATACCTGTCTCATTTTTATTGTTTCAAAATCAAAACGCTCAATCGGTCTAATCTACTCATGATTGAAACTGGACGGATGATATCTCTTACCCAATGTTCATTAGTACTTCTCAAAAATTGCAAGTAAAGCCGGGTTAAAAAGCTAATACTTCAATAAACATGAAAGTAAACTGTAACTTAATACACGCGCGTCATTAAGCTTCCGTCGCCATTGTTCGAGAAGTAGGTTCTTGTATAATAATGGTCTATAAATCCTGCCTAGGTTGAGGTCATTCTCAAAATATACTTACTTTTTTTTTAGGATAAGTTAGCACGTTAATATTATATGAGAAAGTTTGTGAGAGTATGTTTAGGTTTGTTATTTTCTTACGCGTGAATGGATGAATGGATTTTGATAAAACTTGGCAGTAAAATAGCTTGTACATCAGAAAAATATTAATGCGCATTTGTATCCAGATGCGGTAAGTGATTCCGCCAAAAAGCGGGAGCAAACACTGTCGGAAGATAGTGTTTATGTACCTTAAAAGGGGAAGTACAATTTACAATTTAAATACCTAATTCTTATTTCCAAAAATTACAAGGAAACTCGTGCAAAATAGCCAGACCTAATAACCATGATACTTTTAAAACTCATAATGGATATTCTTGTCTATGAAAATTGACGGCAGGTGATTAATTTACCAAAAACTAGGCTGTTCAGTCTCTGTGGATTACTTTGTGGCCTAGAAAACTATTAAACTACTCAACCTAAATATATTTTCGGCTTAAAATTAACGCCAAATGTTGTGTAAACAATGGCCTATTTTTTTACCGACTTCGCAAAAAGAAGGAGGTTTCCAATAAGAATGTTGTATTTTTTCTTGTTATTGGGCGAAGGGATTTGAAAAAGGTAAGAGAGCATTAATATACTTCACAAAATAATTTGTATCTCACAAACTTTCATTAAAGTTTATTATAACAACAAAATAAGCGTTCAAGAAAGAGCTGTATTAGATAATTTTCTGAATACTTTATACTTTTTCAAAACTTAATAATCAACATTTCTGCTTACAACTTGCGAAGCTTTTAATCAGAAGTTCACAACATTTCGGGATGGGTGTGACCTAAAAAATAAATGCCCTAAATCACAATTAAGTGTACCGCCCTTCCTAACCGACATTTCCCTTTTGCGAATTACTTTAGCGAATGGCGAGCCTCTCCAGCTGACCTAAGTCATAAACTGAAAGCAAGCGAACACATACACATCGTCTATTATCACAGAATGATCAAATAAAACCAAAATTCACAGAAATTGTTAGCTGTTCCCCGCGTCCCGAGGGATCTACTTTCAGCACCCAGTTAAAAAGAAGCCTTTGTCAGGCTCTAGACTCTAGACTATGTGCCAAATTTCAGTTAAATTGGTTCAGTCGTTTTGTCGTAAAAGTGTGTTAAACAGATAGACAGAGTGACTATTGATGATTCTATTAGTATTAAAACCAAAGCAAACATGAGGTTGTTACATGGCAAATATCATTATTTCACAACTCCTTTTTCCAGTCGAACGGCCATCTATCATGAATAAGCAAAAGGTGATCAAGCATATTTAGCAGATATCTTCCAATTGAAATTAATACGATATACCTAACCCGTAATTATTGTTTTTCTTTCATTCTTACTTAGTTAGGTACTCCTATTTCCTTTGAAATCGCTGTCGCTCATGCCTCACCCCACCTCACTTAGCCCGAGGAAAATTTAGCACTCAAGAAGACTAGAGCGTGTGTACAGTACGGTAGGCAAGCAGAACATTATCATATTAAATATTAATAGAACCATTTTCAGATACCTAGCTCTCTGCTAGCTGGTTATGGCTTTATACGAATCTTTGGAGAGGAGAAAATGTGTTTCTGAACGAACGAGGAAAAGAAATATAAGTTAAGATTAAGTAGTGTATCTTTTATATTTTAATTCTAGAGAGGGAATTAGAATTATTTAAGAACGTACAGGATTTTGTAACTCAACTGCGCAGTTTTGGGTTTTGTGAAAACTGACAACAGCCACCGTAATATAAAAAGTGGTTTTAAAAAAGTACGTGCCTTAGTACGAGGCTTAAACCATCGTCCCAAACAAAGTTGAGGGTCTAATCCTAGCACTAAAGCTGCTTCAGACCACTTTTTATAAAATTCAAAATTTTTAGTTTTGTTGAGTGATTAAACCGATAAGAAGAAAGAGAAAACTAATTGATGTCAACATATATTATCTACATTCTACCAGATTTGGTTTTTATAATTGCACACTAAACCCAAAATATTAATTTATTCACACGTTTTCATAGCATAAAAATTAAATAAGATTTTACGTAACTATTCACCTAACACGCTATTTACACTTCATCTCATTAATTTACATGTAAAGTAAATATTCGAAACAATTTCGCGTCCCTAGCTAAAGTTGGTAAACACAGCTTAGGGAGCGCTAAACTTTTAACGCTTAGTTTACGATCTCGTCCGAAATCTGGGGATCAGTATAGCCCGTTTTACAAGTGGATATTGATGTTAATATTATGTTGGGCTTTGTTTTATAATGTTCTATGGTTATATACATCCACCTTCTCACAACGTTATTAAGGATATGTTTTCATGATTGATTTCCAAGAAGTGGTATCTCTGGGAAAAATAATACATAGTATATATAAAGATGAACCAAGAAATTGTAGTTCCAAGTATCTAGACTATCTAGTAGGTACTAGAACCTGGCTATGCATATGTGGTTAATTAGTTTCTTGAATTGCATTCTCAGTATTTTTCTGGTGTAAATATTGTAGCATTTAGCTGGGACAATATATTTTTCTGACTTCGTACAAATATTGACAAATTGTATTTTTATTCTCGCTTATAACTATAGTCCGCTTCTCTTTTGTTCTTATTTTAAAACAAAAAACGACAAACACTCATCTCCGGGGTATTTCTTTACGAACTAAAATCTTCAGAATTCTTATAGTTAATGTCGATTTGGTTTACATAAAACATAGGCGATGCCATAGGCTAAACGTTATAGTTACGTAAACAAGTTGAAAAGTTATTTCACGGTGACTGGACACAGATGTATTGGAATATTCATATTTGTATTTGGGAATGTATTTTGGCAGGATTCGTTTGTTATAATGTATGGTTAGGATTGATGGACTTGAAAAAGGTACTTATGGAGGAATCCCACCAAAATTGTGTACGCTTTGGCGTGAGTCTACTACTACAGTGTTCGCATACATAGGTGGCAGTTTCACGGACACTTTAGACATAATTATTGTGACTGATTGCTAGAGGTTCAATTTTCGCGTTAGTTGGGCTGTTTGATCAAACATATCTTTAAAGATATTATGCTATACTTTCTTCTTAAAAGAAAATTCACAAAGTCTTTTTTGCCCTTGACACACAATTTTACTTCTTCTAAACTGACTGTTATTACTAACACACAAACTTCTCTGCATCTCATCCAAACTAATATTATAAATGCGAAAGTAACTCTGTCTGTCTGTCTTTCTGTCTGTCTGTCTGTCTTTTCTTCACGCCTAAACTACTGAACCGATTTGTGTGAAATTTGGTACAGACATAGTTTGAAACTTGAGAAAGAACATAGGATAGTTTTTATTACAAAAAAAAATAAAAATAAAATTATTCCGGACATATAGCGCCATCTATTGGTCAAATCAAAAATCTGCTGGTAGTCACTATTCCACGCGAACGAAGTTGCGGGCAAAAGCTAGTAATATTATATTGGTTAATTCAAGATCTTTGTCAAGGCACATAGGTCCTTGAATATGAAACCCGAGTCTAGACCGAAGTTCAAGCAAACCAAACGGCCGGGTCTTCAGATACTATCAGCTGTATTAATTAACTTTATGCCAAAATGGCGGCTGGTCTCAGACCTTATGGGTCATATTGTGACCTAAATGGAGAGTAATTTATACGTTCTAATGTTAGAAGTTTAGTAATCTAGTGTGATGGCTCTTTGAGGCAATCAAAGATACGATGTTAAAAAGACAATTTGCATGTTACAGAAGTGCTAAAAAAATATCTTTGTGTGTACAACGTGTTCCGCTAAGGATACTAAAGTTAGTATATTTTACTAACTCAAACCTTTCGACGTTATTCAAGGTACCCTTTTTGTTCCACGGCCGTGGTCACTTTTCGCCAACTGAAGTGGTCTTATTTTAGGCCTGCACATATAATGATCCCTTCAAAGTCTATACACATTGGCACAATAAAGAACATAGATGCATGCAATTCATCAATTGATGAACAAAAAGAACATTAGCCAATCAAATCACTTTACGAATTGACATTCGACTGCGAGTTCAATCAAATAGATTTCAATTGTTCAAGTATTGATTACAAAGTCATAGCTCCTTGTCACAATGCAAGCGAAGATGTAACTAACGATACAAAATCGAAACGATATGCATTTATTTTACTTCTTCATGTTAAACAGCTGCATGGATTATGAAGAAGCCGTTAAGGATGTAGCTATATATTTTTTTATCCATGTGCAGGAAGTAGTTCCCTCCATTCGCAGTTAAACTGCTAGCGGCGGATAGTTACTAATAAGTTAAGTTAGAACCCTAGAACCATATATTTTTCAGTATATCAATTGGCTTGAATAAAAATAGGAATAGGATCTCTTGAATTTTATTTATCCGTACAAAAGTGCGACTTAAAATTCAAAAAATTTGAGCAAATCCAAGAATTTATTATAGCTTCCGTTAATCTCGCAGTGTGACCACTGTGAAACTTTATGCTAGAACTCAACCTAAGTTCTTCAGCGTGCCGGTTAATTTAACCAAGTCAAAGAATAGACGACGCTTACAATATTGCTTGAGGGACCAGTAACTAAGCAGATTTTTTATATGTTAATCAGTATTTGTATACTTTTGTAGTAAGTACAAAAGGTACGCTTTCTGCAATGTATTTTGTTATTTTGCTTTAATTCATTTTAAATTAATTAGTCGTCAAAATTGCCATTGCAGTATTGTAACATAGCATTTCACTTCATTATCATAAGCAACTATATAGCTTTCAGCCATGGTTTCACCTGCATTATGCGGAAAACTACGTTCCATACCCGTATCCTAAATCATAGTCACATTCTCAATCGATTTTCAGCCAAATCGGTTCACCCATTCTTGAGGTATAGGTAAACAGTGTAACTAAGACGCCTACACCGGATATTCCAATCAAAATCTTCCCAAATCTTGCCTCCCAGATCCCCAGATCTTGTAATCTAGATAACTTTAAGACATTAAACTTCAGATGCTAAGTTCAACAGTTACAGTAATACTCTACGATTAGTGTTTGATTTGATTAATGTGCATTCTAACACGTGCTGGTTCTAACTAAGTCACAAGGTTTGAGAGGAAATCGGTAATACATTCATAATTTTATACCTACTGTAGAGATATAAACTGTTAAGTTAGTTACAGGTAATTTATATCCCACCCAAAACAATAATGTGAAAGTAGTTACTTTTTAATGATGTTACTTGGCAAGTTTTAATAGAAAATTAAATACTTGATTCATTGCGTTTAGTAGGTTTATAACAAGGTGTGTGAAAACTTGCCAAGTAGCATCATTAAAAAGTAACTATTTTGAACTGAGGTATATGTAACTATGGAACTTGGTACTTATTCAGCATGTCGATTCTATAAAATATCACAACTCACTTCGACATCACTCTCACTTCGACTTCGATCTAAAGGTAGAATTCCGTGGACGCGACAATAGTCAACCTATGAAAATGTATGGCACCGTTGCCGAGGCCCGTGACAGTCGCGCGCGGCCGACGAATTTCGTAAGCTGCTCGCGGCATTGTCAAAAATTTAATTCTGGTTTTACTAAAATTCTATAGATGTTATTAAGCGCTAGACCATGTTGAGAAGCGTACGGCCGCGAGCGGCTCACGAAATTCGTCGTGCGCGCGCGACTGTCGCGGCCCTCGGCAGCGGTGCCATACATTTTCATAGGTTGACTTTTGTCGCGCGCGGCTGCGACAATCGCGACCCACGGAATTCTACCTTAAAGTTTCGTGATTGACATTGTCAAACTACACTAGCGCTACACTATCGAGCGTGTTGACAAGTTGAACTAAATCAAAGTCGAGATTTTGACAGATCTGCCAAAATCTGTCTATCTATAGGGGAGGTAGGGGAGAGATGGGCAGTTGGGAGACATGATCAAATCAGAATAAAAGGGGGGTCCTTTTATTCTGATTTCTGATCATAGTTTTGTTTTTTTATTGGGTAGTTTACGTTACCGACTGGTAACGGTGTTCATCCATAGACTATCTGTCATTTCTGTGAGTTGTCAAGAACAAACACTCGTAAAAGTACTTAAATATTTTGTTGCGGTTTCGGATCGTTATAAAGAGAAAACTAATGAAAGGTATGTGTATTTTCTATTATTAATTATTGATTGTCAAAATCTCCAGTTACAATTATAGTAAGTCGATGCAATCCACACCTATTATACCTTTAGAAGAGAGTACTACAGCAATAGTTAATGGGCCCCACGTTTTTATTTTAGTCTAATATGACCGGGACCACCTACGTAGGTTGACAGGTAAGTAACTATTTTTTATTTTCTAGTTTTCAGTGCACATAAGATAAAACCGTTTAACTTAAAAGTTTTTTTACCGATTTTTTTTTCATAAACTAAGTCAAAAGTGTCCAATGCTCCCTATGGTAGGGAGGCTTGGACATACCATGTAATGTATAATTTGTAAATTTTGCTCTTCTTCGTCAGTGAAAATTTGTGAGGTTATAAATCTGCGCGAAAAATCCTTTATAGAATCTTGTTTCAGGTACCGTTGCCAACTTGATCTAGAGACTATTATATTTAAAATAGTGTTTAAATAAAGTTCTAAGTGTTTTAAAGTAATTAAGTGCCTAGCTTTAACGATGGCTAGAATGTTTTTGCTTAAATCTTTATTAGAAGAAGCTCATGCTTTAGATAATTTAGAAAAGCGTCAACAATCTGCTAGAATTCGTAGTTTATCTTTATTAACTCGCGATGATGACTATGTGAGCATATATAGATTGTCAAAGGAGCTAATTGACCAACTGGAGTCTGATTTACTGCCCCTGATAAAGCCCACAAAACGTCGAGGCAAAGGACTTACAACTCGTGTAAAAGTAAGTATTGACACAGTTTATAGTTGAAAAATTGTAATCAAGCTCACAATAATAAGAAAAACACTTAGTTCTTAATAAGGAGTATTCCCTTTATGTGGTTTCCCCGCCAGCTGATATGTTTTCAAAAGACTCTGTACTTCAGTTATAATATTGGTATTCTCGTAAGCATGAAAATAACCAAATTGGTCTCAATTTTGTTTTCACTAAATCCAGATAAAGTAGGTATTACATTTTTTATTGATTTATTGTTTCACAGATACTATGTACTTTATCATTCTTGGCTAGTGGCAGTTACCAGAAGGTTATTAAAGAGGGCATCAGAACTTATTTATCGCAACCGTCTGCATCTCGTTGCATAAATGAAGTAGTGGAAGCTCTGAACAATCTGGCCGTAGTAAAAAAATATATAAGGTTTCCTCAAAATCAGCAAGAAAGGCAAATTTTAAAAGAAAGGTTAGTACCTAGATATAATATAATTTTAATATTATTATAATTAAACTGACCCTTTTATTTTTACAGTTGATCATGTTAGTGATTATTGTAAATTACAGGTTCTACAAAAGGTTTGGGTTTCCAGCCACCATAGGCTGTATTGATGGCACTCTGGTGGCAATGAAGAGACCAGCAGAGAACGAAGAACGGTTTTGCTCCAGGCAACGGCCAGGGTTTTGCTCCATAAACTCAACCAGAGTTTCAACCTGAGCCGACGAAGGGTGAGACGACCTGTCATTTGGACTGAAATTATTGTTGGATTAATAAAATAAACACTTCTTTAATTAATATTATTTTTAACTTTATAACAAGAAATATAAAATTACTTCATGATTTTATCACAATTACGGCGAAAACCGGCGAAAACAAACAAGCTTAAACACAATATGAAGACAGAAGATACCCGATATATTACTTTCCTCTATGACTGAAGAGAAGAAAATCCCACCCAAAACAAAAATGTGAAAGACTGCCAAGTTCGATGATATGGGAATGCTTCGCCTATAAAAGAAGTGAGATCTGAATAAGTACAAAGTTCCATACACATACCTCAGTTAAAAATAGTTACTTTTTAATAATGTTACTTGGCAAGTTTTGACACACCTTGTTAAAAAAACTACTAAACGCAAGGAATCAAGTATTTAATTTTCTATTAAAACTTGCCAAGTAACATCATTAAAAAGTAACTATTTTTAACTGAGGTATGTGTATGGAACTTTGTACTTATTCAGATCTCACTTCTTTTATAGGCGAAGCATTCCCATATCATCGAACTTGGCAGTCTTTCACATTTTTGTTTTGGGTGGGATTTCATTCATTTTTGTAAGGTTGTTTATTTTTTTTCTTTATGATTAAGTTAGTTAAGGAAATGTCTCATTTATACTATCTTTCAGATTTTTGAATATGCACTATGCTTCTTACAAAGAAGTGATCTAGAATAACTAAATGGACTAGATTTACCAACTGACTGACATGACATGTTATCATATATTATGTTCGTGGATCATAGTTACACATTCGTTATTATCGAAAGTGACTCACACTTGGCCGTTTTCAGATTTTTACTTTACTTTGACTCAAACCTTTGTAACGAATTTCAGATCGGTACGACCATTCGAAGATATATAAATATAGATAAATTTAGTTCGTTTTAGTTCCTTAGGGATATAAATTTACACCTTCATTATTTTGAAACCGACTCACACTTGGCCATTTTCCGATTTTTTCCTTTACCTTGACATAAAGACCTACCTCCATGAAAAATTTCAAGTCAATACGACCATTGGAAGTGGTCTAGGTTTTTGATGAGTGAGTGAGTCAGTCAGTGAGTGTATAGTAAAAATAGCGATTTTCTGACGTCAATATCTCAAGACCTACAATAGGTATATTAATGAAATTTTGTATTTTAGATAAGTGAGGGGGTCTCAACAGATACTTGAAATTTGATATGCGTAAACAAAATAGATTTTGAGTTATAGGGGGGTCGAATTTGGCCCGAAATGGTTCGTGTAATATAACCCACGGCCGGTGTGTCGCTTTTTTGCTCGAACTTGGCGGACACACTGCCGTGTGTCTAGATATTGTCCACAGATTAATAATGGTATTGGCGCTGTCAGTATTTTTTTTCGTAGGGTAAGCATAGATTATATTCACAGCACGAATTTAGAGATTTCTGTTTATTTTATACTTAAAAGCTGCCTCAAATTCCTTACAATAACAAATTATAACTAAAACATCATATTTAGCTAAAATTCTGTGTCAAAACTGATAAAATTAAAAACTGTCGAGTGGGGAAGTCACTAGCACAGCATTGGTCGATGTCGAGCTCACTTCACTTCGCAAGTGATTAGGTGATGTTTACAGAATGCAAAATCAAGGTCGTTCTGAATCGAATGCGAAGTGAGAGTGAATAGCGAAGTGAAATGCGAGTTGTTGTTCGAATTTTATAGAATCGACGTGCAGGCAGGCCTTGGCCCTGGTGCGCCCCGCTGGGGTTGCTGACAGTATTCTACTTGTGTAGCCCTTTCATTTGATACCCATATTGAGGGGGCTGTGCCATTTTGTGCCGGCGGCCATATTGGATTTAATTAAAGGTGTATACAAAATTTCAGACCAATCGGTTGACAGGAAGAGGGTGAAATTTGAATTACTAAATTTGATCCAAGAATAAATAATAAAACAAACGGGGTGAGCTAAATAAAACCGTTTAAATATCTCGTAATGTTGAAACTGATTGTAATTTTTAGGAAAGCTCTTTCATTATATCTAGCCGAATATAAGAAATGGCAATAAAAGTTGATAATGATCTGTAAAATCTGATTTTTTATGCAATAAATTGTGAAAAAGTGCCCATCCCTCCCCTACCTCCCCTAAAGTATGAAATGACATTACGAATCGAAGTGAAATGCGAGTTGTTGATCGAGTTTTATAGAATCGCAGTACAGATCTCACTTCTTTTATAGGCGAAGCATTCCCATATTATCGAACTTGGCAGTCTTTCACATAATTGTTTTGGGTGGGATTTCATTTATTTTTGTAAAGTTGATTATTTTATTTTTTTCTTATGATTAAGTTAGTTAAGGAAATGTCTCATTTATACTATCTTTCAGATTTATGCTTCTTACAAAGAAATGAACTATATTAACTAAATGGACTAGATTTACCAACTGACTGACATGACATGTCATGTTATCAAATATTTTGTTCGTGGATCAAAGTTACACATTCGTTATTTTCGAAACTGACGCACACTTGGTCGTTTTCAGATCAGATTTTTACTTTACTTTGACTTAATACAAACCTTTGTAACGAATTTCAGATCGGTACGACCATTCGAAGATATATTATATAAATATAGATAAATTTATTTCGTTTTAGTTCCTTAGGGGTATAAATTTACACCGGGTATAAAACACCTTCATTATTTTTAAACCGACTCACACTTGGCCATTTTCAGATTTTTCCCTTTACCTTGACATAAAGACCTATCTCCATGCCAAATTTCAAGTCAATACGACCATTGGAAGTGGTCTAGGTTTTTGATGAGTGAGTCAGTCAGTCAGTCAGTGAGTGTATAGTAAAAATAGCGATTTTCTGACGTCAATATCTCAAGACCTACAATAGGTATATTAATGAAATTTTGTATTTTAGATAAGTGAGGGGGTCTCAAATAGATTTTGAGTTATAGTCGAATTTGGCCCGAAATGGTTCGTGTAATATAACCCACGGCCGGTGTGTCGCTTTTTTTGCTCGAACTTGGCGGACACACTGCCGTGTGTCTAGATGACAATTAATATATTGACTATCGAAAATCATATCAATTAATTCATATAAATTAATCATATATAAATAGAAAGCAGATAAAATACATAATTGGTTATTAGACATTTTTAAACGATGTGTGTCACTTAAAGTGTCACTTAAAATCTTTTGCATGTGTCCATTTAAAAAGAGATCACGAAGCAGATCTACTTTTTTATATAATTCGTTTTAAAAACAGTACAATGATATAAATATAATTATAGAGTATGACAGTTGTTTCAACAGTATCTCACAAACAAGTATCAAAATTTAACTAAAAGACAATATTTTTGTTCTGTCTGTACACTTTGTTAGCATTGCATTTCGCTGCTGACGCTACCCTAGTTGATTGTATCAACACTTGTTATGTAAACGCCACCTTTTTGCAATGCACTTTATGAAATTACATTTTTCTTCGAGCTTTTGCAGTTCTGATGAAACATTATACAGGCTTAAAATACACTGAATTTTTTGTGCTATTGTGTAGATTGAAGTGCTTAATTTTAGCCATTTTTGAGAGTTACAGACATTCAAAATTTCAAAATGTTAAATTAGGCATTTAAATGAAGCGCACCGTGAATCAATTTTAACCCTATAATTCAAACCGATTCTAGTGCACATGTGTAGTGTGACTGTAAAGCAGAATATGAGTTTAAACGAAAGTGGTATTGACCACTTGCTATTCGCCTGAACACATTATTAGTTTGATAAACATCACTATCGTTTAAAAGTCAAACTCCAGTTGCACAGTTTCAAATTTAGTACCACGAAGAAGAATTGGCAAGAAACTCCATGGATACTCTTAAAAAAATATTGTTCACAAAGCCTTATTTACAGTTATTTTGTTACTGTATGTACTGGCGATATTTTGCCTCAACGGTTGACTTTGCTTCCCTCAAAATTAGACTCAATCATCAACACGAGTTATTACTTACATTACGCTAATTTCCCTATAAGTTAACAGTTCAACTATAATGTGCCTACCCTGCTACCTGTGTACTAAACTTCACCAGCTAAGTAAATAACTTGTACTAAACCACTAACCTGGTCACTGCGGTGAGCTTGCAGCCATTGAGAGTTGCTCCCGCGCCTTATTGCATACCAATGAGTTTATCCGCAAAGCAGCGCTACAGTTTCCTAAAGAAATACCTTTTAAATACAAAAACTTCAATTATAAGGTTTGGTGAATAATAAATGATGAGCTGGAGAATTATAGGCATCATTTACCTAGCCTTTTCGTTACGTTGAATTTACTGGACCACCCTTACAATTTTCTAGCATTAGAGTTTACAAGCCTAGTGGTAGTTTTCCACGGTAGATTTCAAGCATCATGACGTCACTAGTAGCCAACTTCGGCTTGAATACACAAGCGATGCACTAGCATATCTTCGTCGCGCGCAAACGCACGTAAAAAACCGAGTATCAATGGTTTGAGCGGTAAATCCGTGTCAAAGCGCTGTTAGCATCTATCTTATTAGAAAAAAACTACAAAACCACCCAGTTCAGCCAGAAACAAATACGACAATATTCTCAAGAAATCAATGTTCCACATTTACTCTTATTCGTACGTACATTTCATCCAAACTGGTCGTTAGAGGCTTGTAAATTGTATGTTTGTGCGTTCATTGTACTCTCGTGGATAGCTTGATGTTACTAGTACATCATACTAATGTGTTGTGTCTGTGGAACTGCCAAATGGACAGTAAGTAATGGCCTGTTTTTGGGATAGCAGGATTTTTTGAAGGTGCCTTACTATATTGTTTTTAATCTGCATCCGGCTGAGTCTTCAACAGAGTTGTGATAGGTTCTACAGAATAAGAATTAAATATCCTGTGAAGATCAACCAGTCAAATACCTACTGAAAGTCAGAAAGTTTTCTAGATACACCCAAAAATAAAACGAAATTATTAAATAAAAAATCCCTTTAAAACCTAATAGCACTTCATTAAAAATCTCCTATTCAATTTAAATATTATTTTACTTACTACATGTTACAAATGCAAAAGTAGCCCTGCGTATTTGTCTGTCAGAAACGGTTTTACGCCAAAATTACTGAAACGTTTTAAATTATGTTTCGTAAGCAGAAAATTCCAGAGCCTGAGAAAGGACATAGGTTACTTTTTATCCATGTGCGTTAAATAGTTCCCTCAAGACTCTGGTAGAACTAGGAACTACAAGGAACAGCTATCACACAATACATCATACTTTACAGCATTTTATTCCTGAAACACTAGCCGCAATATTTCAGCACTATCCAGGCTTCGCGACGCTCTATAAGATACCTCTCAGACGTGGGAACGCGCAGCCGGCGACACCCGACCGGCAAACACATTAGAGCCACTCCAGATTGACGAACAAGTGCTGCGGTACCGGGTTTCAAGGACAACATGCTGATTTTGTTTGGTGTATCTAATAATGGGATAAATAGGAAGGTTATTAAGTTGCTGATCTGAATACATACTACTGATAGACAAAGATATATTTTTATACGAAGAGTAAAAAAATCCTTACTGCCTTGCTAATATCATAAATGTGTGAATATCTCTATCTGTCCCTCGCACATCCTTTCCAGAAATACTGAAGCAGTTTAAATGAAATTTCGGTACATACTGAATCTTATTTACTTTTCTACATACAGACATTCTAAAGTCTGAGTATGATTCTCGTTTACGTACAGAAAGTAGTTCCCACCACCAAAATCTGAACCAAAATTTTGAACACATAAGTGAGATTACAAACTGAACCCTGTAATACACACATTAAAAAACAAAACCACATAAATAATAAACCTCTTTCAACCACACAAACATTCAATATATTTACAACCTACAGCTCAAAGCGACTGGTCAGTCGAACACTCTTTATATTTGATTGTGAAATCATTCCAGCTTGCTTCGTTCTCGAGTGGCCGACGTTATAAAATTTGTGGCTATTTGAGAATTTTAAGAGGAATCGAAATATTTGAACGGTAATATTGTATATTATGTTTGTATAGTTTTGGGGTTTTTATTGTGGTAATTGTATAAGCTATTTATTTATTGTTGTCACTGAGTGGACAACCTTTGAAATTCTACATTAAATATTATAAATTTCTGGTGACAATAATAAGGTAACATATGATCTGCTGAAATGATGGTCGTTAATTCAGTAAATATTCGAGTTTTTAAAGGTACCATGAATTTTGGCTTATACCCTGCTGACAATAAGGTTTTCTAACTTTATGATAAACGGCGGATAATATTAAAGATGGTGTAACTATTCTGCTTTCTTCATATAATCATAAAAATAAATTAAAACTTCTCAAAGAACAAATTCTAAGATTTGATTAAACAACTTACACTAAAGAAATGCTTTCATAATTTTCTCATTTCACTTGTACAGTAATTAATCTTTCCATAACTATTTATATTGCAAGAGACTTAACTTTCATAAAATCTCATAATAGCACAAAGTTAGCGCTCGAAATGGGTCATAATTATTTGTAGAGAGCGCTACGCCGTAGCGTAGGTACTCGTAGCGCGTAGCCTCCGTAGCCTCGTAGCCCGTAGCCCGTAGCTCGTAGCGGGCTCAGGTTGCTACAGCCTACATACGTCTCACCTGGATGGTAAGCTTAGGAATAATATGAGGATTATGTTCTAAGTTTATGTACAATAATAGTTTCACTATATTACGCCTAGGAACACTTGAGTAAGGGTTATTGTTAAGTACGTAAGATCTAATATTACCTTCTAGACTATATTCCGGGTTTAAATAAGGATTAAGTTATCCTTTAAAATCTATATGTCTCACTAATATTATTTACCAGAATGTTAGTTCATTTGTTTAAGCTTTCATGTAGAAACGGCAGAACCGATGAAGATGAAATTTAGTTTGAAGCAAAATACATAGTTCTGGAAATGGTTCATAAACCTAGAAATACAGATTGATCAGAATAATACTAAGTTTCGTAGTTACGGCTTCATCCATACAAAACTATCTATCCAAAACTTTAACCCATTAAACTAAAAATATACGCCCATAGAGAAAAATCCACGCCAAATTGAAAACTCTTTACATCCACTATTTTAAAACGAATATATGAAAAAATTATATCGAGCCATAGAATTTTTAAACGTAAACTTTTTTGTTAGTTTTCAGTCATTTCGGCACAAACGTGTAAATCTCGTGTTGCGGTGAAATTAAAACTTTAGAGTTTCTGTAAAAGTACTAACGGATTACTTTTTCAGTCTGTGTAGTAAAATTTGGCACATTGCCAACTTACATAGTTGAATTTCATTAAGTTAACTCAATACAATGTTTTGTGTTAAAGTGACAAAGTTGTCTCGTATTTCGGAGCTTGGATTATTAGGCTACAATTTATTCACTGGCGGAATTCAACCTTTCCTTCAAGTATCTTTTTGTACAAGACTGTGAGCCGACATGATCCGTAAAAGAATTACCTGTTAAGGGTTATATCTTCCTATCTTTCTAAGTAAGAATAATAAAATATCTACATAGTCTATTCACAATGATGTCGGGGTCGGCTTCCAGTCTAATCAGATAGTATGTATATTCCATGATGCGACTGCTTGTCTGACTCCCACAACCTACTTACCTGGGCAACCCGATTCCCCTTTGTAAGACTGATTGTTAGACTTTTTTTCTTCCGACTACCCGTAACGACTGCCAAAGATGTTTAATTGACAGCCGGGACCTATAGTTTATCGTGATTTCCAAAACACGAAAGAACTCGTTAAGACAAAATGGGACCGACCGCTACACAGCGTTGCTTAAGTTTATGATCGATTCATCCGCGTGCATTTAACTTAACCATGAGCTCTTTTGGTGGACAGTCTTTGGTTATTGCATTTATGCCTTTTCTGGCGTCAATAGTGGCCATCTTCATACAAGCAAACGCGCTCAACAAGACCTGACTTCAGAAAATGCAAAATTAATCGGTTCGAACTGTAGTCACATTACCAATTGGCCAAAATTCCCCCACTACCTACAACACATGGGTGAAGTTGGCGTTCTGCCGCGCCGGCAAGTCTAGCCGTAACGACGTCTGTGTCGCTCGTGCAACTCTTCCTGCAGGCTATATTTACTCTTTACTCTTTGATGGTATACTCGTCAGTTGACGTGGTATTAGTTATGAACTGGACTTACGAGTTAATGGGTTGTTAGATACATATGTCGTCGTCATCGTGTCAGCCGAAAGACGTCTACTGCTGGACAAAGGCTTCCCCCAAGAATCGTAAATTGGCTCGGTCTTCAGCAACCCGCATCCACTACTCCTCAGCGACCATCCGTCAGCAAGATCATCCGTCCATCTAGTGGGTAGCCTGTCCACGCTACGTCTTGTGAGAACTTATGTAATTACGTATCTCTATTATAATTATTTTATCTGTGCTATTGTATGTATTTCTGTCTTTTCTTGAGGTTCTTACAAGGTTTTCAATGCGTTTTTGTTTTGTTAAGGTGCGTACGGATAGCGCGTTCCTGTGTTACGCGTAGTTGGGAAACACTGTCCACGCGTACATTGGATACGCGTACAGCTCCTGTACGGACCGCCGCGAACCTGTACGCGAGGTCAATCGATCCAGAGCGCTCCGCGAGCCCCAGTCATTCGCCATGACTCCGACAAGAACACGCGTGTTTATTCATTTTGCCGTCCAAATATAGCGTAGCCGGCCGCGTGCGTCCTCTTTGACGCGCGACCAAAAACCGACAGACGGTGGCTCGCGCTGCGAGTTGGCTCGCGCGGTACGCGTTCCCCAACAGTGAACGCGTAGCTGCAGGTATGGACTAGGCGTTCCGGATACGCGTAAACTGAGTACGCGTACCAGGGTACGCGCAATCCGTACGCACCTTTACGATTACTCTTATACGCGTGAAAAAAATTGGAAAAAAAAAATAGAATGTAAGGTATACGGTTCCGATGTGGTTAACAAAGAAATTTTATACCTAGCACATTCTCAAGTTACACTTAAATTTTTATTTTAAAGTTTGTATCTCAAAATAATACCATAACAATATGTTTTTCTAAAATCAAACACACATCGAAGGTAGCATGTTTAATATTGAGTGTGTGTATGTGTGAGTGTTAGCAGAAAGGGCGAGAGTTCAAGGCAGGTCGGGATCGCTTGACGTGAATAATAGCTTCCAATCGAGAATGTTATATGAAACAAAGTCTTGACAAATATCTAGGTTTAGTTATTGTACATACTGGTGAAATCTTATACAATTAAATTGTCTATAGGTGCAGGTGCAGGTGTTCAATCTATACTTAGTACAATAAAGCTGAAGAGTTTCTTTGTTTGCTTGAATGTTGAAATCTCAGGTCCCATTTGAAAAAACTTTCAGCGTCAGTTATGAAACACTAAATAAAATGAATAAGATTAAAATGCCTAAGCTGTCAGCGTTTCAAGATGACTATTTCGTAAGAGTTAACGAAGCCTTAATTGTCACTCATAAATTAAAGAAACACATACGGATTTCAGTTCATCTACAGCCTCTTTTCCACCCTTCTCTTACAAAAACTTCCGCAATACCTTATCACGTACAATAACCGTAATACATACTTGCAAGCATTCATTTCACAAGTTTGTACATACAAGTAAATAACTTCAAACATACAAGTCAAACACACAAGCAAGTGAACTAACCACCAGTTCAGAACTAACTACCTGAGTATATCAAATACTGCTATACGATAAAACTTATTATTTGACATACTGCATTACCTTTATGAGTTTGTTGCGTCTCTTTCTTAAGCTATGAAAAGAGAAGGATAGCAATAGTTTGCAAGCAGGACTATTTGGTGTGCAATAGTCGTCTGTGTTTGGATTCTAATGTAGAAGTCGATAAATTTAAGTGGCAACTTAACCGGGGCAGGAATAGTTAGCGATGATTGGGCGAAGCAGTGGACGGCACTTGGCTGAATCTGGTGCTATGATGATAACAGAAAATCGGCCCAACTATAAGTCAGTAACGCGGCTCAATGCCTTTTAACTTACTATTGGTTCACTTCAAATATAATGCTTTTCATTTTAGCAATATAAGTAATTTAAATACTCCGTGCCCCGACGATGCTCTGCTTATTTTACTTTGTTGGTGGCCCAAATTGTCAATAGGTCTACATAGAAACCTACACAATGTATCATGAGTTCTCACTAAGTTGTAAAGACCGTTTAAAAGATCACAACACGAACAGATGTTGTTAAAATGATAATCTAATTTTATTACACCTTCCCATATTTCAGTGAAAACCAAGCAGAGTAACAATTATTAAGTTGTATATACATATATAGAGCTATATAAGTTTTTTTTAAATTAATGTAAATATTTGGTGAATGAACCCATTAGCTATAAAAAAAAATACCTCTATACTATATTCTACACTTACTCCCCACAAATTCCCACAACCAACTAAAACTAAGTACATATCACAAAGCAACTGCACTAAGCAACCACAAGGAAACACAAATGTGCAGTCAACTATACTCTAACGATGTGACACTCACAAATTGTTTCTTCTTCATTAAATACTACTACAAGTGGCTTGTAAGTCTTGCTTGCAACTATGATAGCATTTTTCACTAGAAGTTAAGAGAATAAGATAGAAGATTCTGGAATTATCTCGTTTCTTCTGGGTAGATTTTAAGCTTGTTTGGTTGGTTGGTACAATAACGATGGTGGTGATTAAAATCCATTTTTTTCTACCATATTAATAAAACGGCCGATTTTTGAGCTTATCAATGGTTTATATTTTAAATCTTTTCACCCTCTTCTCAGTCTTAGATAACAGTACCCTGTATTTTACCTACTAACGAGTTTCATATAATCCATCCAGTAGTTTTTGCGTGAAAGAGAAACAAACGTCCGTACATACTTAAAGACCTACATACAAGCTTTGTTTTATTTTTTAATCAATAGAATGAAGGAAAATTCCATTAATAAGGGTATTCAGAAACCATCTATAATAAACTACCTAATAACATATCCTAACAATAACAATCACACACTAATCCAGATAATTCAAGTCTATACAAATTCGTGAGCTATCTAGATAATGCTATCCATTGCTCTCTGGTCACGCACGGCGCGATATCACCCTCTCCCGGCCAGTAATGAAATGTAAACAGTTAGATCGAAGATCTGTTGTTACGTAGTGTGTAATGATTTGGTTTTGTAAATATAAATAAGGATATTGTTGACATTCAATCCTTTTTTATTTTGGGATTGTTTGCGTTTTGAAAAAAACATAGTCTTTCTGAGCAGTTTGGGGAAAACTATTTTTGTGGACTCTCGTTTCATGTCTGGTCATCATCATCAGCCTATCGCAGTCCACTGCTGGACATATGCCTCTGCAAGTGCACGCCACTGAGATCGATTTTCGGCTTCTCGCATCCAGTACTGCGATTCTATAAAACTCGATCAACAACTCGCATTTCACTTCGATTCGTAATGTCATTTCATACTTTAGGGGAGGTAGGGGAGGGATGGGCACTTTTTCACAATTTATTGCATAAAAAATCAGATTTTACAGATCATTATCAACTTTTATTGCCATTTCTTATATTCGGCTAGATATAATGAAAGAGCTTTCCTAAAAATTACAATCAGTTTCAACATTACGAGATATTTAAACGGTTTTATTTAGCTCACCCCGGTTGTTTTATTATTTATTCTTGGATCAAATTTAGTAATTCAAAGGACAATGCTCAAAAAAAACCCAGGCCCGGCGCAAAAGAAATGTAACTCAAAATATAGGTAAAAATAAGTAATTAAATATTACATAGGAGGCATCATCGAAATCAGTGGCTATATGTGTGAAATTGCTATTTGATTTTTTAAAGGGGCATTGAACAGCTGGGGCTTATAGTTTAATTAAAGTGCTATCTGAAACAACAAACAAGTAATATGGCAAGTAATAAGCCTCTCCAAAAAGATAAATCAATTCCGAAGTACAGCTCAGGACTTTGGGATGGGACGCAAGCCTTGTCCAAACCGGGTTAACTTTACTTTAGCAGTGTTCTTTTACACCTACATTCTTTATAAAAGGGAAAATGGCAGGAATGGCATATCAGGATATTACTGCTCCTGTATTCATGGGTGGAGGACATTGGGCTGCAGTGCCCACGTCATGAGCGTTTTATATTACTTAAGGTGGGCTAGACATGAGGAACAGTTCGCGCATACCTCTTCATTTTTGGATCATGTCGTGCTAGAAATAAAAAATCGATGACTGTTAAGCGTAATTATTAAAACGTGTTACAAAAAAATAAAACCGACTCCCAAAAACACTGAAAAGCAAAAAAAAACTATTCTTAGGTGCATCGGCCTAGAAGTCAGTGTCTAATGGATGTTCCAGAGTTTATACGCCACCGACTTCTAGGCCGATGCACCTAAGAATATTTTTTTTTTGCTTTTCAGTGTTTTTGGGAGTCGGGTCTCCATCATCAGGTCAGCTCCAGACCTTCACAGTTGCAAAGGTCTCGTCAATACAAATAATATAAGCTCAAACACGATGTAGTTTACATATTCAGTTGTCGAGTTCCCTCGACCTTCTGTCGTCTCCATCATCAGGTCAGCTCCAAACCTTCACTGTTGCATAGTGTTATCAGACATACACCTCATTATGTACATATACATTATGTTACCTCTAAAATCTCGAGTAGCAATGTAGCGCAGATGTTAAAATTCGAATAGCAATTTCACACATATAGCCACTGATTTCGATAATGCCCCCTATGTAATATTTAATTACTTATTTTTACCTATATTTTGAGTTACATTTCTTTTGCGCCGGGCCTGGGTTTTTTTCTCATACTTCATGAGCATTGTCCTTTCATCCTCTTCCTGTCAACCGATTGGTCTGAAATTTTGTATACACCTTTAATTAAATCCAATATGGCCGCCGGCACAAAATGGCACAGCCCCCTCAATATGGGTATCAAATGAAAGGGCTACACAAGTAGAATACTGTCAGCAACCCCAGCGGGGCGCAACAGGGCCAAGGCCTGCCTGCACGTCGATTCTATAAAATTCGAACAACAACTCGCATTTCACTTCGCTATTCACTCTCACTTCGCATTCGATTCAGAACGACCTTGATTTTGCATTTTGTAAACATCACCTAATCACTTGCGAAGTGAAGTGAGCTCGACATCGACCAATGCTGTGCTAGTGACTTCCCCACTCGACAAAATGTCAACCGAGATTAATCAGTTTTTAATTTTATCAGTTTTGACACAGAATTTTAGCTAAATATGATGTTTTAGTTATAATTTGTTACTGTAAGGAATTTGAGGCAGCTTTTAAGTATAAAATAAACAGAAATCTCTAAATTCGTGCTGTGAATATAATCTATGCTTACCCTACGAAAAAAAATACTGACAGCGCCAATTTGCCTTTCTTGCTGATTTTGAGGAAACCTTATGTATTTTTTTACTACGGCCGGATTGTTCAGAGCTTCCACTACTTCATTTATGCAACGAGATGCAGACGGTTGCGATAAATAAGTTCTGATGCCCTCTTTAATAACCTTCTTGCAACCGCCACTAGCCAAGAATGATAAAGTACATAGTATCTGTGAAACAATAAATCAATAAAAAATGTAATACCTACTTTATCTGGATTTAGTGAAAACAAAATTGAGACCAATTTGGTTATTTTCATGCTTAAGAGAATACCAATATTATAACTGAAGTACAGAGTCTTTTGAAAACATATCAGCTGGCGGGGAAACCACATAAAGGGAATACCCCTTATTAAGAACTAAGTGTTTTTCTTATTATTGTGTGCTTGATTACAATTTTTCAACTATAAACTGTGTCAATACTTACTTTTACACGAGTTGTAAGTCCTTTGTAGTTTTCTCTTTATAACGATCCGAAACCGCAACAAAATATTTAAGTACTTTTACGAGTGTTTGTTCTTGACAACTCACAGAAATGACAGATAGTCTATGGATGAACACCGTTACCAGTCGGTAATGTAAACTACCCAATAAAAAAAAACAAAACTATGATCAGAAATCAGAATAAAAGGACCCCCCTTTTATTCTGATTTGATCATGTCTCCCAACTGCCCATCTCTCCCCTACCTCCCCTATAGATAGACAGATTTTGACAGATCTGTCAAAATCTCGACTTTGATTTAGTTCAACTTGTCAACACGCTCGATAGTGTAGCGCTAGTGTAGTTTGACAATGTCAATCACGAAACTTTAAGGTAGAATTCCGTGGGTCGCGATTGTCGCAGCCGCGCGCGACAAAAGTCAACCTATGAAAATGTATGGCACCGCTGCCGAGGGCTGCGACAGTCGCGCGCGGACGACGAATTTCGTGAGCCGCTCGCGGCCGTACGCTTCTCAACATGGTCTAGCGCTTAATAACATCTATAGAATTTTAGTAAAACCAGAATTAAATTTTTGACAATGCCGCGAGCAGCTTACGAAATTCGTCGGCCGCGCGCGACTGTCACGGGCTTCGACAACGGTGCCATACATTTTCATAGGTTGACTATTGTCGCGTCCACGGAATTCTACCTTTAGATCGAAGTCGAAGTGAGAGTGATGTCGAAGTGAGTTGTGATATTTTATAGAATCGACATGCAGCTCCTGCCAGCCGTCTTGCGCAAGTTATCACTCCACCACCACTTTTAAGTAGTGATTAAAGAAAACTATGATTCACATGATAAAGATGTAATCTGTACCAATTATTATTAAAGCTGAAAAGGTTTTTATCATCACCTACTGGATCCATTTAAAAATTATTTGAGAAACATAGGTACAGTGGGTCATGGCTTAGATTAATGTCAGTGATAGATGCATAACTTATTAAAAAAAACTGTAGGCTATTTTCTATCAGAGTTCGCAAAGTAAATTCCAAATGAAATATTGTTAAAAATACTTAATCTTTACTCTACCACTATAAAATAAATTTCCATGAAAATAGAAAAAAAGCAATTTCACGTCCAAATATTAATCTCAAGTGGAACTACCTCGGTATTACCAGGCTACTGCATTTTTACGTGCAATGGAACGTAGTGCCGTAATCCTAGGTTGTATGTATCTTTGTCATAAATATTATTACAAGAAAAAGCTGGTGCTTTCTTAGTAAGGTTTATTGTTGAGTGTTTTTGTTATTACTTACTGTTGGTATTTTATGCGACGACATTTAGTTTTCGCGGATTCGTAATATTACAATGTGTATTATGTAAAGGACTGCAGCAAAGTTTAAAGTATGGTTATCCTTTGTGAGGTTAATGAACCCTTTATGAGGTAAGAGTATCGTTAGGCTACGTGGTGCAACATTTTATGAACCTTGATGCCTAACGACTTTCTAGGTTTAGAATGTTTTTTTAGGAAATAAAGTCTTCATCACATTAGTTAGTTGTGTTATGTATGCTATCTTTCACCAGCTGTTTCATGCGCCCCGGCATAAAATATAGTATCTTCGATTAATATCTTGCTTGGCACTACCTGAAAAAAACAAATCTCACTGCATTGAAGCAAACAAAATAACTCTTCAGTTTAAAAATACCTACTACAAACGAAAAGGACGCGCCTCCGCTGCGATCGAAAGCAGACGTGTGCAACTAATTCTAATAAATATATATTGCAATCTTTAAATCGTAATTAGTAAAAGTGATCCTTAGTGTATAGTGATAAAGTAGAATCTCGCAACAAAAAGTTATCTACTTAAAACCTTGTGCATCTGAGTCACGAACATCGGACAGCGCGCGCGCAGTGCCGCACCCGCCTGTATCACCCCCGCGGAAGGAGAACAGTGGCGATTTTTCGACTCGCTCACACACGCACGCAAACTCAAGCACCGTGACATAATGAATCCGCAAAGGACACCGCCCAAGGTGATAAGCAGTAGCGGAAGCGGAAGCGGGTCAGTCCCAAACCTGTCAACTTATGGCAAAGATGAGTATAACAACAATGTCAACCTCAGAAAACGGAAAGACCGTTCTGAAGAAAACGACTATAAAGAGGACTTTGAAGATTTCCGCATGGAGATGATGAAATTTTTGGAAGACTTTTTACGAAAACAAAATGAAAACCTAAAAGTCATCCAAACAGAAATATCGGAGATTAAAAACGAGATAAAAACCATAAAATCAGCCACAGAAATTTTCACACAGCGTTTTGAACTCATAAACAACGAAATACAAAATATTAAAACCAACAACAGCACAACTGAAGATAAAATTAAACACATAGAATGTGAAATATCCCAGATCAAAAACCAACAACACAAGAATAGCCCGCCCGCTGAATCGCTCAGCTTATCATATGAACACCTTATCCTCGAAATGAAAGAGCGCTGTGAGCGCGAACACAATATTGTGATTGTGGGTATTCCGGAAATAACTGACCAAAACTCAATTGCTAGGCAAAAACATGATAATGAAGAAGTTATTAAGATCACAAAAATGCTAGTCGAAGACTGTCCCATACCAATTAAATGCTTAAGACTAGGAAAGTACTCGCCTACTAAGAACCGGGCTATAAAAGTCCAATTTAACAACAATAATACCCCCAAACAACTACTACAAAACAAATCAAAACTACCAGATAACATGCGGCTATTCTCCGATCAAACTCCATCACAAAGGAAAAATTTATTATCATTAAGAGATGAGATGAATAAGCGCATCGAGAACGGCGAAAAAGACCTCACCATCAAATATGTAAAAGGAGTACCTTCAATAACCAAAATAAATAAAAAAAACTAAGCACAGCATCACTACAAAAGGCAACAAGTACAGATATCCTCAACAAATTAAACCACCAAATAGTACAAAACTACGAAAACATTCCAGTCCACCCATCTTCATTAAGATTTCTATATGCAAACTTACGAAGCATTCGCAAAGCGGGCAAGTTTGATGAAATAAAATGCATAATTAAAGCAATACCAGCGACGATTCATTTATTGATATTCACAGAGACCTGGATTATCTCGGAAAGCGATGCAAGGTTATATCGATTAGACAACTATAATCATGTTTACAACTACAGGAAAGACTGCAAAGGAGGCGGTGTCTCAATTTATATACATAACAGTATTAAATATGATATAACTGAAGAACTATACGAAAATGGCAATCATTATCTATGGATATACATATACATAGACAAGCTATCATTAAACATTGGAGCTATCTATAAACCTGGAGACACTAATATAAATAACTTTTTAGATACTTATTCTGCACAACTGGAACAGCGTCGGAGATCTATAGTGTTCGGAGATTTCAATATCGACTTACTCAGCAAGAATGCCGGTGTCACAAAATACATGAAGGAATTACAAGAAAATGGTTACCGAATCCTGAACAAAATTGACAAATTATATAGTACGCGTGAAACTAACACAACAAATACTATACTCGACCACGTATGTACGAATGTAAACAATCACTCGTTCGGTATGTCGATTATCGAATCTTGCCTTTCCGACCACAAACAAGTTTTCCTCGAAATCGGGAGCTTAAAAACAAACAACAAAAAAAAGAAAATACGATATAAAGCACTCGACTACGAAAAATTGTACAACAGCACGTCACGAGAAACCTACACGAATGAGGACCACGACTATTACTACTTGGAACGTTTCATAACACAACAAATAGAAGCCAACAAAATAGACAAAGTAAAAGTTCAAAACACGCCGCAGAATGACTGGATTAATCAAGAAATAATCAATGCAATTAATTTACGGAATATTATATGGCAACAAACAAAATCTGACCCAGAGAATGAAGAACTACGAAACACTTTAAAGAAAGAAAAAGAAAAAGCCGAAAATCTAATAAGCACAAACAAGAAAAAATACTATTATAACCTATTTTATAACTGTCGAAATCAGTCGAAGAGAATGTGGGAAACTATAAACAACTAAGGTTTAAATAAAATTAGTGACAGCAGTGCTCCTACAAAACTAATATCGGACCAGGTACTCGTAACTGAGGCGAAATCGGTATGTGACTTATTTAATAATTTTTTCTCGTCGATCGGAACAGATTTAGCCAACAATATACCTAAAGAATATCACATAAACACTGGTAACATACTAATGTACGATGATAATTACACACATGACACAATCTTAAGCGAACTTACACCATGCACTACAAGCGAAATATCTAAGATCATTGATAACCTTGACAGCAATACCAGCACCGGACTAGATGGCATAAGCACAAAAGCGGTTAAATGCTTAAAAACCATAATTATTGACAAGCTTACTAATTGCATAAACAAATGTTTATCAAGTGGTACTTTTCCTGATACCCTCAAGTTAGCAAAGGTGAGTCCTATTTACAAAGCTGGGAATAGGACTGACCCAAATAACTATAGGCCTGTGTCGGTATTGCCTGTTCTGTCCAAAATATTTGAACGAGTTATGTATGACCGTCTAAATAATTATCTCACTCAAAAACAATTTCTAATAGAACAGCAATATGGTTTTCGTACACAATCAAGCACTAAAACAGCCGCTATTGATCTTATCACAAAAATCAAAACCAACATAGATCAAGGAAACCTAGTGTTAGGGATTTTTATTGACTTAAAAAAAGCTTTTGACACAGTGACTCACAAAAAGCTACTACAGAAATTATCCAATATAGGTATCACTGGAGAGGCCCTTAACATTTTTAAATCCTACTTACAAGACAGAAAACAGTTAGTTAAAATAAAGGATACTACAAGCGCAATCAAAACCATGCCACCATACGGCTGTCCACAGGGCTCAATAATCAGTCCACTATTATTCTTAATCTACATAAATAACCTTAATAAAATTGGCTTAACAGGAAAGCTAACATTATATGCAGACGACACATGTCTTTTTTACTATGGAAAATCAATCCACAACATAATAGCCGACGCACAAAAAGACCTTGACCTCATTAACGAGTGGTTAAAATACAATCTCCTGACAATTAACACCTCAAAGACATCTTTCATGATATTTGCGGCAAAAAATAAAAACATACCAGACTTTACACAACTCAGAATAAATAATGAAACAATAAATCAATCAAATCATGAAAAATATCTCGGACTGTGGCTGGATGACAAATTAACATGGAAAATGCACATTGATCATACTAGAACCAAACTAACGTCAACACTAGGAGCATTACGTAAGGTCGCAAAGTGTATTCCACAAAAAGTACGTACAGTCATATACAACTCCCTCATCAAATCACACCTAGAATACCTAATTGAGGTATGGGGATCAGCTGCTGTAACCAATATAAGCCCACTTCAGAGGATACAGAATAAATTAATTAAAATATTGTTCCGATACCACTACCTCACCCCAACAAAATTATTATACAAAAAAAGTAAATTACTAAATCTTAAGCAATTATACATCTATAACACTTGCATTCTTATCAAAAAAATTATATCTAATCAAGTTTTAACTGACTTGCAACTACCTACAAAAACAAGTACACATAATTTAAGAAAGAAAAATAAACTACAACTCATTAAAGTTCGAACAAATTATGGGAAGAAAACGATATTATTTGAAGGAGCACAGCTATACAATAATTTACCTAATGAGATGAGAGATTGTAACAACCTAAACGTATTTAAAAATAAACTTAGAAATTATGTATGCACACTATAATGTAAACCTAGATACTATACCTGGAGGTGTAAATAATTAATTTAATAGGAAGTACTTTGTATCTCATTATAAGTGAACTGTATGTAAGTTCTTATGAGAAATAAATATCTTTAAACCGAAATACAATACTACAAATTACAATCACTATTACGCCGCATTATTTTACGTAAAATAATCAAAAGTTCCATTACCATTACACGACGTAACCCGCTCGCTTCATTTCCTCCTAAGTGACCCACGTTGGGTGCCAAAAGGTGGCAGTCGGAACTGTGTCGCAGTGTGAACGCGCCGAACTTTGTGTTACAGTCATTTGTAGTGTCGATTTAATGTGGTAGGGAAGTTACTTATGTTAATAAGTTAATTTAATGGTGTACCGCATGGGTTTTGCTTAAGATTTTACATAATAGGGTATGTACTTGGCGTGAACAAGTTGATCATTTATACAGGCTAACATTAATAAAGTATAACAATAAATTATGTTTGATGGTTTCTAGTCTTACAAGCTATATACTCGATCGATCTGAAATATGAAATATTTTGCAATGTTATATAGCTCATCTATCGAGTAATACCATAGGCATTTTTATCCGGATGCGTGGGGTAGTTCAAAAGGGACGCGTATCAAACCACTGGCGAAAACTAGAAACTCTATTCTACACAGGTGCTAAGCTGCATCCCGTTAGACTAGAAGCCGACCCCAACATAGTTGGGAAAAACTAGGCAGATGATATATCCTTACATGTCATACATATTTCACAACGTATCATGTGACAATTAGCCAAAAGTCTGACAATTTAAACAGAAGGCGTGTCGGACACCTAATAACCTAAATACGAGGTCCCAAGCGCTAGGTTTATACGGGGCTCGCGTGATACACCGCCATATCAAATCAAATATTGCTGTGGGGCTGGAGAAACTGCGATCGTGGGACACGCTGAAGCGGATAGCGGTTTGGAAAAAGGATGTGACTGCTGTCAATATCAATTTGATTATTGGATTACAAGTTTGTCGTGTGCCTATATGGCTATAGTTGATCTTTGGCCAGTAATAAAGAACTTTCCACCTATGTGTCGATGCACAAACAGGTATACTTATTCCAGATTGTTTTGTTAATTGTTCCAAGTGCGACAAATAGATCCGACTTTCGCTCTGCCAAAAACACAGCTAAAATAGTTCTGAAAATGTAAACAATCTTTTATGCAAAAAATCAGTCTTACAAAAATAATACATTAACAATGCATAGATTTTTAATTTATTCATAAAATCTTCTTTCCTTGCCCAAATAAAACATAGCCCATGTTCAGCGCAGAGAATTTAGCTTACTAACAGTGAAATCATTATCCAAATTGCTTCATTTGATCCGGCGACATTCGATGCAGACAAACAATCAAATCTTTCCTCTTTATTTATAGCTATAGAATTATATAATTCACCCCAAAATCTTGAAAAAATACGCTGTTTTCACAGCCCCAACCACCACCGTCGACCAGCATTACGATCACAGGCGTCCGTTACCATGAACTCTGACCTTATGGCCCGGACCTGCCAGTTTTCGCCACATCCCCACCACAAGTAATGAATTACGTAATCATATCGATTTGTTACTTTAATGTGGGACTTTAGTTTTTTCTGAGGTCATTATAGGGTATTGGCGGTGCTTTATTTGTTTTTATTTACATCATGACATGGCGATGGTGACAATTTATTTTTATGATAACTTTTATGATTATTTATCACACATAGTATGCAAAACTTTGGAATATATAAATAAGATGCTGTGGTGTAGACAAAAACTCATCTTGTTCATTGAAAGTCCAGATAACTTTACAGTTCGATGTTGCAGTATCATGCATCACTGCTATTTAAGGGTGTGAGGCCAAAGTATGAGAATAAGAGCATAGTTTTGCATTCTTTTCATTCAAAATTCTTTTAAAATTTATGTATCAGCTTTAGTCGCAGAGCATACTGTTCACTCTAAAAGGATTTCATTGGTAGGAATAAAATTTGCATTCGCATTTCGCTTTCGCTAAAAACGCACCCTAAAATAATATACCTACTCAATGGTTTTCTCACTACCAAAAAATCGTTTTAAATAAAAAAACCATCATACTATTAAATTAACTTTCAAAATGAACAAGGAAAACTAAAAAGGCAAAAACAAATGAAACCTTATTTAATGAACAACACAACGCCTTTTGAAAATCAAATTCTATATTTACTTTAAAAACTCATTTAAAACTTTCACAAAGAGGACTTTATACATTGAAGTGGTTATTATTTCATTGAAAACTGAATATTAAGAGAATCCACACACTGCAGACTAAACAATGGGCCGATAGTTGCCCAATGGTTGGAAAAAAATTGTTAAGAAAATCGTAAATTCAACCAACATTTTTGTCGGTCTGATATCGGCCGAATACCTGATATGTGCAATATGTGCATACTAAAATTCATTTATATACTGATTCATGAGCCTGAAAAAACCGTTGGCCGACTAAAAGTTTGCAGTCTGCTTTTAAGTTGTGCGTTAGTGAGAAACTTAAAAGGCTATTTATAAAAGTTTTATAGCCACAATGCGACAGGAAGGCTATTCAGAGTGAGGTAAAGGATTTAGTTTTCCTCACCTTAAGTGCATTTTATTATTTATGCACGATTTCTATAACTCCCATTTAATACTTTTCGCTGTGACAAAGATTTATGCAGTCTAAGAAATATTTTTCGCATACAAAGTTACTATGTGTGGTTATTTCTTAAACTATTGCTGTCAACTGTCTGCTTGTTTTACAATTCTTTAAATAGAAAACATCCTGTCAAAAATACGCTTAAATACTGCTTAATAATTCATTTAATTTCACCTCCTAAAACAAAGCATAAACGTCCTTGTTTTTCTAAATCCACATTAGCCATCAACCCTCAAATGTTCGCAGCAATATTTCAATTCCAATGGCGTACCAACAAATATCGGAAAGCCATTTTTGTCCCCGATATCGATTTGTACCCATTAGCAATCCGCAAACGCTATATAATGAATTACGACTGTTTTTAGATCCGCCATTTTTTTCCCCGCCATAAATTTTCTTAATCGCATTTTTAGGGTTTCGGCCATACAAGTTTCTTGGTCATTAATTAATTTTCAAGAGGCTCAGCGATAAAGAGGTTTGTTAAATGAGGAATATTTTTTAAAGTGGCTAAAGTTTTGCTTGTGGTCCATGAAAATAAGTATGATTAGTGAAATTGTGGTAGGACTTTGCTTAACCCTTTGTAGACAACTGAGGCTATTCATATTATTATTGTTGTTGTGTTATTTTCTTCACTATTGAGTTCATAGAAAAAGATAGATTATATGTCATTACGTATCAATTGTCATTGACTCACACTGCGGTTAGTAACATTTTTTCAGTTAAAAATTGTCTGGATAACACTAAACTTAACTGTATAACATCAAGTAATGCTTATTAAACCTACTGTATATCCTAATACTTTAATGACATGTCATAAATAAACACTCAAGTAACACTTATCTATTATGTCTGCAGATCACCCGTGAACACTAAGACCCACTAAACACAATAGCCTACAATAAACTACGAGATACTAACCACTCAAGCCTAACTAAAGGAGCTTTTCAACCTATTTCTAGACCTCGACAATACCTTCCGCGCCATTTGTAATTTGGGTCATAAACTACAAATTACGAACAAACATAAGTCCTGTCTTATTTCTATGATATATGAGCGGGTCCCATCTATTTCGTTTCGGCCTTTCTGGGTCTTGTGAACGCCATCTGGTGACAATAATAAGTGTTTGTTTAGAAAAATGTTGTGTTGATATATTGTTTGGGATACGTTTACAATTCTTGTGAAGGAGTTAATTATGTAAAAATATTAATTTAATATAGAGAAAACTATGCTTCTGCCCTATGGACTACAGAGTCCCGGAGTTTTGGGAGGCGTATATGCTTCATTAAATTTTGTGTTTATGTAACAATATGTATTAACAAATAATATGTCAATGTTAAATTGGCAAAATTATAATTATTTAAAATTATAATTAATTATTATTTTATTATCAAGCACTGATTTGAAATGTTTGAATAGACTATTTAGTGAATTGAGTACCTGATTATCTACTAAAGAAGCAACATATATCTAACATACATGACTAATCCACAAAGTTTCAAAATTTTCGCAACTCTGAACTCTCTAATAAACCTGAAGAGGCTCCATAAAAATATTCGGCATACCGTATCTCTCAACATCGAGGTACTCAAATATCTGGAAGTTAGTATAGTAAAATATGGCTCAAAAGTTTATTATGAGCTCAACTCTGGTCTAACAATTCGACCGTGTGTCAAAAGTTGACATTCGTAATATTTAATCACATTGTGATATTTGGGATATGTGAATATTTTTTTTAAAAATATACACTTTTCAGACATAAACTGCTTATGTACGTAATTTAAATAAACCTTTACAGTAATCTAGACACTAATTATAATAATAATAACGTGCACTTGGAGAGGCCTATGTCCAGCAGTGGACTGCGATAGGCTGATGATGATGATGATGATGATTATAATAATAACGGCTGCCTAGCCGATTTTCGGTCACGGCGGCTGTTGTCATATAAGGGGATCAGCCAGCTGTATAAAACATATTATAGTGCACAAGCATTTGCGCAGATAAAGGTGCTCTCTCTGTTCACTCACTCTTGTAGCCCGATGAGACAGCAATCGGACACGACTGAAGAGAGATCAGGCGCAGGGCCGACATTTACAATATAGCTTATACATCAGCATAACACAAAAGTTACTTTTTATCTACGTGCAGGAAAGAATACCCTGAAAAACCTGACCTATATTACACCTCCAATCTTTCATAACCCCATAGTACATTTTTATCTACGTGCAGGAAAGAATACCCTGAAAAACCTGACCTATATTACACCTCTAATCTTTCATAACCCCATAGTACTTTTTTTTAAACGAAACCTAAATGTACAAAGCTGCATACATAACTATTTAATAGTTAATGTGACATCAGAGGAGACCTGGAAAACTCACCGGCTTCCCAGAAATATTGCAAAGTAAATACAGGAAGATATGTTACGAAATTATTCATTACCTCTTCCTTTGAAAGTAGGTTAAAAGTGAGTTGTTGGCTCATGGGACTCATTCTTTATACGGAGCTGTGTTTTAAAGTTTTTGTTTTGTGTGTCTAAAAATAATGTTTAGGTTATTTAAACCAACCATTATTTTTGTTTTAAGTCAATTATAGTGTTTGAAAAATATATGTAGGATATTAAATAAAATTAAAGTTACTAACCAGAGTGTCTTCATTTAAATTATCATCATCATCTCAGCCATAGGACGCCTCTCCCATTGATTGTCTAATTGGCTATGATAATTTTTTATGCAACTTCATCGCAACCATTAATTTTTACGAATAAAATATATAAATCACGATTTTTATAAAGAATTCAAGATATATTTTTTATTTTTAACTATTGAAGCTATATTTTATTAAAAGAAAAATCTACAGTTTAATAAATTCATACTCTGAAACATCACTCATATTAAATTAACTGGCAGATATTTTTATCCGGAATCGGTGAAGCCATTAGTAGAAACATCTACCAATTTAAAATACCTGGAAATGTGCGAAAACAGTTCTTTTTTCCAGGTACACTTTGAACTGCAAAATCATATCCATTTAAACAAGTGGATTTTCCGAAAAGGTTACATCATTAATTAAAGGATGCCTTAACTAAATGTTTACCTGGAATCTGGAATTAATAGCAAAATTATGTAAATATAGATTTCGTTTATTTTAAAATATAATGTACAAATTTTGAGGTAAATAAAAATTTCCATAGGATCTAAACGTAAAAAAAAAGACAAAATATTTGAGACCATTATAATAATTCATAATAATAAAGTGCATCATTTCATTTTCAAAAGAATTTCTTTACCGGATTGAAGAATTACATAGAAAAAAAATATAAAATACTTAAAAGCTTTTCTGCTACGCCGCCGCCGTAGCTCTGTAAAGCGTAGCAAGACCTACGCCGTAGATCAAACTTATAAAATAAAACAAAATATTAAAGTGTTATAAAAATATACAGTTTTTGTATTATTGTTTACCCACATGATGCAGAAGCTACCGTATTTCACAGTGTTACTGACCCACTAAGTAAGGAACATCAAAATCCATTTCAAAAATACTTTTTGATCAAAGTCATGCACATGCAAGTTGGGACATAAATCTTTAGAATAGTTTCTCGTACTTTTAAGACGAATATGTGATGTATGAGAACTTGGAGATATGACTTCAAAAACTCATTATATAAGGAATGTAAGGAGGATCTCCAAAAAGTTCCGTTGCATCACATTTATTAAATTGAATTATGTAGTTAGTTTTAAACGTAGTCCAAAAGAAAATCTATTTGTGCTATATTATTAAGCATTTTCGAAAACGGCAATGGGTTGACAACGAATATTTTATCATTAGTCTAGCCTTTTCCCAACTTTGTTGGGGACGGCTTCCAGTCTAACTGGCTGCAGCTGAGTACCTACCAGTGTTTTACGTAGAGCGACTGCATATCAAATATCTTATTTTAACAATAGGACAAAAAATCGGTAAAAAAACTTTTAAGTTAAACGGTTTTATCTTATGTGCACTGAAAACTAGAAAATAAAAAAAAAACTGTTACTTACCTATAAACCTACATAGGTGGTCCCGGTCATATTAGACTAAAATAAAAACGTGGGGGCCATTGCCTAACTATTGCTGTAATACTTTCTTCTAGAGGTATAATAGGTGTGGATTTCTACTTACTATAATCGTAACTGGAGATTTTAACAATCAATAATCAGCCGTAGCGGCTTCACCAGCGAACGCCGAGCTCACGATCTACCAAAGTATAAAGATATGCTTTGCCATAGGTAGGATTTCAGAGGGCCCCCACGTTTTTATTTTAGTCTAATATGACCGGGACCACCTATGTAGGTTTATAGGTAAGTAACAGTTTTTTTTTATTTTCTAGTTTTCAGTGCACATAAGATAAAACCGTTTAACTTAAAAGTTTTTTTACCGATTTTTTATTTTCTAGTTTTTAGTATTTAATGAAAATGCCTACCGAATATTCCTCATTCTATTTATGGGTCAGCAGCGGTGAGGGAGTGCCAAACTCTTACTGACTAAAAACCGTTGTATTTCGTCGTAGGCCTTTTATGTACCAGGATAATCCCGCAGCTCAGGCAGGCCTTGGCCCTGTTGGGCCCTGCTGGGGTTGCTGACAGTATTCTACTTGAGTAGCCCTTTCATTTGATACCCATATTGAGGGGGTTGTGGAAAAAATATGTAATCCGCCATTTTGTACCGGCGGCCATCTTGGATTTACAATGTTATTGATATTAGTATATTGTATTGTCATCGGAATTAAAGGTGTGTACCAAATTTCAGATCAATCTGACAACAGCAAGGTACTTAAATTTGAATTACTAAATTTGACCCAAGAAAGAATAAAACAAACAGGGTAAGCTAAATAAAACCGTTTAATAAAAAACATTGATGTCTGTTTTATTATTAATTCTTTATAAATACTAATACTAAGCTTACTAGACATCAATACAATTAATTACAAACACAACACACACCAGTGTTTCCCTTCCTTCCTAATTTATAAAAGCCTAAAAAATCTGCGAGTCAACGCGAACCAAAGGGACATACCTATAGGGGATATACCTATAAGGGATGTACCTATAGGGGGTGTACCTCCACGTGCTATCTATTATCCCTTAAAGGTCATCCGCCACGGTCGCGAGGCCACACAGACAAAAGACGATCATTTATTGTACTGTTGTAGGCAGAAGTGGGTTTATATGTTATTATTAGCTTCCACCAATGGTTTCACAGGCATACTGTGGGAAATAATTCACGTACGTTTGAATTTTACAAATCGGAATAGCAGTTGATGACATTAGCGCATTCAGACAAACAAAAGAACTCTTCAGCTTTATACTATTATAGTTAGGTAGTTGGATTGTCTGTCACCTGCATCCCATGGTAACTTCTTCGCGTACCAGGAAAAAATATAGCCTATGTTACTCTTAGATATAATTTCATGATAGCTTACCAACAGTCAAAGAATTTTTTAAATCGCTTCAAAAGTTTCAGAGCCTTTGGGTACAAACAAACAAGCAAAATTGTTTCCTCTTTATTGCATTATAGAAGTACTTATAGATTAGTCGGTACAGAAGTTTCGGAGTCTTTGGATACCAACAAAAAAATGTTTCTTCTTCATTATATTAATACAGGAGTGCCTATAGATAAGTCATTTATTAGACATTTTATACAATAAATAAATTACTCCACTACTTTTGTAACTAACAGTACTAACACCGTGGCTCGGGCGCGGCCGCGGGTTACGTATGGTTTCACCTTCACGCTTAGGGTTGAATAACATTCGTCCGACAAATTGCTGCTATTCATAGAAAAACCAGAGTTTTTCGTTGTTTTAGTTTTAATTTAATTAAGAATTTAATATTTTATTTTCATGGTAGACTTATTAATTATGCTTAATTTTTATGCCGAATACCGTATGGGCAGGGCTGAGTATTTATTAATCCACTTTGAAGAAGAAGTCGAGAGATTGCTTATTTAAATTTTGTTAAACAAAGTATTACTAATAATAATTGTTTAGTTTTTTTTTTACAAATTGGCCAAATAACTGTTAGACCAATCAAATAAAACACTTTATAATCCGACTTCCAGAACAAAAAAAAAACAAATCGAACCTCCTTATAAAATAAATTCGTTCCAACTTCAAAATCCTGACTCTTCCTACACCAAGAAGTATGTATAGGTAGCGCAATACGTCCGTGCCCTTTCAAGCTCTACCCTACGACCCACTTCGGCAGGCCGATGACCCCGCAAGGTCGTCAGCTGATCGATGGTGCCTTCTATACCTTCATATCTTCGTACGGTAGTAGGTACCTGTTCTAGGTTGATTTAGAGAACGATAAAAATAATATTACATAGAATTATAGGGGTTATATAACAATATGGCTTGCGTAAGGCTTCGTAAGCTAACCGAATGATCTAGATTAAAAATTGTGTTGGGAAAATCGCACCTTTAGGCGTAGTTTTGATAGGGAATCTAACTAAATTGGAGTATTATTGATTAGTTTGCCTGTTGTTGTTCCAATACCTACTACGAATCTTCGTATATTAATTAGCGTCTAGCCGAGGTAACATACATAATTAATCATAATAGGGCTATATACACATAATATAGGTATTCTACATGATTTTAGTCTAGTTCAATATTAGTATGAAATAACCACAGCTGTTGTAAAATACAAGTATCAAGTACCTATATTAATTTTTGACAATGAAACGTAAATATCGGGTTAGGACGTTAAAAAAGGACAATAAACGAAAACAAACATGGACGCAAATCCTTCGAAATTTGAATTTCATCCGCCAATCGTGACAATTCACTCGATCGAGTCGAGCGGCAAGCAAACAAGCAGTAACGCGGCGATAACCGTAAAATTCCGATAAAAACCGTTCTTTACTCTTTAGTGCACAACAGTTTGTATGCCAGTGTTGCAAGCATTAGTGAATTACTTTGAGATAGATAATGTGTTTAGTCTGTATCTAAATAGGTTTTATAGGAAACTTTTTCAGTAAACAGGTTAGCCTCAAGCTTCTTCTGACGAAAATTATAAACTCTCCCTGTAGAATAAAATATAATCCAAACTTTATGAATGAAATATCTAACTTTTTCAAAAGTTAAAAAGGATGAGATAATAAAGATATAGAACTTGAATTTTAAGTATTTTAATTGTAGATGGAAACTTGTAGACAGTTAGCTGTAAAGAAAACGGTAACTTTTTAATAATGGCTTATCATTATCCGTCTCAGTGGCACGGGCCTTGAACGAACTGTTGAAATAAAATAAAGGAAGAAAATATATAACCACAGATTATATAATAGTTACTACGTAATAACTTTTCGGTTTTATCTTTGTGCTTGGGCACTGTAGTTGATTCGAATCAAAAGTTGTATCAGCGACCAAAAATTCTTGTTTTCTACCTATTCTGTCGCCCACAATATTTGTAACTATAGTTTTAGTATTATCGTCACGAAATAATTCAAAGAATTATTGCGGACTAGAAAAACTCGTAGCTTGAGCCAAAATAAGGCTGGATCGAGAACTAGGTTTCAAAATGGCCGCCGTGACAGAAAGATGAGGGTGATTTAGGTACGAAAACACTTTGGCAGACTCATATTTTACAACAAAAGCTTACAGAACGGTGAGAGTACTAAAGTTTATGTGTTTTCTTATGGCATCTCAGGTGCCTCTTTAATATTCCAGAAAATAGACATAAAATGTTATGATTTTGTTCAGAAACAGAGTAAATACATGCCTTTTTATTCCGTAATAATGAACTTCGTGTTTGTTTATACATTGTTCCTATTTTACTCGTTTTTTATAGAGTTTAATTTCAAACATATGTTATGATGTATAGTTATTTCATCTGAACACTTAAATACCTACTCCCTTTCATACCCAAATCAAAATCAGTTCCCTGTCTGCAAAGCGTACCTCTGCGAAAATTCTTCACCCAAGCGTAAAAACTGTTTGGATACAAGGATAGAACAATATAAAGGCTTGATCTCGAGCTCACAGCGGGGGTTATATAAAAACCACAGAAATACCTAGGTATAAATATAAAACGTCACAATCCCCGGTGGTTTCAGGCACAATACAATATAGGTACAAGGTAGATATTTGAACTGTGGCAAGCTTCAACGAGTTTATTTTATATCTGATTCTGAACGAAAAGCTTTGCAGCTCGACTTTTATTTAAGCACTTTTTTATTGTTTTTATAAAGAACTCACTCGTTCGTGGGAGATCGTTATGAGCTTTTAAAGTATTCTTTTATGTTGCAGTTCATAAGAAGCCTCTAAACATCCTTTTTTTTATCATCATCATCAGCCTATCGCAGTCCACTGCTGGACATAGGCCTCTCCAAGTGCACGCCACTGAGATCGATTTTCGGCTTCTCGCATCCAGCTCCTGCCAGCCGTCTTGCGCAAGTCATCACTCCACCGTGCCTGAGGACGTCCTACACTACGTTTGCCGAGGCGCGGTCTCCACTCTAGAACTCGTTTACCCCAACGGTTATCGGTTCTTCGGCTAATATGGCCAGCCCACTGCCACTTCAGCTTGCTGATTCGGTAGGCTATGTCGATGACCTTGGTTCTCTGACGGATTACCTCATTTCTGATGCGATCCCTCAGAGAAACGCCGAGCATAGCTCTTTCCATAGCCCGCTGAGCGACTTTAAACTTGTGGACCAGCCGTACCGTCAGTGTCCACGTTTCGGCTCCGTAAGTCATGACAGGTAGGACGCACTGATTGAAGACTTTTGTCTTTAGGCACTGTGGAATCGACGATGTTAGGACTCGACGTAGCTTCCCAAATGCAGCCCAACCCAACTGAATTCTCCTATTCACCTCGTCCTCAAAGTTGTTTCTACCTAACTGCAATGTCTGCCCGAGGTATACATATTTCCGAACAACTTCGAGAACGGCGCCGTGTATCGCAATCGGTTCCGGTAGAACATGTTCATTGAACATGACCTTGGTTTTGTCCAAGTTCATCCGTAGGCCGATGCGTAGAGAAGATTCAGCCAGGTCGTTAAGCATCTGTTGTAGGTCCTGCAGCGTTTCCGCCATGATGACGATATCGTCAGCAAATCTCAAGTGAGAGATGTGTTCGCCATTGATGTTGATGCCGCGTCCTTTCCAGTTCAGCGTCTTGAACATATCCTCCATTGCATTAGTGAACAGTTTCGGGAAATAACATCCCCTTGTCTCACTCCTCGATGCAACGGTATGGGCCTTGTTTGCTGATTCTGTACTTGGACGGACATTGTAGCGGCTTCGTAGAGACATCTCATCACTTGGATGTATCGCCAATCTACTTGACAACGCTGCAGGGACTCCAGAACAGACCAGATTTCAACCGAGTCAAAGGCCTTCTCATAGTCCACAAATGCTAGACACAGGGGCTGATTATACTCTTCGGTCTTCTGTATAATCTGCCGCACTATGTGGATGTGGTCTATGGTGCCGTATCCGCTCCGAAACCCAGCCTGCTCCGGTGGTTGGAATTCGTCGAGTCTTCGCGCAAGTCGGTTCGTGATCACTCTTGAGAACAGCTTATAGACGTGGCTTAGGAGGGAAATGGGTCGATAGTTCTTCAACTGGGTTTTGTCTCCCTTTTTGAAGAACAGGACGACAACACTCCTACTCCACGCCTCTGGAGTTCTCCCTTCAAACAGGACGGCATTAAAAAGCTTCTGGAGCTCCCCCAGTACGGGCTTACCTCCTGCTTTTAAAAGCTCTGTTGTAATGCCATCCTCGCCAGGGGCTTTTCCATTTTTGAGCTGTCTCAGAGCGATCTCGATTTCGCCACTGCTGACTTCTGGCAGGTCTTCGGTTCCTTTTTTTTGGAGATGGGAAATCACCAACTCATGGGAACGACGGGAAATCGTTAACTTTTCTCTTAACTCTTTCAATACATTTACAAATAATTAATTAATTTCTAAGGTGAGAACCGAGATCCACAACTATATTAGTCTGGTTCGTGTGTCTATGCCAAAAACATTGCGACATACACAAAAACCTTGATATTCTGTATTAATTAATACCTACCTAAATGTATAATTATTTTTAGTGTTCTACTAAAATGTCAGTGAACTTACGTAATGAAAATTCTGAAATTAGGCCATAAATGATGAATGAAAACAACCCTGTACAATAACCTGCTGAAAATAGAAGGCTGTGGGCGTAACAATGTGATCACTTTGTAAATTAGTGGGGCGCAGTATCATATCACTTACGTACCTATAAAATACTTATACACTTCAAGTTTTATGTGGTTATTTAATGAGCTTAGTAGCTGTTTAGAATAAACTAAACAAAGTATTCCCTAGAGTGGGCTACTAAGTATTTCTAAACTACGTTTTTTTTTTACTTTCAATTATCGCATTGCCTGATTGAAATACCTACGCTTTTTATATAACTCCTAACTAGTTGCATGATTCCATGTTATGGGTGCTATGGAAAACTGGGATGAAACCACATGATACTTTTTTAACCGACTTCAAAAAGGTAGGAAGGAGGTCTTATGTTCAAATGTGTTTTCATGTTAAAGATTTAGATGGCCACAGTACAAGAAGAAAAATATGAAAATAAAGGTCGAGATTCAACAGAATTGGAATATTTGCTTAGCAAGCACAAGGACATTATTATTCGTATGAACCTGTTTTCTCGATAAACGAAACATTGGTCTATTTCATCTTTCATTGTAATATAAAAGCAAGGTTGTTTGAATTCGGCCGTAAATATTTCATGGCGTATGTATTGTTGTATGTACAAGGCCTTGTTTGTTTTATTTACATTAAAATAGGCTACAATATTCATGGGTTCCCAGAAATATGGCGGAGTATTTAGGGCGGCACGTATGGTTTTTATTTTTGCCAAATATATTTGAAAGATATTTATGTTAAGCTACTTCCTGAGTCAACGTCAACGGCTCGTCGCTGCTTATATCATATTCATTCATTTTCTCTCAGTAAATGTCCCATCAATGATACCAAATCATTCAAAACTTACCACATACATCTTCCCCAATTCAATTTTATTTATTTGTAACTAAATATAGACATTTATTTCTAGCAAAATATCGAAGTATCCGCAACATTTCCAGCAACTGAAGAGTCAGATCTAAGCTAAGACGGATGAGTATCGTTTGGGAACTCTTGAATCTCTGCCAACTGCGGAAGAAGGTGTGTCAGGTGCGGGAACAGGTCAAATTGCGAGCTATAAAGTTAGACACCTATATGTAGGCAATACTTAAAAGAAACTGGGGTTTCGCAATACGTCAAGTCGTCTACCTATAGCAGAAATACGGTAAATAGGTTAAACTTTAGGTTTCTCAGTATGTTATGAATTAGCTTTGCCAAGTTTTCTTTAGATTTGTAAGGAACTTAAACCATAGGAAAACTGAAGCCTTATCGCTGTTTTGTTTAAAACTAAACTTCGATGAAGTACTGAACTTACTTAAGCGTTAAATACGAACTAGAATCAGAACCTAAAGTCACTAATGCTAACATGAAAATATAACGTTACGTAATCAGAATACCTACAACTAAAATAAAATTTTAGGCAGGTGAATTCGCCAATTCAAAAACCAAGGAACTATTACCTAAATTCACCGGCCCACAATGTCGCGGAAACAATTTGAATAATTCTAACATTACACGGCTTTGAATAGCACTTATAATAAAACCGCCATCAATATCTAACTTAAACATAATTAATGTTATTTTCTTTGTCCAATTACACAAAAGGCAGAAGTTCTCAACTATATTCCCTATTATAACTTTCATACGCTTTCATTTAGCATCCAAAACGAATGTCCTTTTTGGCGCTTGGCCAAAGTACTGACGCCGTTGTGTCCCGAACCCGATTATAATACAAAATATACAGAAACTGGTCAGGATTAAGTTATAATCGTCGCGTAAAACAAATGTTTGTACAATGAAAATGCTTGCATAGCAGCTTAGTTATACAGCTACTATTTTTATAAGCTGAAAAAAGGTTGAAGACTAATTCTACACCGCTAATAGATATAACAATGATTAGCTTCCTTCATGTTGAGAAAAACAAGCATACAATTAAGTATAAGCAACATCCCTGTCAAAACACATTCTCATGAATCTGATATACAAATATTAATTTAATTAACAGCAACTGAATTAGATACCTTCCTACATAAGTAATTACGTTAACCACTTATTGAATTTTCATGTATTTAAGTAGGAGGATCTGAGAGCATTTGATTTAGGTAGACTGAATAGTGAATGTAATTACGAAATGCTTTCAATTAACTTGTACATAGGTATCTACATAATGTACGTATTTGTACCTGTAGAAAGTTGGTACCCACATAAATGTAGGTAGCAGTTTTAATCCTATGGTTATTCATGAACTGTAATGAAAATGGGACAGTGGGTATTATGGTCATTTACGATAATTGTTACTTTTAAATACCATTAAGTGTCCAATTTTGTTTTCATTGTTTTCGTTTTTCCACTGTTGGTAAAAAAGCCTTTGCGTTTGGAATAAATGTTGCCAACCTCACATACAAATAAAAAAATGATTTAAAAAAGCAACAGATAAAAAACCGGTATTTACCGATAAAATTATATTAAATACTTGTCGAACAAAATGTAGGCAAGTTGAAAAGCTAAGGTTGACTCAGCAAATTATATACTTTTCGCGATCGTCTGGCTAGCTTCCAATGACAAGAGCCGGGGGCTAAGGGGATGTAGCCAATATTTTGAGCGCCTACGACTTACGAGATATATTTTTAAATTAAAGTAGAATGTCCACGTGAAGTTGTACAGATTTTTTGCCAAGAAGACAGATTTATAAGTATATTTTAGTAAATACCCCAGATTTAAAAGCCTTGAGTTGAAGCTTGGCATAATCATTTATATTACAAATCTATAAACTAAAACTTTATTATTTAATACTGTCTGTATCAAGGAACCAACATTTATTGACCTTTACAGGGTTCCAATTTATGTTGTTAGGGCTTAATAGGTAGCCTCATTTTTTTTACACACTACACATTTTCTGGAAACCCTTAGATAACGAGCTACCTGAGATACATGAGACGTTTGTAATTTGGGTGGAGCTATGAACTGACCTTTAACGGCATAGCAACCTGATACTATTGAAACAAGATTTTTTGAAAAAATATTGTTCTAGACTTTACCTACCTATCTGAGAAGAAGTTTCCGTTGGTAACATATTTTATAAAGAACTTTGTTCCATTTCTTTATCAGAGTTTGTAGTTGTATCAGTGCTACAAATTAACGGCCACAATTGGTAATTAATAATTATGCTGTCAATTAGGCATTTCAATAATTCCGCAACAATTCAAATAACACCTAATGATGTTTCGATTTGTGCAAAATTAACGCAGACCATTAGCACCTAACAATCAGAAATAACGAAGATTCCAACTTTCATTGCAATTAAAATCTAATCAGTCAGTTTCAGTTTCCAAGAACTTGGAATGTTGACACAAATTCGTATCAGTAACGCCATCTATGAATCAATACTGGAATTAAGCGGTTTACACTATAGTAAAGTATTTTTTGTTGTATAAATAACTTTGATAGGGTGATTTTTGTGTATGTATTGGAAAGTACCAAAGGTTATGTATTGTGTAATATTTTTTCCATCCAGTAATGTGTAAAAATACCTTCATAATAGGAATGTTGCGAAAGCAAAACACACAAAGGAAATGAGTTTTCTATTTGAAGCAATATATTTTCCTAGAACTTTTCCATCATAATTTCATAGAAATGAATAGTTATTTTTATGAAAGTACGTAGGTCTAGGTACTTCTTTATCACAATGGGTGGAACATTATGGTACATATGCTAATAATAATAAGCATTTTGCTATTATAAGCTGAAATAATAAGTACCTAATTTGCGTTAATTCTGCTAATGACCGGATGCTGAGTATCTACTTTTATGCGATTACGAGTATTCCTTTTTGAGCAATTGAAAAACTGTTAATTGTACTCAGGAACTAACCATACGTCCACAAGACTTTACAAATAGAATTTGAACACTCCTAGCAAACGGAAATTAAGATGGCTTGAACAAAAAAAAAACTCCAATGATAGTGTAGCAACAAATTGAATAAAAAGAACTAGTATTGAATGTTCACAGTGCGCAGGTCTTAACACATTAGACATACCACCAGGTAGCTGCCTCTAGTCAGTCACTGACAACTATTTTTGGATCTCTAATTAAGAGGAAAAGTTCACAGCCACTTCGGATGTTACCACTTATAAACCTCAATTTTGTGCCTTAATTTAGGGGAACTCTCGAACCATCATCTGCCTAACCTTTTACCAACCTTGTTGAAGTGATCTTCTAGTCTGACCTCGTGCAGCAGAGTACTTCTTTTGTTAATAATCTCGGGAAATAAAATCCAAGTCATCATCATCACATATCAATCTATGGACTTTACCTTTTTCAGATTATGTAAGTGACTTTGATTATCTCTTATCAGTAATAAGTAGTTTCAACAGGTAATTGCCGGAGCATATTAATGAATATTATATAAAGTTACATACGAATTTGCATGAGTGAAAAAAATATAAAAAACATGCTCGAGCAATTTATGATTCCAATAGCTAGTGTGAGTGAAGGCAACTAAAGTGAAGTGCTTAGAATTCTTTTCAATCGGGTCGTTTCAATGACTCACAATCAGGTTATTGGGGCTTTGAATTAACGAAGAAATTGCTAGAATAAATCTTATACCCAATATCTGCAGCCAGGCTGTAAAATTAGGTGCATCGTAAAACTTGATTGAAGAAAAGGAATAACGGCTAAATAAAACGCTGGCAACCTGTCTTGCCAAAGTGCAGTGAACGAATTTGTATGCCAAGCGCTATGAAACTTAAGCTTCAGCGTTATTTTCCGAAAACTAAGATACTATTTGAAGAATATTTATTGAGAACGCCAATCTAATCAGAAGTTTATCTGCAGAAGTTATAAGCTGTTAAAACCCTTCATGGATAATGTATGCTATTCCTCGGTACTCTAAATTCATTGTTTCCCCTTTTCGCAATCTACGTTAGCGGCATAGAATACATATTTCGCGCTAAAACATTTTTTATTCGCGGAATTCGCCGGTATTGTTGGGTACAGGCGTTTCCAACCGCATAGCAGTATGCCAATGACCTCATGAAAATACCTACAGCATGGTAGGTAGGCGGCATGCAGTTGTAATAAAATTTATTACCCAACCGCATTACAGGCAAATAATACCTAACAATTACCGAACATCACTATCAATAATGCATTTGTAGTCGCGCGCGAGTTTTGAATTTCGAAGTAGTTTTTATTTTAATTTTAAAGTTACGGTTTTTGCTGTTACGTTGTGTGTGCTTCACTAGTAGGTATTATGAACGTATTTTTAACCAACGCACGCTGTCATGTGAGACTTAATTTGATGTGTAAATTGGTAATTTATTATATTCTTAATTAAAAGTATTTTGATTGGTCGAGTTTTTTTTTACAATATCTTACTTTTTATTGGTCTATTAATAAAATTGGGTAGATACCTATTGCCTAGCCTTGTCTATCCTAGAACTCTCGGTGTTCTAAATTCTAATGCTAGCCATTATTCAATTAAATGTCGTTGACCCATCTCGGGCGGAGTCTCTTTACCTCTATATATTATTTGGATTATGGATTACATATTACGAACTATATTTAGATTAAGGATGATGTTAAAAACCAATAAAAGTAAAATAAAAGCCTGATCAAATTGAATAAAGTTACACAATAAAGCATAAATCAATGACTATTTCAAGAACTTTGAACTGACATAATGCTATGCTAAATTGTCTGACTGAAATAAGTTTATTTCAACAATATCTGAATGCTGTCAGTTTATAGTTATATCAGTTTTGTGTCGGTTTTCAGGGCACAGACCCTTTGATAAGTGTTATGGGGTCGTGGGCTTCAGTTTCCAGGCTGCTGAACTGTTTCTTTGATCGAATCCTTTATATAAGCTAGTTTAAGGCGGATCTACCTACCTAAACTATGTATAAACTACAGAAGAGGCATTAGTAAATATACATCCACAAAAGAATCAACTTTCATAGACTGGGCTTCTGAAGTTGAAGCTGACTATCATCAAACCTTTACTTAACAAAGTCTAATCGATCAAAATCATCTTCACATGACTTTATAACTTATTAATGACAAATTAAACACGCCTAATTCTAAAGAGAATAAAAACCGGTAATATCCTAAATTACAGTCACATATCAGTAGAAAGAACCTGCATTTTTCAAACATTATTCACAAAACGTACAAATAGGTCGCCACACAAGATTGTTGCACCTGAACCAGTGTAACTGTGTCGGCTTATACTTGAGCTCGAAGGCTGAAACTCTCACGAACAATTGGTTTAAAGATTTCTCTCGATACTCGCTCCTAGGGGATGACAACAGTTTAAGTGCAAAGCATTAAACCTTTACAAACTGTTGCTACTTAAATGGAAACGATTCTAAATTGAAACACGGTAAATGTTTAGTAGTTACAGTTCGCTGCAATTCACAGAGTGATTTTGAGTCGAGGGTGCTATTTAAGCTTGAAGTAAAGTGAAAAACGACTGCAGTAAATATCTTCGATTCGCATTGAGCGATCCAATTTATAGATACTAATGAATTTTATATCAATTACAGTCATAGGACATACGAGATTACCACTTAACCTCCTCATTAATTAAAAATTCTAAACTTTTGGCACCTTCTGAGTTTCTTCAATACCTGACAGAATTGAATACAGAGATCAAAATAATTGCAGCTTAAATTTTAAATCGATCGATCAGCAACTCCTTGTTTTATCCACTATACTCAACCGCTACTTCCATCTACGGAAGAATTCCTACGTTTTTCACAAAAATTAAACAAAAATACAGTAGCCAACCTGAAATATTGATAGCGGAAGCTCGATACAAACACTACTTATGCTAAAGAAGCCTTCCTTGGAACGTACAGATTGCGTTCACTTCGCGAATGTCAGATTATGTAAATGCACATAGCGAAATGCATTCTCATGATTGCATTATGCTCTGATTTTGTGCGCATTTCCACTATACTACTGAATATTTATCTACGCCAATATTTCAGCTTAACTTAGTATTCAAGTAAAGCAAACTAGTTTAAATGGAGATATTTTATTTTTATCTGCTGCGCTGTGGTTTGTTGTCACGAATACAAAATATGATAAAGTGAAATTGCCTGGATGAGAAAACCAATTTAATGTTGAACGTGAAAATAAATTGAACGATTTCGTTGGAGAAATTAGATCAGAAAAGGTCAATAAGTTCATGAAGTACATAGGTGAAAGAACAAAATATACGGGCACATTAAACAAGGTGGGGTTCGTTATTGTATTTCCAATAAAACATCTATATCAAATAGCGTTTAATCATAATTGGTTGAGAAACTGCACTTTTTAAACGTCAAAATTTATGCAAAATAGAAAACTCTTAAACTTACACCACTTTAGAATAAAAAGTGGTCTTAAAAAGTACCAACTTTAGTACCAAGCTTAAACCGTCATCCCGGATAAAGTGACTGGTCTAAACATAGAACTAAAGCCAGTTAAGACCACGTTGTATAATAAAGTGGAAATTGTTTCATTGTAATTACATAGGTATCTCTAAATATATCTCAACCTATTAAAACCGCACAAAAAATACTTTTTAGAAGTAAAACCATATGCAACTAAAATACTATCAAGAATGTATGGTCACCCTACGAGTCACATTTTTCTCGCCTTTTCAAGGTTAAGTTTATAAACTCAAAGACAATTATTTTTCAAAAAATTATTTAGATTTTTGTACCTTTTATCTCCTTGTTTGAGTTAAAAATCATTGAAAATATTTATATATAGTAGACTTAGTATTTGGCTCTTCTTTGGCTTTCTCTTAAGTCTACTATATATAAATATTTTCTCATTGAAAATATTTATATATAGTAGACTTAAGAGTTAAAAATCATTGAAAAAATATTTTCAATGATTTTTAACTCTTAAGTCTACTGTTGAAAAATGAAAAAGATTTTATAAGATCAATATTTTATTAAATAAAAATACAGAAACTAAAAATTATATTATTAATAGTATTATTAATAGTATTAAATTAAAAATGTTCTTCTTATTTGGATAACAATCAAAAGGATTTTATTATTTACCGTACAAGGCGAATTATCGATTTTTCTAAAAACCGGTTATACTAGCCAACGATAATAAATAGAAAATTTATTCTAGCAACACCAATGACAGCCAGCTTTCCGTCAGCGTAGTATTTTCTAAAAATTATCTAAAGTAAAGAGTTATTATTGTATTTCTAGAGTTTATACATAGTGTATTTTTATATCTAAATTATATCTAATATGTTAAATTCATGTACAAAGTGTTAGCGTGTGAATAAAAGTGTATGTGAATGTTGAGACTCCATTCTACAATGAAAGATGTCGTATTATTGGTGTGTGTACAGTCGCACCAAACGAAAGTGACTAGTTGACCGTGTGTTATACGGTGCTTATTGAAACATTCGACTGGCATTAAAATGGCGCAGACGGTGAGGCGAGCGATCGAGGGCAGATACCCGTCCTGTTACATACCTAGTAGGATAAAAGAGAGGAGAGCAAAGGCTCGGGCTTTGAGGTAAATATTGCATTGATCAGGGCATTGCCACTTCTCCACTCCGCCAGGTGTCTTGTTTTTTTTTCTTCGTGGTGTTTTTCAATTGTTTTTGCGAGGATATCGACATAAACACGTATTGGACCTCGTTTAATGTAATTGTTAGCACATCACCATGAAACTTTAATGAGTATGTTATTGATAATAGTTTCTTTATTGTTTTTTCGTAATAATGGCAGGATGTAATTAGGTGTGTGAATTTAGCTCTGCCTCTACAGTTTACTGCTTAATTACATGCATAACTTTGCACATTGAGAAATAACAAACACATCATATATAAAATAGTTTGTATAGTTGCACAAAAATATTGCACTTGACATTAAATTGTTGACATAAGCACATCAACAGTATCTTGACCTACTTTGATGGTGTTTTCAGGTTAGAACAACAGCGGAAGCCAGACAAACCGGAGGACTTTGTATGCTACTCGGACAGTGACAGCGAGGAAGAAACACCAACACAGCAACATAGGATATTGTCAACGTCTTATAATTTCGTCGACTATGTACGCTCTAGAGAAATGCAGACGTCGGAGGTAAATATTGGTTAAACCTCTTGTAAGTTTTAAGACAAAAGAAAATCAATAATTATGATTTGTGTCATCTGTGCAGCTGCATAAAACAGATTAATCAAGGTTGCATAGAAGGGTAAAATATAATATTAATATGAGAAATGAATTATGAAATAGATAAGGTTTTTGCATAAGATATGGGTATGTAATTAATTGTCAGACTAATTAGTCCAATTATCAAGAGTAAATGTGTGTAGTTTAATTTTAAATGAATTTCAAGAAAAATGATTTACAATAATAATAGAGCTGTATTACTTCTTTCTTTTACATAGTAAGTTTGAAGCCAAATAACTGTAATTTTAGCAAACTCAGGCAGTCTTGATTAGATAGTGCAAAACTTAAAGAAAAGTAACCAACATTTCTTAAATCCTCTGCATAAACACAAATATCTCTAAAGACGATATGCAAAACAATCAGATTACTTATTAAAATAAAATTTAGATAATTTATCTTCAATCAAATAAGGATTACGAAGGTCCTTCCTCAACAGTTACTTATTTGTGTATTTATTTAATTCCGTAATCAATGACAATGTTCAAAATATTCGCATCACGTAATCTTATCTCACTGCATTCGGCTTGATATGCCCTTGAATGCTTGCAGAGTCATTTTTATCAATATTATTGGCAGATTAGGCTTATTATTGATAGTTTGCATTTCTTTTGGGAAGCATATTTGTTTTTTGTCTATATTTTCTATATCGCATAAAGTTAGAGAACTCTAATTGTAAGTGCAAATGTCCTGACTGTACTTGTTAACTGCATTGATAAACTGCTTGAAAAATCTTAAAATGATCTTAAAACTTCTAAGCATCCTTGTGCCTATTGAACTCATAGTTTAGACCCAATTAACAACTGCTTCTTTTGGTAGAGGATTGCAGAATGTATTTATTGCACTTCTGAACACAGTTAAAACTTTAAATATAAAACTATACAAAAATAATATTTACTAGCTAACAAGTAAATCAGGCAAATACATAAAAGAATCAATTGTAAAAATATAATCTAGCTCTACATGTCTTATTTTTTGTACAATGTCCATAATTTTAGTCATTCTATCTTATTCCAGAAACAAAATAAAATTATGGTACACTTTGGTATAGTATCGCCCCACATTACAAGTTATGAGGGAGTAATACCCATCATCAATCAACTTTTCACCACTATAAAAGATGATTTAAGGCTGCGTCTGTGTCAAAATACTTTGTTTTGGCACTTGCGCTACCCATACATAATATTTTTATTTACATTAGGTTCATTTATATCTCTATTGTCCGCAGCCACGTTCAGTGGAGCCGTCCTACGCGACCCGACACATGCTCACACACGACATGTTCCGAGAGACGCCTATCAACCTCGGCAACATGAACAAGGTGTTCTGCTCGCAGTGGCTCTCCGACAGGCAGGTGGTCTTCGGCACCAAGTGTAATAAGGTAGGAGAAAAAGCACTTTATTTGTATTTAATTATATTGTTAATCACACTGTGACAGTAGGTAATTTTGTTTTTATAAATAATACTATGAGGATAGTGCTGTAAGGAAGATTTGAGCTTGAAAGTAAATCGGTAGAAAGGTAGGGGATCACCAAAAAAAATGGTGGATGGATTGTGTGAAAGTAGATCTGGCTAGAATTAATGTTACTAACTGGGGAGTATGGAAAAAGAAAAGATACTGTGACAACCCCAAATAATATTAGGGTAAGGGCCGGAGGATGATGATGATGAAACTTTACTTTGGGACCAAATATCTGACTTCAAAGTTATTTGGCACATACTCTATTAATCTACATTCATATTCTGTCGTGTCGGATTGTCATCCCATCGTGCTGTAAGAGTGCTACGAATGCTTGTGCACCATAGTATGTCCTGCGTAGCAGGCTGATCTGTCTAAGTATACAGCCGCCGTGACCGTCAATCGGCATTATCACCTTTATTGTTATGCTACATACGAAGAAATGTGTGGTTGAAATAAAACTGTCCGTCCAGTTAATGGTGTACGATGTCCGTCGCCGGACGCTGGACGCGATCCCGACGCTGCGGCCGCGGGCGCCGTGGGCGGGCGCCGACCAGCAGACCGGCATACACGCGCTGCAGATCAACCCCTCCAGGTACACTAGCTTACTACAGTAACTTTATTTAAAAATTATTATTAGAAAAGGAATTTGTATTTAATTTTTTTATTTCACAATACAGAGACTGGTTACAACAATAGCTGTATATCACATGAATCAAAGGAGAACAATTTGACATTTATCTCTTAATATCTGTCAATATATCTAGTAAAATTAAAAAAAATATAATAACTTGCAACTTAAGAGTCAAGTATGTGCATAATTTAGGTTGTATAAATAATTTCCAAAACAATTGGTTAAATGTTTAATGGTTATTTAAATTATTTGTAGCTGCTATGCATCACTGCAACATCGAGAAACTCATACCTGGATAAAAAACCATAAGAATCACACGAACATAATGATTACTAATATTTGCATATATTCTAATAATAATTTTATTCCTATTCTAGAACGTTACTAGCGACAGGTGCGCGTAACTCGTGTGAGCTGGCGATATACAGCCTGCCCACGCTAGACCCCGTCTGTGTCGGGGAGGCGCATAAAGACTGGGTGAGGAACTTGTTGCTTTTACTCTATACATAATATTATTATTATTATCTATAATCTCTGCTAAGTTTGATGTGGCAATTTAAGAGTCATAGCATTGTCAAATGGGTCTTCGATAAAATAGGGGTCCGTTCAGACAGACCGGTTCGGAGCGGACAGCAAATTCTTTATTCGTTGAAAATCGAGTACTTGGTATTTGTAGTAAGATTTAATTTTGCATGTGCACTACTTTTGTCATTAAGAATGCTCGAAGGCGCTCGGTGTGAAATAATAAGAGGAGCCGACCGGCTCCGATCGGGTACTTTTTCTGGGTCTTGCAGACGTTTGGCAAAAAATGCACGCCGATGCTCTCTGACCCGGTCTGTGTGAACGGGACCTACCAGTGAATTCGTCAATATTTTTTCTTCATATCTAAATGGTGCAGCCACTCGATGTGTGATTAACATTGGATTTCGGTGTAGATCCTGGACATGTGTTGGCTGGACGACGAGTTCGTGGTGACAGGATCCCGCGACTCCAAGCTGGCGCTGTGGCGGGCACCAGCAGCCCCCCCCACCCAGGCCATGCACCACTATGTACCGCCTGTCTGTGTCAAGGAGTGTCGCTCCGGTAAGCTATACCCAGCAGCACCCAGGCCATGCACCACTATGTACCGCCTGTCTGTGTCAAGGAGTGTCGCTCCGGTAAGCTATACCCAGCAGCACCACCACCCAGGCCAGACCATGGTACAGAAGCATATTAAAAGAAACTCCTATAAAACAAATGTTATTTAATTCGGACTGCCATATTCGATCAAAATTGCAGCTCAGCAAATCTCGGTTACTAAGCCGCCACAGATACATTACTATTTACCTTATCTACCTCTCAGATATTTACAAGTCGGCTTCCAGCATATTCGGTTGCAACTATGTACAATTAACTCCTTTTTAACAAGTTTCTTTTACAATGATGTTTAATCTAGACACACGGCAGTGTGTCCGCCAAGTTCGAGCAAAAAAAGCGACACACCGGCCGTGGGTTATATTACACGAACCATTTCGGGCCAAATTCGACCCCCCTATAACTCAAAATCTATTTTATTTACGCATATCAAATTTCTAGTATCTGTTGAGACCCCCTCACTTATCTAAAATACAAAATTTCATTAATATACCTATTGTAGGTCTTGAGATATTGACGTCAGAAAATCGCTATTTTTACTATACACTCACTGACTGACTGACTGACTCACTCATCAAAAACCTAGACCACTTCCAATGGTCGTATTGACTTGAAATTTGGCATGGAGGTAGGTCTTTATGTCAAGGTAAAGGAAAAAATCTGAAAATGGCCAAGTGTGAGTCGGTTTCAAAATAATGAAGGTATTTATACCCCTAAGGAACTAAAACGAACTAAATTTATCTATATTTATATAATATATCTTCGAATGGTCGTACCGATCTGAAATTCGTTACAAAGGTTTGTATTTAGTCAAAGTAAAGTAAAAATCTGAAAACGGCCAAGTGTGAGTCACTTTCGAAAATAACGAATGTGTAACTTTGATCCACGAACATAATATATGATAACATGTCATGTCAGTCAGTTGGTAAATCTAGGCCATTTAGTTAATCTAGTTTATTTCTTTGTAAGAAGCATAGTGCATATTCAAAACTTAATAATAAGAAAACAATAAAATAAACAACCTTACAAAAATAAATGAAATCCCACCCAAAACAAAATGTGAAAGACTGCCAAGTTCGATGAAATGGGAATACTTCGCCTATAAAAGAAGTGAGATCTGAATAAGTACCAAGTTCCATACACATACCTTAGTTAAAAATAGTTACTTTTTAATGATGTTACTTGGCAAGTTTTAATAGAAAATTAAATACTTGATTCATTGCGTTTACTAGGTTTATAACAAGGTGTGTGAAAACTTGCCAAGTAACATCATTAAAAAGTAACTATTTTTAACTAAGGTATGTGTATGGAACTTGGTACTTATTCAGATCTCACTTCTTTTATAGGCGAAGTATTCCCATTTCATCGAACTTGGCAGTCTTTCACATTTTTGTTTTGGGTGGGTTTTAGTTTACTTTTTCCTTTATTTCAGGCAACTAGAGTCCATAAAAATACAAATACTTAATATCATACATTACTTATAAACTAATACATAAAATTATCCATATTATTATAAACAATACTATACATCTATAAAAAACTTAAATATATAACAAATATTCTTAAAAACTAATGCACACGATGTGTGGGCGTCGTGTTTCGCTGACGTAGCCGGCCACGAAACCGGCGGTACACGACTCCCTTCGGCCAGAAATCTTCCTTGAGGACTAATTAATGATGTTGTCCCCCTTAGGTCAGAAAGTCCGCGCGCTAACATTCAACCAGCGTTGGCGCGAGATCGCGGCGCTGACGCTCAACGGATACATACACGTGTTCAACGCTGAGACCTTCCGACAGACACTGTCCCGGAAGCTGCCTTCATGTCAGGATCTAGTGTGTTTGGCTACACAGGTAAATATTTAGATTTTGTGTTTCTATTAAATATTGAAAACAGTACAAATATTTGTTGAGGGTGGGCGTTTTGGCGGCTGTCTTTTGTACATTTCTGACGTTCGAAAAGTGCTGCTTTGTAGACAAGTTTGAATCAATCAACGATTTTTGATTTTGAATTAAAACTAAATCTTTATTGTATAATGTAATTTTTTGTGCGAAAAAGGGCATTGAATACGACACCTTTTTCAAAAGTTTGTTTTTGTGTGGTACAGTTATGTCTTTCGCGAGTTAAAAAGTTGTTTATTTGTGACCAATATATTTTACAAGTATGTTTTGTCCGGGTTCAAAAAAGGAGATAGTTGTCAATTGAATCTAAGCCGCTCCCAACATAGTTGGGAAAAAGCTCGGGAGATGATGCTGAGTTATCATTTGGATCTAATTTTCATGGTTCTTATAATCTGTACATTGAACATGGAATGCAAAGTAAAAACGTAAAAAGTTATTTGCATTACCTGTAACGTTGTGTATTTTCTAGGAAAGTGGTGTATATGCAATCGGCTGCAAATCCTACACTCTACTACTAGACTGCCGTACTTTACAATCAGTTAAGAAGATCACATCTCGCTACAATGGATGCGGCATCCGATCTGCTAGCTTCCGAGGCAATATGCTTACTATCGGCACTGGATTGGGTAAGTCCATAAAATAGCTGTTTTCCAAGAATTCATCAACGTCTTTAAAGATTTTACTCGACTGCTGAAAAGAGTCAATAAAAACCGTCTTTGTTGTGTACATGACGTCGTTTATTGTATAACCATAAAGTGATCTATTTCCGGAATATCTTTTTTTGTATTGAGTACAAATAACCTCGGTCCTCTTCTTCACAACCCAGTTTAATAAATAACACATTTTATGTCCATAGGTCTACTAATGTTCTACGATCTACGTGCGGGCAAATACTTAGAGAGTAATATACATTCTACCAAAACTGTCACACTCAAAGCTTCACGAGGTTATGTGGTAAGTTATTTTGTTTAAAATATTCTTCTATAGGCACCGTGCGTAGCGATGACCCTGCCACCTCGTGACTTATATCCGAAACTTTCCCTCAAGTGTCAAAAATTGTACTATCAAACCATGAAAAAAATTCTGAATATTCGTGTTAAATTTTGCTAATTTAAGTTATCAAAATGTATTGTTGTATTGCTGGATGCTGTAATACATCCAAAAACAACTCCAAGGGTGTAAAATTTCACTATTTCCCTACTAATAGTACTCACATACTATGGCTTAGGGATAAAAGAATTAAATGGATAAATGCAGTTGTAAAACACGTAATACTTTAATAATAAGTTGGAAATAACTCTGCCATTGTCACTCCTTTATCATAACCCAGTAACTGTCGGTACGTTGGTTTGCCCCATTGTTGTGCATAACTGGTTTTCGATTCTGCACTTTCTGCAGAATTTACGTAATGCACTAAGGCACAGACGTGCTTACATTGTCCTGATAGACCTGCCTTGCATTTACAAGTTGCACTTTTAATGTTTCTATTGCAATCAAGCTGAAAGGGCAGAGATAAAAATTAAAAATAGAAATAATGATTTTCTAAAGATATTGTAATAACAATTAATTTAAAAAAGGTACTTCCTGTTATCTTAACATCGTATACATTTGAAATTTTTGTCTGAGCAACAATTTTGCCAGTTAATATTGTTTCTTGTTCTTGGCCAACTGTTTCTATGACATCAAAAACATGGCCCGACTCGAATAGCTTTTGGCCTTTTGATATATTTTGACCACGCTGCCGATCATTGTTTATTGGTAGAAAACCATATTTTATAATTTTAATCATTGTATTTTATATATTATATTTTTAATCATTGTAAAATCACATTTACAGACTAGACAGTGACAACCAATGGGTTTGGAAAGTTTCTTTTTTTACTCGCACGGTGTCTCTACTGTCGGGATTATAACGCCATCTATAGTTTACGCACGGTGCCTATATTTGTTGTTTTCTCCTTGAAGTACACAAATGTTTCCGAAAAGTATCTAGTAGTAGAAGTTCTGTCTGTGTGATTGAGATAAAATAATGTTCAAGCTGTCTTTATTAATGTGACCCGCGTGAGTAAATTAACGCGAACGAGGAGCGATTCCAATCGCGTTGTGGCGGGCTGTTTTCGCTTCTCGCCGCGCTGCGTCTCGTGCGCATTCAGTTCTCTCACGTACGACACACCGTACCGTTGATTAGCGATTACATGTCCGGCCGCTAAAGAGATTTTTTGTTTTTTTTTCTCCGTAGTTCCCCGACGAGGAAGCGGACGGCTTCAACCAAGTGAAGCACGTGCCCGCCATCTACACACACTGCTACGACGACAGCGGCACTCGCATCTTCACCGCCGGCGGACCCTTACCCGCCACCCTCATCGGCAACTACGCCGGACTCTGGCAGTAGCCCCCCCAGCAGACCCCTAGCTCGCGAGATCCTTTAGGCCTCCTAAATGTTGATACACACCCCCTAAAAATTTGGAACGTGGTTATCTAATGTTTGAAAAGAAATGAGAATCGGGTTTATGAGAAATTTGACATTCACACGAACAAATTCGGAAGGAAAGCTTATTAATTTTGGCAAAGTGAAATATCGGAAAAGCCTATCTTTCCCCCTAACAATTTTGAGTATGAAATTAATAAGGGTAGCTTTATGCCATTGATCCCATGTAGCTTTATGCTATGTAACTTATAATTCGCATATCAGAAAATGAATAAAAATGCTACTCTTTTTACTACTAAAATAAAAAAAAATGCTTTAAAAAGTGAGTGAAAACTAACAAAAAAATCTTATGATAAATTATTTATTACATAAAATGTAGTGTTTTCCACTGCAGAGTCTAAATTGGTGACTAGTGTTCTCCGATTTCAATGTCGATACTTTTGTCGAGGCTTAAAATGTATTAACGTTTACTTAATCGTGATACAATTATTTTCATCCATGCATCTGGGTCCTATAAATTATTTTATTAGGGTTTCCTTTACGAAACAATGATTTTACACTATGTAAATCACAAATAAACTATGTTATTTTATACAAACCACTTTCAATGACAGACCCACTTATAAAGCGTTATAATTGTAATGATGATCGAGATACGACTAAATAAAAAGCTGTGTGTGATGTCTTGTATCAAATAAGATACATGTTTAATTTTGTACTATTAGTCTAATACTTTTAAAGTTATGTCCTCAATGAAGTTGGAAGGAAAAATATCGAAATTACAACTTCCACAGAGGTTTATAAAAACACTCGATTTTAATTATATCTTCGTTTTAAAATGGAATACGGGATGTATTTTAAATGCTTGAATTTTAACTATTAGGTTAATTTAGGCGAGTATAGTTTATATAGTAAAATGGTTTATAGTGTAGATGTGTACGGAATTGTGTATGCATAGCAATAATATGTGGAAATACGAAAGTGCAAAATTATTCGATTTGTGAAAATTGACTTGTTACAGAGTGCAATAGAAATGAATACATCAATGATCAAACGAGGGATTTACGCTCAACTACACGCGAATTTATAAATTATAAAAAAAGATAGAACACAATTTGTTGATGAATAACTTATTTACTTTTATTTTAATGCGTGAATCGGATTGTAACATAGATAATGCTATATTTTAAATTGTTTCGTAATTTTTATTTTGACATATTAAAATGTTAATTTATACAAACAATTTCTTGCGGCATATATGTATTATTTAAAGTTGGTAAGTCACAAAAATACGCGAATGATGTAGTTAATTTGCCGTGAGATAGATTGTAAATTACGCTATAATTTATCTGGATAATAATTTTATAGAATGAACAGATTAGGAATCGATATTTTTTTAGTCAAGAAAGTAAAGCGTTGCACTGTTGCACATCACTACTAACTACTAATATTGTTGAATGTCGATTAAACCTGCTTTGATAAGCTTACCTCAGATAAATATGAATATCGAAAGCCCTGATCTCACCAATAACCATAAGGGTTTCTTTTACATAAACTATATTTCCACATTTACACTCTTGGCGAGAAAACTATCGATTACAGATTGGTCTCGGCTCGACTCGGTCTTGGTATTGCCTTTAAACTGTGTACTTCAAAACACCATATAAGATATTAATGTAAAGTTGTCAGTTCGCGATTCAAAGCCGCATGTACCTCAGTAATCGTGTAGACGAAACGGGACGACCTGTATATACTTTAGATATACATTTATTATTGTAATATTACTTCATTCATTTAAAAAATATTTTTACATTATTTTCATATGATATGTGATTGTAAATTAGTTTAGTCTTTAGTAATATCGAACATTGTCGTCAGTGTTTACTTTTGTATAGCTAAATGTTTTAGTATAGATTATAAATAATGTGGTTTATTGTTTGTAAGCCGTCCCGTTTTCACGGATACATAGTTACAAACGTCTATAGTAAATATCTCTTACTAAAACCCCCATACATAGGTAATATTAAAATGAGATTTAAAAAATGCGGCAAAAAAATGTAACCGTGGGGTCATAAGACATAAGTACTATAGAGTATTAAAGTAGAAACTAATTTGATAGAGTTAACGCGATATCCATAATATTAGTCTGTAATTTATGGACTGTGTGTCCGTGTGTTTTTACATATAATTTCTTACTAAATAATCCATAAAAGTGGAAATTGTGACGAGTAAAAGACTTGAGTATGCTGATTTGGTGTTTCATTAATTATTTACCGCTCTGAATAGTTAAGATACGGGAAGAATAAAAACAAAAATACTATAAATGCATTTTTTATTGAATAAAAAGCATTGCAATTAAGGCCACATACATTAAATGCAAATAAATATAGATTACGTTCATGTTGCAAATACTGTTTGTTATGAAGTACATCAATTCATGAAGGTTTGTCTTCAGTCCTTACAGATGGAGGGACCCAACCGACGGGCAGACTAGTGCCTTCTCTGCTTATGTAGGTATCCCACTGCGATCTAGAAATAAAACAAACAATAGTTATTAATAGTCGATAGTTGAGTGTGTCATAATGACGTAAGATGTTATTCTGAAAAAAGATAATTTATTAGTGGTGGAAATTAGCGGGGATTTTGATATTTTTTATCAGGTATTAGCGATGATCTTATCATTCGCGGCAAAAATGGACCCCAATGTAATGTTAAAGATAGGCTTTTGCTTTCGAAAGTTTTGTCTTTGACTTTGAATTCAAATATTTCTCTTAATATTGTGGAGTGTTCATTTAATTCAATAACCATATAATTATTTTTGATAGGCAAAACAACACAATATACTTATTTCTATGAGTTGAAAGAACTTATGCTTCCCTCAATCTAACATTGAAAGAGCTTTTCTTTGTTTCTTTACAATATTAGTAAAGCGACCAACTTTCCGAAAACTGAATGCGGGACTTAACCTTTCGTGAAAAAGGGGGGGGGAGGCATTGAAAAATGATCGGACGGAACTGATAAAATAAAAACCGTAAGCAAAAAGCAATAATTTAACGTATCAATATCGTGTCACAGCGTGCATTAATGTCTAATTTTCAAAATCAAAAGAATTCCATTACGCGTGCGCCCCTTTCCCGCTCTTAAAATAATTAATCTTATTTAAACTCGTAAAATCCGCGCGAGAATTAGGAGTGCATAAAATCAAAGGAGCAACATCACAAACCATCAACTACATCAGCCATCTTGAAGACCTACTGGCTCCACCTCCTGCGCATGACCCTCTCGGCGTGAACTACTGCTATCTCGCTCTCGCATGGCACCGCCCCTCAGCGAAGGACAAAAGGTACACACACCACCATCTTTGACGGCAGTAATTGGCTCCGCCCTTGAAAGTGACGTCGCCGCTACATCGTACTGCTGCGTGCTATGCGCGCCTAGTACTTTTAAGTGAAGAGCATCAAATTTTACTACGGTAACCTACCCAAACTTACTAGCAAAACACGCAGACACCCTAGAACTATTGAAATAATAGTTCTAGGGTGTCTGCGTGTTTTTTACGCTTTCGTATTTTGCAATTATAATACAAAAAGTGGTACCACCTCCTCGCATTGCTCGCGCCCTAGTACTTACTTGTTAAAAATATGCCGATAAACAGATCACCCCCATCAACGTCCTACGTCCTGGAGCCGCTAAACGTTGCACCATGGCTCTTCTGAACCTGATATATCTAACTTCGATAGGCTTGCCAGCACCGATAGTAAACTTATGAACGTTATCCGCCATAGTAGCAAGCGTAAATTCACTGAGTCGGGGATTAGCCAAGATATGGACTTATCTTTATATTCATTCATAACGGAAATGAGAACCATGTTTTCTGACTTCAAGGTAGAACAGAACAGTAAATTTGACCAATTGTATGCCTCTGTAGAGGAGATTAAACTTCAAAATTCTGCATATACAATCAACAGTTACCTTCCTTTCACAAAGTTATGATGATCTCAAGAGTAAAGTTCAAACATTGGAGTCACAATTGGAAACACAGCGCAAAAATAACTATGCTTATTTGAAAACCCTTGAAGATAAACTGGAGAACCTTGAGCGTGGTGTGAGATCGTCCTGCGTGGAAATTAGGAATGTACCTATTAGTAAATCGGAATCCAAAGAAGCCTTAGTGAATACCGTGATCAAAATAGGATCAACCCTTAATGTCCCCATTCAACCACTCGAAATAAAGGATATTTTCCGCACAGGTTCAAAAGACTCTGACACCAGGACCATTATTGTGGACTTTACGAGTAACTTACGGAAAGAAAAGTTCATACAAATATATAAAAAGTATAACAAGGAAAACAATAAATTGTCTACCGAGCACTTGCATATTGGTGGCCCCTCTAAGCCCATTTTTGTGTCCGAAAACCTAACACCAAAAATGAAACGCTTGTTCTTCCTGGCACGTGATTTTGCCAGCACGAATAAGTACCAATACTGCTGGATCAAGAATGGCAAAATTTTTATCCGAGAGCAAGATGGGGCTCAACACATCATGATCAAAGATGAGTCAGACCTCCCTAAACAATGACTATGTACCCGTCAGCTGATTATAATCTACTGCAGTAAGGCCAGCATGTCCTGTATATGTACTTTTCCTATAAATCACTGTGTAAAATTAATTTTGCAAAACATGAATATTCTAGCTATATTTAAATTAAGTTTTCATGGTTTTAAACTAGTAAATATATCAATAATGTCAAATTATCCATAAAAAATATTTTTACATTATTTTCATATATGTGATTGTAAATTAGTTTAGTCTTTAGTAATATCGAACATTGTCGTCAGTGTTTACTTTTGTATAGCTAAATGTTTTAGTATAGATTATAAATAATGTGGTTTATTGTTTGTAAGCCGTCCCGTTTTCACGGATACATAGTTACAAACGTCTATAGTAAATATCTCTTACTAAAACCCCCATACATAGGTAATATTAAAATGAGATTTAAAAAATGCGGCAAAAAAATGTAACCGTGGGGTCATAAGACATAAGTACTATAGAGTATTAAAGTAGAAACTAATTTGATAGAGTTAACGCGATATCCATAATATTAGTCTGTAATTTATGGACTGTGTGTCCGTGTGTTTTTACATATAATTTCTTACTAAATAATCCATAAAAGTGGAAATTGTGACGAGTAAAAGACTTGAGTATGCTGATTTGGTGTTTCATTAATTAATTACCGCTCCGAATAGCTAAGATACGAGAAGAATAAATACAAAAATATACTATAAATGCATTTTTTATTGAATAAAAAGCATTGCAATTAAGGCCACATACATTAAATGCAAATAAATATAGATTACGTTCATGTTGCAAATACTGTTTGTTATGAAGTACATCAATTCATGAAGGTTTGTCTTCAGTCCTTACAGATGGAGGGACCCAACCGACGGGCAGACTAGTGCCTTCTCTGCTTATGTAGGTATCCCACTGCGATCTACAAATAAAACAACCAATAGCTATTAATGGTCAATAGTTGAGTGTGTCATAATGACGTAAGATGTTATTCTGAAAAAAGATAATTTATTAGTGGTGGAAATTAGCGGGGATTTTGATATTTTTTATCAGGTATTAGCGATGATCTTATCATTCGCGGCAAAAATGGACCCCAATGTAATGTTAAAGATAGGCTTTTGCTTTCGAAAGTTTTGTCTTTGACTTTGAATTCAAATATTTCTCTTAATATTGTGGAGTGTTCATTTAATTCAATAACCATATAATTATTTTTGATAGGCAAAACAACACAATATACTTATTTCTATGAGTTGAAAGAACTTATGCTTCCCTCAATCTAACATTGAAAGAGCTTTTCTTTGTTTCTTTACAATAATATTAGTATAGATTTACCTGATAGCAACAAATCTCTCAACATTGCCTCCAAAGTCAACTTGGGGCATTTTCCCTCCAAACAGCGTTTCCCTCCACTTAGCTAAGTTTGAGGCTACGTTCTGTTCAGCCTCAGCTTTCAGGGTGTTCACTAGCGTCGAGTCTTCATTGAGCTGGACTCGGAGATCTGATTCCTCACGCTCGTAGAGTAATAGCTTCTTGGACCATAGGGATTTCAGTTTGTCTGTGAAGGAGGAAAATGGTTTGGTTACTTAGTGGGTTAAAAATTGGGTTAGATGCTGAATGCCCAAGCCACAAAGTGGCACTATGCAGCGATAATTGTATGAAAGACTAATTCTGGCAACGGCAAAAAGTAATAATTTATTCTGATGCCACAAAACTGACTGATTCCTTATACAAAACTGAAATCCTTATACAAAACTGACTAGATTTTAAGAGTTATTTATTTATCTTATTTCACAGGGTAAACATCTTATATGCTTGGCCCTACAAAAAGCTGTTGCAATGGTTTGACTGTGGGGTCAACAGGTATCTAGAAATAACAATTAGGCGTCGTCCTAATTGGCAGCGATCGCGCGATGGCGCGATGCGTTTTTCATCTCACGATCTCACTTGCAAGGTTCCGAGGTTCAAATAGGACACTCTGATGAAATCTGTATGTTTGAACTCATCGCATGACGAGAACGCATCGTGTCATCGTGCGATAGCTGTCAATTGGGACGACGTCTTAGATGAAAAACGCATCGCGCCATCGCGCGATCGCTGCCAATTAGGACGACGCCTTAGACTTATTAGGTACTTAATTTACAAATATGTAGGACTTGAAGCAGAATTTGGAAAATATACTTACCAATGTGAGTATTGAAAGCAGCAGCCTCACTATCAGAGACCGTCTCCCCTCGTCCCAAAGCAGTGTTCTGTCTAGCTTTACGTAGCTTGAGCAGAGCATCCAGCTTGGTCAGACATTTCTTTGCATCACTCTTCTTGCGGAGTACTTCCTTCAGTACTATGTCCGCTTGTAACTTATTTTCTTCTTCCTGTAGTGAAAACATCATATTTTTACAAAAAGATAGTTTTCTGGCAAATAAATAACTTTGACTTTTGGCACTTATGTAAATGATGGGAAGATAATTTCAGAGTGAACTAGAAGAACCATGATTTGTGTTAAAAATTAAAGGGTACTGACTAATAATCAAATTAAAAATGGTGTTCATGTTTGTTACCTGCTTAGCTCTGTTGATATCATCCTGAATTTTCTGCAAATTCTCATCAATCTTCCTAGATCTCTCTTTCAACTCTTTAATTCTCTCCTCCTTTTCTTTTTTCTTTTCCATGTGGACTCTTTTCAATCGCAACCTCTTTGCTGATCGCTTTGCTAGAAGCTTCCGTAACATATCTAACTGTGGACCGTTGATAAGGGACATTGTTTTAGTAATTGATGCTTTGTTTTCTTCAATCTCCTTTATATGGGACCTCCATTCTTCTTCAGGTAAAGCGCTTATGTTTTCCGATAACATTCTCTCTTTATCTTTTAAGTAATTAACAATGAGAAGCATTCTACGTATCTCTTCGCGGACTTCAGATATTGACATTGGCTTCACATTGGCTTGCGTTTGTTCACTCACAGGTACTCTGGCTTCAAAGGTTCTCAGAAACTCTTGATCAGCTTCTTCTCTTTTAGATGCTGGGGTTGAAGAAGGAATGAAGAATGGTGGTGGCTGTGGTGGAGGTGGTACAAAATATGGTGGGGGTCTTACAAAACGTGGCAAACTTTGGAATGTAGAATTATTTCCGCAAAAATTATTATAAAAATTAGGATTATATGACATGATTGTTGTAGTTTTAAAAGTTATTAGAAATAATTGAGTTTTATTATAAAGCTGCGTTTTCGGGGAGCTGACTCTCAGCGTCCTTGAGTACTTGTTCAGCGGCTATGTAGTCCTCGTGCTCTTTGAGATCCTGTTCAGTTTCTAAGGTTGTCTTGAGATCGTTAAATGCCTTCACTAGCCTGGAATGAGAGGGAATGCAAATAAACTTCACAGTTACCAACCCACAAGTGACATATGGTTTATCTCAATAATTAACTATAATAACATTTTTCTAATCTCCAATATAAAATAAACTTAACAATGAATTTAAGTATTTATTGAGTGGAATAAATGCTCCAACTACTTATTGTGGAGAGAAGATTAAATCTACTTAATCTATGTGGTTTTTTATAGAATAGTCTTTTTAGAAAACTTTGTCACTACCACTCCCCAATATGAACACAAACAGCTAGCAAATAATATAGACAAAAGTATTCCAAATTAATTGTTAAAATTGGTATTGTATAAAAAAGATAATTATTGTTTATGAATCATCACGGCCGAATGAGTAAGGACGCCAACAAAGGACAGATGTCGGAACTTAACCTCTTCGCACACCTGCGACTTTCACATTAAAATAAACTGAAAATACACCGAAAAACACTACAAACACTGCACAATGGCTATTCCTAGGTCTGAACAACAATTTTAGTGCATAACTCACCGCCTTTGGCAGTCAGGGACCATCATAAGCGACTCCTGCAAAACTTCCTCCTGCTTCCTAATATTATGTTCGTCCTGTCCTTCGTCTTTTATCTTCTGTATTCTATTCTTCTGCTGTTCAGCCTCCTTTTCGTACACCACCTTCTCTTTAGCTATACGTTTTACAACGCCGGTTTTAATTTTTATTTGACGAATTCTTGGATCTGCCATTGTTACAAAAAATCGCTACTATCCGCTATTGTTTTTAATGTCAAACTGACAGTTGAGTGCTCAGACTCGGCAAAGGCAACTGGCTGCGTAGTGCGTATGGATATTTTTGACAATGAAGGCGCCGTGTGCAGTCCAGTGAAGCAGAAAAACGGTGCTTATCGTAACGATCAATATTAAGTATGGTTGGCGACCCTTATTTTTGTGTTCATTTACCATAACAAAATACCAATTGTTTTTCTAATTTAAGTAATAATAATCCCTGTCCGGGTGAGTCTATCAGACATAGTTGTTCTCGTTTGGCTAACGGTGAATATTTGCACAGGCATAACCAAGTGGCCAAGATCATCCACCAGCAGCTTGCTCTGCAATACAAACTTGTAGATCTTGAGGTACCGTACTACAGGTATGCGCCCGACCCAGTTCTCGAAAAGGACCATATCACGTTGTACTGGGATCGATCTATCATCACTGACAGGACTATTTCAGCCAATAAGCCTGATATAGTGGTGATAGATCGATTAGCGCGCCGCGCGATGATAGTCGATGTCGCCGTCCCGCATGACGAGAACCTCGTGAAAGCTGAGAAAGAGAAACAAATAAAATATCTTGACTTAGCGCACGAGGTTGTCGCCATGTGGGATGTCGACACGGCTGTTATTGTGCCGATTGTCATTAGGGTCAATGGTCTAAAAGCCAAGAGCCTCGACGAACACCTCAGGAGGCTCTCGTTGGGCGGCTGGATCAAGGGACTGATTCAGAAGGCAGTACTCCTTGATACGGCACGTTTTGTGAGGAGGTTTCTGTCTCTGGGACCCTAACCACCGGTACCTTGGACCCTGTGCCCGATATCGGTGGCAACCTATTTTTTATATTTTTAAATGTTTTTTATTTAATATTTAAAAATGTAAATAATATGTTAGAAAATAAATAAATGACAAGAAAATCCTTGTCACACATCGAGCAAATAATATTACTGCGTTAAAAAGTATAAAACTGGACCTTGAATGCTATTCCGGACGCACTTGTAACGTCTACCGTCGGCGTTGATTCTAAATATCAACACATATAACGGAGTACATGAGGTAGGAGACAGGGATGGGATAAACAAGCGAGATCATAAGTAGGATATATGAAGAAATCAATAAGTACTTAGGCGTAGAATATAATAAAGTACACAGTATAGATGCAGAGGAAGTATCTCCGTAAAGAATTATAAATGTATACCTAAAGGGGAGTACATAAGGAATTTCAAACGGCTATTGTATTTATTTACATAGTACCTATGTTTCCAGTATATATTTGCAAGATTTTTTTACACATTAGGTCAGGATAAATCTTGGTCGCTCGCTTCTACATGGTTGAAATGTTTTCATATTCCGCGTTTCATTTACCTAATCTTTAGCGAAAAGGAGGGTCGACCTATTGATCTCAAATTCTCAATAGACCGCTTAAGAAGTGTGGCGGCACATGAAAATTGGGGTTGTTGGCATAGGTATCTACAGTACAAATCATTACACAACTGTACTCAAACAGGATGCAGACAATGAGATCATGTTTCTCTCTTACCTATACCTACACCTACATGTAGGCAGGTCATGTGTTTGAGAGTGCAAGTTCCAATAATGCAACCAAAAATACCTATTATACCTTCCTGATAAACTTCGGTGCATTACATAAATAGGTATTACCTGCAAATAAGATACTTGAACGGAGCGAATCTTATCGAAAGAGACAAGACCTTGGAGATGGTTCGCGTGGTACCTAAAGTACCTAGTTGTCGTATCGACAAAACAAAATTAAAGAGAACAACAAATATACAGGATGAGCACAACATATCTTTTTAAAAATATTTCTCTATTTTCAAAACTACAATGCAAACAATAGTTGTTTTATTGGAACTGGCAATTGGTTGGTTTACCTGTTTATTAGAGGAGTTAAGACAATTAATCGGTGTAGTAAGTGTGGTGAGCGACATCAGGGTTTTTGATGTCCTGCCACCCTCATCCACATCAGCAGCTATTTTAATTCCAACCATTTTCATAAATATCAGAAATGAGAATCGAATCCAGGATACCTTGTAATACTTATTGCTGTGATTGACAGCAGCACCTACCTACTTCTTTACATAACATGCAGTGAAATATTCAACTCATACATGTGAATGGGTAAATCGATTGAGGAGTACTCTATTATTGTAACAAAAATACATACCGTATATACCTACCTACCTATCTTCACGCCGGCAAGCCCACAGGAGATTTGCTCTCGTCTTATCTGACGTACAACTATCTAGATCCGTCTGATATCCCCCAGAGATAGCCGCTCAGATATTGAGACAAATAAATATATTCTACTTGGCATTGGTAGCCGCAGTTTCGTTACACAAGATGAAGGTGCTTCTGCTGTTGGCAGGTAGGTTCAATCTGTTGCTAGGGACCCCCGAAGTGCATGTCACCATGAGTTTCATGGCCATTAGTAAAAGTTTTGCAATACAATCGCCGTTTTAAGTAATTACATCCGTGAAGGGGTTACTCAAAATGTTCTCTGGAGGCACTTTGTGATGCTTTTTTATAATAAATCAGAATTCTTATGGAAATCTAAATGCCTAAGAATAAGAACGGCTGTTTTTGTTTCTATTGGTAGTGCTTTACATCTTGTAGACTGGTAGTTTTTGTACCTGTAACCATTTTGTTTCTGTATAGGAGTGACAGTGGCGCTGTGCGCCGTGCCTAAGGCATCCCACTCTCACAACACCCACAGCCTGCACGCGCACAAGAACTCCGATGGCAGCTTCTACCTGACCATTGAATCACGTAAGTATACGTTGGAACATTAGTCTGCAATTGTTCTTAAATATCTTCACTGCTCGTAATATCAGGTCTAACTTTTCGGCACTTGAGTCTACCCCATCTTTAATTTTGAAGATACAATTATGGTAATCCTAATTAAACTTTTCTAAACCTTATGCTAGAATGACTTCAAGATGAACTGAAACCAAATCATAACTGCTGTTTGTACAATCAACCATCATAATAACATTACGTCCTATATCTTTATTTCCTACAATATTTATTTTGCAAATAGCGGCTGGTCCCCAATACCTGGGCCATGTGGGTCGCAATGCGGGCACCCAGGACAGCCGCGTGAGCTTCAACATGGAGGCCTCTGGTGACGTCAGCAGGGGAGGCTTCAAGGTCAGCATCACGTGGCACGGACCCAGGGACGCTGTCTTCACTGACTGTATTGATTTTGGTAAGTTTTTCATTTATTTACGACTCTAAAAGAAAATTACAATCTACGATATAAGATTTTTGGAGTGAGTCAAATGCTCAGACACCTAGAAGTTTCTATAATGCCTAAGTCATCAGTTACTTCAAGATAGAGCACATGCTACCACTTCTGTGCTTATCAAAATATCTGCCAACTTGCCCTATAGACCAACCATCAAGCGCTTATCGAAATTGATAATAAAAACGCTCTGAACCAAGCACCTGACTACGTTATCAAAGATTCATTCACGACAAGATAATCTTTTGTATTGAAAAAATAAACATCTACAAAAAACAAGAACTAGGAAATAATAATAATGATTGACAGCATGATTAGCGTTGGCTTAGAGCAGTGGTTCTTAACCGGTGGTCCGCGGACCACTGGTGGTCCCTGGAGGCACTCGCAAGTGGTCCGTGAAGCTTAGCTTCGCGACGTTGCTATACCTTATCTAACTTATAATTTTTATCGACTTATATACAATTGCGAGCGGGGGTTTTCGCATAGACGTATATCGGGTGTGTCGTACCTAGTCCCCCTATTCAAAAAAATGTATGTTCGGGCTACATTTTACGTAATTTTGGTTTTGAGTCTTAAAAAATAATTAAAAATTTCGCGCTCGCTTCGCTCGCGTATTCAGAAACTGTATGCCCTTATTTTTGCATTTGTCAAAAAACAAAAAGTTAAGTACGTTTGGGCTACATTTTACGTAATATTTGGTTGAAGCCCGATAAAATTTTCGCGCTCGCTTCGCTCGCGTATTCAGAAACTATAGTTCCTTGTTTTCGCATTTGTCAACAAACAAAACGTTAAGTACGTTTGGGCAAAATTTTACATAATTTTTGTTTTAAGTCCGATAAAAATTTCGCGCTCGCTTCGCTCGCGCATTTAGAAACTACATACATCTAATAGGCAAGTTTTTCTTTATTTGCATTTGCTTACCTACACAACGGCCGACATGCGTTTAGCTTTCATTAGAACTGACCCAAAAATTCAGATTTATTTTTGATAAATAATAAAGAAATGAGTGCTAATTTAGGTAAACTGATGCGGTGGTCCCTGGCAAGACAAACTTTGTTAAAGTGGTCCCTCATGTCAAAAAGGTTAAGAACCACTGGCTTAGAGCAACTGTGTACCTAACAATTTTAACAATAAGAAAAAATATATATTCTCGTTGATCAAGTAATTAAAACATTTACCTTACTATTAGGTGGCAGCCAATGGTTCGCAGGCCCTGAACAGAAACAGCAGTACTGGCCGATCCAGAACTCCAAACTGCAGAAATACTCTGTCATCTCCAAGGAAGACGACAACGCTGCAGTCGGCGAGCGCTACTGGCTCAACTCCGACGGCATGTACGTCTACGTGGCTCCTGAAGTCCCACTCTTCGTAGACTACCACAATGTTCTTGAAAACCATCTCTGCCTCATCGCCGAGGTCTCCGACCCCTACTCCACTCAACGTCTTTCAAACATTCTCCAATACGACCTCTGGTTCTTCGACGACCCGAAGATCGCCCACCAGCATGCCGTTGACACTTACCTCGGCAAGCCTACAGGAATTCCTGACTACAGGATGATCCAGTACCCAATTTGGTCTACTTGGGCGCGTTATTCGCGAGAAATTGATCAGGACCTGCTGTGGTCATTCGCCAACGAGATCAAGGACAGTGGATTCCCTAATGCCCAGTTTGAAATCGATGATCTTTGGGAAGTCTGCTACGGTTCCCTGTTTGTGGATACCAGGAAACTGCCTGACTTGAAACAGCTGGTGCAGGACATTAAGGGTCTCGGCTTTAGAGTTGCTATTTGGGTGCATCCGTTCATCAACAAAGACTGCGAACCTTGGTATTCTGAAGCTCTTGATAAGGGGTAAGTTTGAAGCAAGCGTAGCATTCTTTTGTTTTGTTACTTTAACTGTTCTCCGATATAAACTGATCGTAAAATCTCCCACCAGCTACCTGGTACTGAACGAGAAGGGCAGCCCCGACACATCGTGGTGGAACAACAACGGCTCGATCCCTGGATACATTGACTTCACTAACCCTGAGGCTGCCAACTGGTTCTCCGATAGAGTCCGCAATCTTATCGAGACTTACGACATTGATACTGTCAAGTTCGATGCTGGAGAGTCAAGCTGGTCTCCTCAGGTATGTTATGTTGTTATAAAATATGGTATACAAATACAGCATTTTATTCTAACTTCGAGAGAAAATATTGCATGCTATTAACTATCAAAAATCCATTTCAAACTTTAGGATGAACTGTATACAAATATATCGTTATCATATTTGGAACAGAAATCTGGAATTCGGAAACAATATCAAGGAAAATGAATATGCACTTATCTTATGTACTAAATACCTAGTCCTTATTGTTATGCAGATCCCAGTGCAGAAGGACTTGGACATCAACCTGCACCCGGGCCACATCGTGCAAGCTTACGTGCGCACCGTCGCTAAGTTCGGACCTATGATCGAGGTCCGATCTGGCATGAGGTGAGAACATTTTCCGTGAAAAATTACTTCATGCTTCTGCCAGCTGTACACTCGAGTGCCGCAGTGCCTCCACATACCCGGATAAACAGAGGCATATAACTTGCCTCGATGACTGGCCTGTCGAACGCTGCAATATATTTCCAAATCGGACCAACAATGTCTCATAGACTAATGCGATGTAGATATACCGATTATGACGATGGAATATTTATGTGTGGTGGTGGTATTTAAACCAATTTGCTTCTTCCAGGACCCAAGACCTGCCAATATTCATCCGTATGGTCGACAAGGACACACTATGGGACTATGACAACGGCCTAGAGACTTTGATCACCACTCTTCTTTCAATGAACCTGAACGGTTACACCCTGGTCTTACCTGACATGATCGGAGGGAATGGGTACAATGAGAAGCCCAGCAAGGAGTTGTTCATCAGATGGCTCCAAGCTAACGTGTTCATGCCTGCTTTGCAGTACTCCTTCGTGCCTTGGGATCATGATGATGAGGTAATCATATTGGTAACATAACTCAAAAATAATTGCTAATTTTCAATCTCTTACTACATAGTTTTTTTTTTCTTTATACTTACATTTAAAAAATTAAACTAAAGCCTCATTGTCCACGTAAACCGTGGACTGTATACAATCTGCGTTCACACTTTCGTAATGCGTTCCTCATTCCTCAGACCTATTTTTGATGGTTTTAACGCAATGTACTTACGGCTTATGTGGACAGTGAGCATTTTTGTTGTACATAAAGTTCTATAGCTTTTATACTGAAGAGAAAATAAACATTCAAATCAAAGCTTTATTTTCCCAGACAGTAGAGATCTCCCGTCGCTACACCCAGCTGCACGCAGACTATGCTGACACCATCGTGGCTGCCATGGAGAAGTCTGTCAGCGAGGGTACTCCTGTCAACCCGCCCATCTGGTGGCTCGACCCTCATGATGACGACGCTCTCGCTATTGCCGATGGTAAGACACTAACACCATGAAAATTTTTTTTTATAAGATTTAGATTTGCAAATTGCAACCCACTCATGCTAAGAGAAAATGTTTTTAGTTGTAATCTTTGCATCTCTCATAATCAATCTAAACCATGGCTACGAAAAAATTTAAGATATAGGTACTATTCGGTAATTCCTTATCCTGGCTCAACGAAGCCTCTAGCCCAATGATACCCAAATCTCATAAAAGTTCCTACCTACTAATCACTACCTAAGTACTAGCTTAGCTTTACCCCACTCTATTTCTTTGGGTTCCTAACACCCAATCTTCAAAAAGTAAACTCATGAACCAACTTTTGATTACAGAATTCCTCCTCGGCGAGACTATCCTAGCAGCACCAGTGGTGAAACCTGGTGCAGTCTCCCGTGACGTCTACCTACCCAAAGGCACCTGGCGTGACGGCAACAACGGAGACATCATCCAGGGTCCAATCTGGCTGAAGGACTACCCAGCACCCCTGGATGTCCTCCCATACTTCACTCTTGTAGAATGAATGCTGTTCATGTAATATTGTCGTGTACCTAAATTATATTTGGTTATGTGAAGAATTTTTGGACTTTTATTGACGTTTTTAAATTGAATGGATTCTGGCAGCTTGTGTGTAGTTGCCTGTTTTTGGAAATAAAATATGTTACGACCAATTTTTGTCTTTATATTATTACACATGCCTAGATTTCTTGTAGCTGTTTAGTAAGCAAACAATGGAATTTTGGCTTACCTATACAGATCTACTTATTTAGGATTTAGGATCACAGTTTTGACATTTAGAAGATAAAATTATTTTATTCAATAATATTAGCACGACGTACTCTCAACTCTTCCTCCTCCTCCGGTAAAAGGCTCGGAGGATGACCTAACCTCAACTGGCCTGGTTTAATAACTTAAATCAATTTAGATGAGGTTCTCTTCCAAATAACTGAAAAAATCTATGTAACTTAACTACGTAAGTAATTAACTACTATACTAAGTATCATCCTCCATGCCTTTTTCCCAAACTATGTTGGGGTCGGCTTCCAGTCTAACCGGATTCAGCTGAGTACCAGTGCTTTACAAGAAGCGACTGCCTATCTGACCTCCTCAACCCAGTTACCCGGGCAACCCGATACCCCTTGGTTAGACTGGTGTCAGACTTACTGGCTTCTGACTACCCTTAACGACTGCCAAGGATGTTCAATGACAGCCGGGACCTTCAGTTTAACGTGCCATCCGAAACACAGTCATTGGTGTCTAAGATATACTTAGAAAGTACATACAAACTTAGAAAAGTTGCATTGGTACTTGCCTGACCTGGAATCGAACCCGCGCCCTCACACTCGAGATGTTGGTTCGTTGCCCTCTAGGCCACCACGACTTTAAAACTACTATACTAAGTATGTAAGAGAAAAAATATACCTACAGGCTGTTTTATGAAGAGATAGATGATGAATTGATGTGGAAACAATAGCTGATCAATTAAATGTATATGTGATTCATCGCACACTGAACAGAGAAAATTGCACAATTATGTTATACTGGTATCAGGCGCCACATGTTTCCGCGCTGAACATAGAAAAAATCCATTGAAATTGAAATGTACCTAGCTGAGTTGGTCTGATCTGTATATCCATAAGATAATATAACTATTTGATCATTTCTGATGATTAATAAAGTACACATTACTAAATATTAGAGTCATGCCTAAAATGCAAAAAAAGATATCGAAGGATCATCGCCTAAGCTTATAATACGGTAGTTTCCAACGAGTCAAATTCATTACTTTTATTTAACTGTCAAAAACTGTCACTTTCTTTGCAATATGTATGAAAGCGCAACTTATGACGTCACACATTTTTCACATCAAACTGGATTCTTATTTAGCTTATATTATCAATAAAAAAATTTAATCAATTATTCCATCAAAACGATAAATGGAAGTGACATTATTTTTAGATGCTTCACTAAATGAATATGACAACGTAATTTATTTTTGACCTAGTCATCCACCCAATTTTGCGAAATCTTCATTCAGGATCAGGATTGCCACATAATTATGTATGATTTTAGGCGATTTAAAAACGTGGAGTTTAATTCGGGAGTTTAACTCTGCCTTGACATTGAACATGCTGCTTTAGGGTGAAAATAAGTGGAACCCCACCTGCGAGCCCTGCTTAAAAACGTGTCCCTTAAGAGGGATAACAGCACGAAACATTCTAACAAGATGTCATCACCATCATAAAAGTTTACGATTAAGTATTTTTCCGAATTGGGAAATACATCTCTTTGATATCATTACGTAGGTAACGGGTAACCCAAGTAGAATTTTCTTGAAAACCCGCAGTGGTTTCTATTGACAAACAGACTACCTAGGTACTTGAATTTAAGATAACGTGGATAAGGAATACTGCAAAATAACATTGATGTTATCTAACAAACAAACAAGTATGCTTACCTATCTCAATGGAGATTGACAGAAATCTGGAAGCTTAAGAATCAGCGCCAAATGAATTGCATTAAAAACACGCTAATCTCTTTTTCTTGGTGACAAGCTGTAGGATCTGTAGGTATGGCTAATCTCAAAGTACCAACTACATAAAGTAAATAACCACTAGAGAGCGCACTCGCCAATTTCTTCTAAGAACACGACTCACCGCTGCGGGCGGGGGGACGCGACATAATCCGCGGCTACTATTGGTCAGTTCAAGGTCGCTACTAAAGGATCGTACTGATCGTAGCCTTATAGTACGCGCAAAATCACTAACTTTTGGCGAGCGTCGGGGCACTGTATGCGCAGTCAAGTGGTTTTATAGTCTTTGACCAACTATTTATTATTCAGCAAGTGATGTTAGCGTCTCAGAATTGCTTATCAATTACATTCAAAAAATTTGTGAAAAGGCTCACCAATCCCACTCGCTAGCACTCGCTACTACACTGTACTCGAAGTATGTATGTGGTTATATTTCCTTAATCTCATCCTCCGAGCCTTTTACAAACTATGTTTGGGTCGGCTTCCGGTCTAACCGGATGTAGCTGAGTACCAGTGCTTTACAAGGAGCGACTGCCCTGCCTGACCACCTCAACCCAGTTACCCGAGCAACCCAATATCCCTTGGTTAGACTGGTGTCAGACTTACTGGCTTTTGACTACCCGTAAAGACTTGCAACGGTCGATTGCCTTAATTTTAATAAAATCTCTAAATTATGCTAAACGAATATCTGTTTAGCGAACTGTTGGTTTCATTCATCTTGTTAAGCAGGTTAGGTACAATTACTACATACATCCGAAACTTTGAAACAACACTGGACTACCCAATTAGGTACCTACCTAACTACTTGAAAAGTTTTATCAGAAAGATCAGCGCGGTGACAGAGATAGTGTTGTAAGATGAAATCTTTATCGAGATATCGATAGATAACAGCGAGAGAAGTGACAGTCGATACTCACTGGTGTGACGAGATGGCGGTTATTAGGGTGGCTTTGGGTAAGTTTTAATATAAGGTGAAGGTCCCGTAAATTACAGTTTAGCAACCCATGTAATGTCGTTCTTTAGAAGGTAAATTTGGAGGTAAATAAGTGCATTTTTGTTTGTATGGCATTATTTTCTTTTGCTGACGTTATGCAAAAATTCTACTCGCTTATCCAAAACTAACGATAAGACACTATGCGGCTTTATTTTTGATTTTCCTCTAATCCTGAAACCCCTCACAACTAAATGCGCAAGATATACGTAATAAAAAAATAATACTACATAGCTTGGGTACCTACCTACACTGTAATCTGTATTCTGTACTAATGTTAGAGATTTTGATTGACGGGGATTTTGAATAGATAATCCAAATGAATCATCGTTAAAACGTATTTCACGTGATTGTTCAGCAAAATTCAGAAATTACCATCAGTTCTCCTGTGACATACACATAATTATAACAGCTGAAAAATATCCCAATATTTAACGTAAAAACAATATAAATTCACATAAGAAATAACTTCGACAGCGTTACTCGCCCTTGGTGCGCGGGCGCACACAGCTGTCGTGCCGGACGCGCCAACCGTCCGCGCAGATGACGTCACGCTCACCCTCGAGCCTATCATCACTGGAGGGTTCAACCTTGTGCTTACTGAAGGTAACTATAATATAAGCTTGTGAAGGGCTTGTGGGTTAGACATCTCTATTTATCATTTACGAGCTTGCGACAGTGAAATTAAAGTCATAAATACTCTTAGTTTAGGAGTATATAGGGTGAGTACATAAGGGAGTATATAAGGCAATACGTGGGGGAGTAGATAATGGAGCACAGAGAGTAGAACATAAGGGAATACACAGGATTAGTACATAATAAGGGAGTATATAATACTTACTTGAAAATAAATATGTACGTTACAATACAACAAATAAGTGCGCGGAATTGGTACACAGGCATGTAAGGTATCAACGTCAGATCAGCGTTGCATGGCTGATCTGACGTTGCAGGCTTAAATAAATCACTTTACAGGTACAACAGGGGGCCTGATGCTAATCTGCCAAGGTTTCAAAAGACAAAATATATTCTAATTTACGCAAATTACATTAAGCTAACAACTGATAGCGGGTGCTAAGCAGAATTTATTGCTCTTATCCTTACATTAATGATGCATTGTACTCCACAGTAATCCTAGATTCTGAAGTAACTACTTATTTTTTTCATCTACTTAGAGGTCCTAAGAGGATCTGAATAATAACAAAAATCATCATGCTGCGCTTACCACTAATAAAATTGAGATAAAAGCAAGGGGATGATGATGTTAGGAAGACGGTGAACTTTTTCTTTTCTAACAGTCCTAACAGAAGGCAGTGATAAACACATAGGTAGCATAAACGTACAAGACTTTACCAGACTCATCGCTAAATCGTGTAACTTAAAAATTCAACACCGTGTGTACATAAATTAAATTCTGCGCCAAAACAATCAAATCTCTATTATTCCTCCTGCAGATGACGAACGCGTAATCTTCGGCCAAATTGGTCGGACTCTGGTCTCCACCTACACGCTCGAAGACATCGAAGGTGGAATTCTCGTGAGGATCGGCAACGTGAACCTCACTGTGTTCACCCAGTACGATGTCGCCAGCAAGGCTAGAGGCATCAAGTTCAATTGGGTGGCAGACAAGAATACGAGGCTGGAAGACTGCATTGATTTTGGTAAGTCATGATTATTTCTTTTTCTAGTTATTTAGTCTGTTGACAATATCTGATGCTTGTAGTACTACATTCTCTAGTACTACATTCTTTAGTACTACATTCCGACAGGTAAATTGTTCTTTCTTTCTATCTTTCTTGCTTTGTGCATCTTTTTAATTAATGAATCTTTTGTTTTTTCAGCAATCATCATAATTCCTTTCTTTCCTCTTATCTTCATCATTATTTTGCTTAAATATCTCGTCTTGTATTTAAGGTGCCAAGCACTGGTACGGCGGCCCCATGCAAGTAGACCAAGTCTACCCAATCGAGACTGCCACACAAGTGTACAGACCCAGCTACATCACAGAAGATGACAACGGCGCCATCATGGAAAGATACTGGCTCAACTCCGCCGGAGAGTACATCATCGTCCACGAGAAAGTCCCTCTCTTCGTGGACTATAAGAACATTGTGAACAACCACATCTGCTTTGGAGCTCAACTAGCAGCCCCATACACTTCCAACAGACCACGCAATATCTTAGCATACGACATCTGGTTCTTACCCAACGTCAAAGAAGCACATAAGCACGCCATTTCCCACTACTTGGGCAAACCATCAGCGACGCCAGACTACCGAATGGTTCAACACCCAATCTGGTCAACCTGGGCTCAGTACTCCAGAGAAATCAACGAGTCGAAGCTTCTAGACTTCGCTCAGCAAATCATTGATAATGGCTTCGATAATTCCCAGTTTGAGATCGATGACCAATGGGAGACGTGCTATGGAACTATGGAAGTGAATGAAGAGAAGTTCCCAGATTTTAAGAAGACTATTCAGGATATTAAGGCACTAGGGTATCGTGTTACAATTTGGGCGCATCCGTTTATTAACAAGAACTGTGATCCTTTATACTCAACCGCATTGGATAGAGGGTTAGTATTCTTGTCACCATATACATTCTTATGAATGGTTTCTTCAAATTTAATATTTAAACTCAAAAATGGTATCTGACCACCAGGTACTTCGTACTCGACGAGGCTTATGAGACAGACACGAACTGGTGGAACAACAACGGCAGCATTGCCGGCTACATCGACTTCACCAACCCGAAGGCTGCTGACTGGTACCACGACCGACTGAAGGCTGTGCTCGACACCTACGATATTGATAGCGTCAAGTTTGATGCTGGAGAGTCTAGTTTTGCACCTGAGGTGAGTTTCTTTTAAATGAAGGTAGATCTTTATTGTCTCCGGTTACCTCAAAGTTAAGGAAGAAGTGATCCAAAGTGACTGCTATCTGAAGCCTTGTTGGATATTTCCATAAGATTAACCTTCGGGTAGAGCAGTTGACGAAACATCGCTAACATATTTTTCTCATTTATCATCATGGTTTTCAGATTTCAATACAAACTGGAGACATTGAGCTGCAGCCTCACCATCTTGTTCAGGAGTACGCTAAAGTATGCGCCAGATTTGGAGACATGGTCGAAGTTCGGGCTGGTTTCAGGTAATCCAACTGCTTTAATATAATTCGTTCATCAAATATTGCCGTGTTTTAAAAAAGCTGTTCCTTTTTAAAAGTTGGATCTATATTACGGCTACTTTCTCCTTTTCCAAACAATGTAACATGCTTTAGTTTTCAAAATTATTACAACAGTATCTGTTTCCCGCATCTCAAGGGAATTACTGTTCGAACTCGGAAGAGCAGTAACCTATCTCCTTTCTCAGGCTTTAGACTCTCCTACCGTGTTGTTTCACTGTAAACTTATCTATTCCAGGACACAAGACCTCCCAATCTACGTGCGCATGGTAGACCGCGACAGCATCTGGGGGCTGAACAACGGTCTCTCCACCATCATCACCACCACCCTGCAGATGAACCTCAACGGCTACCCTTTCGTACTTCCTGACATGATCGGAGGGAACGGCTACAATTTGGACCATGAGCAGGCAGACCTGCCTACTAAAGAGCTGTTTATAAGATGGGTGCAAGCTAATACCTTTCTGCCTGTTATGCAGTATTCTTTTGCTCCCTGGAACTTTGATGAGGAGGTGAGCATCATTTATAACCTGTTTATCTATCTGTTTGTAGGGGTAAAGCTGGTTGTTGACTTTGAAGTGGTTTGTTAAGTATAATAAATATATTGTTATTGCTTTCAAAGATTTAATTGATATACCATTTAGTATTGATGGAACTTTTGATATGTAAATAGGATTATATAATAACAAAACAAACGTTTCTTTGATCTGAGACAAAAGTCTGAAAATATTTGTCCATTTCGTAAAGTTTCAAGTTTGAAGTGAAGTAAGTGGTTAGATGAGTCTCGCATATTATTGAAGCTTCGAAAGCTACCTATGTAGCAAGAAAATTATCAAAGTATTTCGTAAATAAAATCGTACAAAATAAATAACAATGGAACAGATGTGCGTCATAATCAATGGTTATATGACGGAGATCGTTTGTACCACAGACAATCATCATAAATTATAGACACGAAGACACGGGGATCGAATTACACAATAACTAATCAATGACAATACTTATTTCACTGTTATCGATTAAGAACTAGATAAATCGATTATTAAACATGACATAAGTACGATTATGTAATAATTTATTGTTTGTTAATTGACGAATATTTGCATCTTTATCTGAAGTTTACTTTTTGCACCCTATTTGATTGCTTATCAATTAAGCTGTTTCCTATGATTTACGACCGTTTTCTATGATCAAACTTACAATGAAAGTTGTTATATCCATCAGTAGTCTCATGCAATCAATATTGTTTTTTAATTTACTTTACATTGGCACAAAAAATAGAATTAGAAGCAATTGCACTTTGTAACGAATGCAAAGGATTAGATACAAGCACCACAATTTATTAAACTGTATAAGTACAGGCACCTACTGTTCTGCGGGTTGTTCGAAAGAGATACCGCGGCCCTGGTACATAAAAGGCCTATGAGGGAACACGACGGTTTTTAGTCAGTAAGAGTCTGACACTCCCTCACCGCTGCTAACCCACAGCGGGAGGGGTCATTTGATGATTTTTGACGTCGTTAAAAAAAAGGCACCTACTGTTTACGAAATTGTATGTGCGTGCCCAAAAGTATTTGAAAATCGAACTTTAAACAGATCATTCTAGAATGCTTTACTTTCAACACTGGCTGTTTTATGTCAATTCCAGACTGTAACCATTAGCAAGAAGTACACAGACCTTCACGCGCAGTATGCTGACGTGATCTTCCACGCGATGGAGACGGCTGTGGCAGATGGCACGCCGGTGAACGCGCCTCTTTGGTGGATCGCTCCTAATGACGCCGAGGCGTTTGTTATTTGGGATGGTAAGGCTAGACGGAACATGCTATCCCTTTGGTTCGATTAATGATGAGGTGCTTTTAAACTCGCACAAAACCCAAGATTTCCAAATAACTTAGGTTGAAAATGGTACTTTTCTAATGTAGAAAACTATAAAGTCCTCTCAAAGAACACGTGTAACCAGTTCCCACGTGTTTTTGTTTCTTTTTGTTGTTCCTGAAGGCTGAAATATTAAAAAAGCACTGATTTCCAACAGATGTTTAGTTTCTGCTAACATATCAGACTGCCACAAGGTACAATCTTCGGTCCATTTACATTTAATCAGCCCAATTTTCCTTTCAGAATATCTACTCGGTGAATCAATTCTAGTCGCCCCTGTGTTAACTGAAGGCGCTAGATCCCGGGACATCTACCTCCCTGCTGGTACTTGGTACGAAGAAGGAGACCGCGAAAGGGTTGTCGAAGGACCCACCTGGCTTAGAAACTACCCAGCACCGTTGGACGTTCTCCCATACTTCATCAGAGATACTACGAAGATAGCTGACTCTAGCGTATCTCTTTACACTTCTGTCGCCCTAGTACTTTTAGGTTTGATCGCTAATGTTATTAATGTGATGTAATTTGTAAGGTTTAATTTATTAAAGTGTATGTATATTTTTGGAATTTGTCTTGTGTATTCTTTCTTATGTTTTTAAGATTAATTTTTAAGGAGTTATCTGGGGGATTTTCGTTATTTATTTTATCCAAACCCGCATCTTAATTCACAGATTAACAGAAATGAGTACCTACCCAGAACTTCTATACCTATACCTATTACCTCACTCCATTTCTACGACTGTTTTCACTCATCAACAACAAAAAATACAATAGGTATCAGTAATTCAGTATGCTATCATACTCTGATCGTGTGACTTTCACCACAAAATATATAGGTACAGAAGTCAATCTCATGTATGTACTTCACTTTTCATGCCTAAACTCGGCGGTCGCGCTAGGGTTGTCAACTTTTTTATGCGCATAAAACTAATGTGGTAGTGGTACTCGTATCTAATTATTTGATGTATTGTTGAGAATAAAACAGGAAAAATGAAATATAAACCAATAATAATCAAAAAATTAATGTGGCATACAAGAGGTTAATAAACACTTTCAACGGAAATTCGTTTGAACGAGATACCGAACTTTTTCAGAAACCGCAATTTATAATTTTGTTATTCATACATATATACTTACCCTACTCTTTACTTGAGAAAAAAATATTTTTGTATGTAATGGGCTGGTACAGTCCCCGATCTAAGCTTGCTTCTACCTACAGAAACCTTGATGTGCGAGTTTTATTTCGTCTACCTTACAACATACTCTCGCCATGATCACAAAAATTATCAACTCCTACTAGTAATAATCTTTGAGGGTAGGTAGGCAGGTTTGCCTGGGTCGACACTAGCAAAACTTATTACGGCATTGGGCCAGAGGCCTCCCCGGGGCGCTTACCTACCCACCTAACTGTACCTACCTACTGCGTTTATTAATCGAACCATCGAAATATGAGAAAATAAGTAGGTACATAGGTACTAAAGGTAATACGGCAGGCTAAAAAAAACGACAATTCACTGTTTATTTTTGTATAAAAACAACCGTCCACTGAACAATTATAATACGACTTTTTGTTGCTCCATTATTACTTTTTCTTTTGTTATTAAAATTAAAAATATTACAGTCAAATTACAGACGCGTGCACATTTATCTACCTTGTGAGTGACGCGCGTATCTCAATAAAACGGCAGCCGCGCTCGCACTGTTTTGAGTTGTTTTGAGACAGCGCGTCTGTGAACACGCACACATAGACACCTATGTCTGCGTGACTCGAACGCGCTTTGTATGTAGATTGACTTCTGTACCTATGTATTTTGTGCTTTCACATTCAACGAAAATGCATTACTACAGAGCACTTGACATTGTTTGTTACACAATCAATTCAAGTGAGCTTATCATCTAGATATGGGCCTACTAAGTATTGAACAGTTTTCTAGATCACTGGACTACGCCAGGAGTCTTCAACCTTAAGACTTCTGAGATGACAAACTTTTTTTTTAATTTTAGGGCCCATTTGTGTAGCTACATTCAATGCTACTGCTACATATACAAGTAATATTATGAAAGTCATGTCTTATTTAATAATAATGGATCCAAACATAGGAACATGCGCAGTTGGTACCAGAATTGGGTATGCGAAAGGACCTAGGGCTTGTTTTATGTTAGTATACAACTAGCAGCCACCTCATGTTACGAGAAAATATCATAGGGAGAAGAAGAAAGATTTTGAATCCTTTTTTTTTAACCCCCGACGCAAAAACGACGGGGTGTTATAAGTTTGACGTGTCTGTGTGTGTGTGTGTGTGTGTGTGTGTGTGTGTGTGTGTGTGTATGTGGCATCGTAGCTCCCAAACGGATGATCCGATTGTAATGCGGTTTTTTTTGTTAGAAAGGCATGTCATTCGGGAGTGTTCTTAGCTATGTTTGGTGGAAATCGGTTCAGGTCTTCAGGGTCATCAGCTCGTTTGTTAGGTGTGATAGGAATGTTACACGCTCAGTTTACTTGCAAGCATATGTGGGATCTGAAATATGAAATACTAATGTCTTCTGGAACCACTGAGCTGGTCTGCTGTTAGGACACGAAGATAGGAGACGTAACCCTGAACTGCCTCTTAGTAAACCCATCGAGTTTGGGCTCGTTGAATTTGTCTTGACGAGTTCTCTTCATGTTTCTGATTGACGAGAACCTGATGCTGGAAATGGGATGTGGCGGATGAAACCCCGGAATGCCGGAATGAAACGGATAAACCGATTTATATTTTGCTGAAAATCTAGAATGACCAAAGGTTAATCTTTGTTGTTTCTCAATCTGTGCAATTCTCCCAGAGCCAGTTTGTCATGAGGATTGTTAAACAGCTTCTTTGGCCGAGATCGCATATAGCGACTCCATCTTAAAATAAAAGAAATTAAATGAAAGAAGGAAAAATTAAGGAAATCCTTCAAAAAGCATGAAATAAAATTAAATTATAAATTTAAAAAACCCCCGACCCAAAAAAAGCACGCAATTATTATGACAAAAGGTTAAAAACGCTAAACCCTATAAAAGCAAGAAATAACTTTAACACTACGTAAGTACCAACTAAAGCATGTCAGACTAAACTAAATTTTGACGAGTCGGGGGACCGCTTTTTACCTTTAAAAATACTTACATAAATCAAATGATACCTACCTAATTACAACATTCGTATAAAAAAAAACACGTATCTAAACAAAATCATATAAAAAGTTATAACAAGTATATGTAATGTAGTAGTATATAATTACTTCTAATGTTAGGCTAATAAATTAGAGCGGTCCCCCGACACGACAAAATTTAGTTTAGTCTGACATGCTTTAGTTGGTACTTACGTAGTGTTAAAGTTATTTCTTGCTTTTTATAGGGTTTAGCGTTTTTAACCTTTTGTCATAATAATTGCGTGCTTTTTTTGGGTCGGGGGTTTTTTAAATTTATAATTTATCTTAATAACGCTTGTTAAATAAGCTGGTGATTCAAAGAATGAATCATGAAATGGAAAGCAAATGCAACTACAGCCAATTAAAGCAAATAAACATGTTGTTTTTGCTGATAAGGACAAGTGGGTCGTGATTACTGAAGAGCTTGTTTACTCCCTGGAGTGGCGATAGATTCCGAGTTGATATTCAGCTGCCCTTATTGTGGAGGACAGTCGCCTAGTGATCTGTCGCCATGATAGGCGTACGCTTATGTAAGTACCTACTTCATATGATCATAATTTTAGTAGGACCTAATGAATGTAATTTTGGAATACTGGTTAAAACATGACGGCAGATTTCAGTTGCGTAGAAATTTTGTTTAAAAGGAAAATGCTTAATAATTTGCACTTAATTTGGAGATATGGGGCTTTGTAACACAAACTGAAAGCCATTTTGTAAAGTGGTAAATATCATGATCAAAAACCATGTCAACAAAGTTTAAGTGAATAGCATACCTTCTCAAAGTATTATCTAGAAAGTGATTTCATTACGGTTTTACATCACAGTGGCGCTAGCTGCGCTGGTGGCCTGCGCACACGCAGTTAACGAGACCATCCTCAATACCTCAACTTTAAAGGCGAGGGTAGAAGATGATGCTACGGGAGGATTAGCTATCACATTGGATAGGGGTAAGTACAGCGTTTTAAAGGTATTTATGTGTTACTTGGAAAAAATATTTCTAGGAAATTCTGTTTTCTGCAGTACCTACCCATATTTAAGATATGTTTTGTAATTATAATCTGCTCATGATATAGGCTGTATTATAGGGTAACCCCAAGAGAACCCTCTTAAAAAAACGATTTAAAACAGGACAGTTTTCAAGCGCCTGTTTTACGAGTGTAGTACTATCTTCTATTTTCCACAAATGCATGGATAATTTGTTCAATTGTCTTATTTATATTGGAGTGACAAGAAAAGCAATGCGACAATAACATAGATCTATCACAAACCCTCTTAAAAGATCCATCACCAATAGTTATTAATCTTTTTCTCCAGACGGTACAACCGAAGTAGTAGCGTTAGTAGGACTCACCCTCGGGACACCTACCTCCGTAGTGTCGGATAACGGCATAGTCATCACATACTCTGCAGCTGATGCAACCCTGACGATCCAGACTGCAGAGATCACGGGGAAACATACTGGACAAACTATCAGCTTAACTTGGGACGCACCCAAGAATGTTGTTCTTCAAGACTGTGTTAGCTATGGTAAGTTCTTCAGAATTATATACGTATCATAACTGACTGACAGCCCGATGCAGTAGGATTAATAGATATGGATTCAGTTACCTGTTGAAATATCGTCAAATGTGTTCATTTGGAGGCACGGCAGAGCCCCATCCAAGTCTCGACCAAATAACTATAATAGGAACATGAACAGTGCTAAATGAATATAAAACTTAATGTAAAAAGTACTGCAAGACGATTATGTAGCAAGCAACCTATAGATTTCCGGATGTCTTGCATGTATCCTCTCGTCCTAAAAACGATTCTTAACAGAGCTATCTTCTCGCAGGTTTCCACCAATGGTATGGAGGTCCCCAACAGAAACAGCAGTACTGGCCAATACAACTACTGAACTTAACCAGATATTCCTACGTCACGAAGGAAGCTGACAACTGTGGTGTAGCTGAACGATACTGGCTTAATTCTGCAGGAATCTTCTACTACTTCGACAAAAGAGTTCCACTGTTCTTCGACTCCAATAATTTACTATCTAACGGTGCTTGTTTCCTCGCGTCAGTCCAGTCGCCGTATTCAACCAAGCGGGCACGAAATAACCTTGTCTATGTAATTGCTGTTCTCGACGATGTCAGGAAAGCTCACGAGTATGCCGTAGCTACATATTTGAACAAACCATCAGGATACCCTGACGAGCTCATGATCAAGTACCCAATATGGTCAACTTGGGCCAGGTACAAAAGGGACGTGAGTCACGAGTTGGTGTTACAATTTGCTGATGAAATCACCAGTTATGGGTTCCCGAACAGTCAGTTTGAGCTGGATGATTTGTGGGAGATCTGTTATGGGTCCCTGACGGTGAACACAACGAGGTTCCCGAGTATGAAGGATACAATTGATAAACTGAGGCAGAGAGGCTATCGGACGACGATGTGGGCGCATCCTTTCATGAACAAAGGGTGCGATCCTTGGTATACAAACGCTAAGAATCTGGGGTAAGTTGAAATATGTTTTTACATTACTTGCCTGTTAGCCATTTCAAAGAAACAAGTGAAGTTATGAATATGTGAAGACAACAAAAAGGATATTTCTTGCCTCTAGATACATAGTATCATCAGAGGCCGGTAACGTGGAGACCAGCTGGTGGAACAACAACGGCACGACGGCAGCATACGTGGACTTCACCAAGCAAACAGTTCGGGACTGGTACATGCAGCGGCTGCATAGGTTACAGAACGAAACTGGTGTTGATGCTTACAAGTTTGATGGTGGAGAGACTAGTTGGTCTCCAACTGTAAGTGTTTGAGAATGAATGATACATGTAGTGAGTGCTTCCAATAACTATAACTAATCTTCAATTTATCAAGGTTCATTGGAAGACCAATTTTGTTTTCTCTGATAACTCCTTCGATAATTAGGCGAAAAAGACAAAATTGACTAAACCTACCAAGCTTATTTAAATAGACGGATAAATCTGCTGTTGGAGAAAAGTTTTTTTAGTAGATCTTTGTCCAGGTTGCTGTCCTGCAAGGAGATGTCAATGAACAGCCAAACAGCATAACCGCAGACTACGTGAGAACTGTTGCAGCATTCGGACCTCTCGTGGAAGTCAGGGTTGGATTCATGTATGTGTGTTTTTGACCATCTTTTGATAAATATGTTTTCGTAGTTAAAAAAGACTATAGTAGAGTAAATGTAAAAAAAAATACAATTACCAGACATTAACCGTCAGTTGCAGAAAGATCCATTAAAGTTAAAACTCCATTAAATCTATTGCTGACTCTCTGTAATAAACTAGATAAAAAAGTGTTAGCTTCTTTCTGCAACTGATGGTAAGTATCAAAGAATTAAGGCTACGGTTTCTTCATTCATAAGCAGTTTCCAATGCCAAAAGATACATAGCCAAACACAACAATCTTATTTGCAGGACCCAAGACCTGCCAATCTTTGTCCGCATGATCGACAAGGACACTTACTGGACCTTCGACAACGGTCTTCCGACCCTCATCACGACGTTATTCCAAATGAACATCAACGGTTATCCCCTAGTTCTGCCTGATATGATCGGAGGGAATGGGTACAATGAGCCTCCCAGCAAGGAGTTGTTCATCAGGTGGCTGCAAGCTAACACGTTCATGCCGAGCCTACAGTTCTCGTATGTGCCTTGGGATTATGATAATGAGGTTAATATTGCATTTGTTTTGCGTTTTACTTTAGATATGCATATGCTGTTATTTAAACTATTACATATGATTAGCTACCCTGGTCCCAGTTTCTTGAGTTTTTAAATCATAAATTACTTGTTTCTTTATGGTGAGAAAAAGTTATTTTGTCCACGTTGTTACTCAGAAGGGTTTCTTAAAGCGAACCTCCAAGGCTTGAAATATATTTGAGTATATTTATACATCCTCCTAATATTCTTAAAGGTTTTCAGATTATTACCTAGTGTTATATGAAGTGTTTATTCCACACCATCATTAAATTAACAGAATCATTTCAATAGTTTATAATTTTTACGACCTTCCTCTCAGACGATCGCCATAAGCAAGAAGTTCGTGCAACTCCACGCGGACTACACTCCGACTATTATCGAGGCATGCAAGAAGGCTGTCAGTGAGGGCAAACCAGTCAACATGCCGATCTGGTGGATAGCACCCACTGATACTATCGCTCATGCTATTTGGGATGGTACGTACTCCTACAGAATATTTTTAAACAGGCTGCAGAAAAATCATGGGATGAAAATCAGTCTGATGTAATTAGAATTACATGAATTAATGCTTCAAGCTGAAGACTGGGTTGGTAGTACGGTAGACTTTAGAGACAATTTTAATAGCTGATGAATACGAAAATAATGAAAGTAATCTTGAAATCATAGCAGTAACTGGCAATGTTGAAACATAAAATTACCACACACATGAGATTAGCACTACCTAAATACACATAATTTAAATCTGTTTCTTTTTTTAGAATATCTTCTGGGGGAGAGCATCCTGGTAGCACCAATAGTGACACAAAACGCCAGGAGTCGAGATATCTACCTTCCGAAAGGTACTTGGTACGACCAGGGAAACAAGAGCAAGGTCATCGAAGGACCTATAACGCTCACCAACTATTCTGCTCCTTTAGATGTACTCCCATTCTTCGTTAAAGCCGGGTCCACAGCTAATTTATGTTCTGTTGTCCTAGTACTTTTAGGAGTTTTAGCTAATGTTTAAGTAATTGTTAAATTAATGTAAGAAGCAATAAAAAAAATCAAACCTGATTTGGAGTTTTAATCGACTGAGCCTGAGAATCGAACCTGAGATTTTGCTACAGGGTTTTCTAAAACAGGACTAGCATAAAGCAAACACTTAAAAAGATGTCGATCTAGCGTTAGATGTCAACTTTTTGCTAGTTAAACGTTGTCAGTGTGCCGAAGAAAAACGGTTTCCGTTGAGATGCATCTAATATGCATTTTATGATAATTTTACAACGTTCCACTGTTAATTTATCGTTTATTACGCATTTATAGAGGGAGGTAATTATTGTATTATCTTGGTGTAATATGTATGTCACAGATTATGTTGGTCTAGTGGTTTAGAACCCTGGTTTTATGTTCGAGATCTGGGGCTGGAACGTGTTACTGAGTTTTGGCAGGAATTTCATCCCAAATTAAGAAACTATTTGATGGTAATGGCTTACAATCAACGAAAATATTGTTAGGTCAGTACCTAGTACATCTTTGCGAAACCATTTGGAGTCAACAAATGTGGCGCTATTATTTAGATCTTTCTCTAGATGGAATATTCCCACACTGTTAAGTGTTACTCAACCCTCATTCATATAAAAGAGCTTAACGTAGTCAACCATTTAGCAACAGTTGCAAGCAGTCGATGTTATAGATCAAAAAGACTAGTAGAGTATCTGTTCAAATATGACACAATAAAGTTTCTTCATCTGTGTCTAGCTATAACTATGGCAAAGAAACGTTAATCGGTTTATCTGTCTTTAGCCATTCCTATGGCAAAAAAGTGTACCAAATTATGGCATGGGAAGGCCAAAACAATAATTTTACCAACTTAGGTGTCACTTCAGGCAAAACCACAAGGAATTACATATACGATATCCTGGTCACAAGGATATCTAGGACACCACAACATGTTGTGATGATCTTAAACGGATCTCAAGATCAGATCTGAAGACGGACAAACATGCAAATGTGATGGAAATTAGTGGAGATTACGGACAGCTATTGTCAAGAGGTAATGGCTTGAGGACAATGGTGACAATGATGGCTGATTTAATAACTGTCTCGTGTGTTAGGGAGCCAGTTCACAAGTGACCTGCTGCCGAGATGCGTGTCTACGGGGCCTGTGAGTAAATTTTGGATTATTCTATTATATATTATCGTCCATTTACCGAGGAAGGATGGGCAGGCTTTTATCCGGGTGCACGGAATAACTCCTACAGGAACCTTATCAAAACTCAAGTAAATGGAAGTAAATGGCACGGAAATTGAAAATATGAATGAAGTAATTTAAAATCCCACTCGGATCCTCAGGGGTCCAAAAGTATGTTCAAGCAGTGTAAGCTTTTAGAAGTCTCCGTCAGTTGCAGAAAGGTCAATTAAAATTAAAGCTTCATTAAATCTATTCCTTACACTTTTTATCTTGTTGATGAAGAAAGAGTCAGCAATAGATTTAAAGAGGCTTGACTTAAATGGATTTTTGTGCACCTGACGGTCTATCTCGCTCTGTGGTTTGTTGGTTTTAAATTTTTTCTAATCTTTGTCAGATTGTGTATTGCCACTTTGCGATTGTATCCTCATTCTTTCCCCGTTAAATCGTTAAGTTTGAATTTTCTTTGTTGATCTCTCGAATCTCCATCCATCCACATTAATCCTTTTTCTTCTCCTATCTACGGAATTTTCCAAACCACTTTAATTGTAACAAATTATTTATTTCCCAGACTACCTATCGCAATATTTGTCATATTTATAGTACAAAGCTTAAACCGCATTATTATAGACAAAACCCATAATTATATTGTCACAACAATTACTAGTTGACAATGGTACAAAAAGTAAACTCATTATGTGTCTCTCACGCAACTACGCATACTTCGACTACATAGTATGCATTTAAATCTGTTTATAAACACGATTTCTTTCTATATTATAGTTTTTTTTTAATTAGTTTGTGATAGCAATTATAAATAATTTGTTTGGTGTTATTGTCCCCGTGTATTTAATTATATATTGTTAGGGCGAGCTTAGTAAAATCAATTAAACTGAGTCATTGATTGATTGCGCTATTTCCTAGCTCAGTCAAACACGGATGGAAAGATAGATCAGCTTGGTACAGATAAATTAAAGCACTATTTAACGTCAGACAACACAAAAGGATACAACTCCCAAAGACTCCCCTTTCACGCTTTTCAAGCGGTGATGAACGAACTTCCCGGCCACACAGCTGTATATTTAAACAAACGGTGGAAAAAATTTGGGCTTTGGACATTCTAAGCCTGTGTTCGATGGAGATACTGGAAAATCTTTTTGGACATTCTTTCTTGGAGATAGTTTACTTTCTTTTTTTCTTCCAATCAGAAAATAATGCCTTTGGAAGACCAATTCTATCCAATGGGTATCACCTCAGTTCAAAGTTTTTGAAGTTACTTAAAATTTTCATCATGAACATTGTTATTACAAATCGTAAGTAATCGTAACCTTATTGTAACACTTGTAAGATATATTTATTTTATTGTATTAATTCGCAGTAGTGTTGGTGGCGCTAATTGCGCACACGCACGCTATCGACATCTGCATCCTTGATGCGCCTGACGTGAAAGCCGAGATAGAGAACAACCCTTTGGGAGGATTCAATATTATATTGGAAAGAAGTGAGTGTCAAATACTTGATAAACTAATTCAGTTTATTAGTGTCCCTTAAAAAAACCGTAAGTATTTGAAATATAATACCCTAGCAGGAGTATTGTCCTTAAAGGGCTTGACTTGAAATGATTGTCTAGACTAAGCAATGGTAATGCACCTATACAATAAGCTGTGTGAATTTCCACTCTTTCTTGAATCAGTCGACCTTACAGTAAATGACATTGGCAAATTCAACCTTAGACACCAGTAATAAGGTTCCATTTCCAAACCAAACTAAATCCTCGACTACAAAACACTTCAAAATTAATACAAGCCTACTTGAATACTTAGCATTCAATTGGTACTAATGAATAACACTTAATTCTAGAGGGTCTATCAGAAGTGATAGCTGTGGTGGGACGCCGAACTGGCGCCATCAAGGATGTGGTACAAGATGGCGACGTGGTGTCAAAGTCAAAGTCAAAGTCAAAAATCATTTATTAAAATAGGCTAATACGATTAGCACTTTTTAACGTCAAAATTTTACAATGACAGCACCCCCAAAACGCCCCCCTTTCACCACTTCCTAGTGTTATGGCTGGAAAGAAGAAGCGGTGAAGAACAAACTTCCCAGCAACACAGCTGTCTATTACAATTTAATTATTATCAATTTCTTTTACAATTATACAATTCAATTTATAAATGAATTTAAAACACCGAAAAATACAAAATAAAATACAGCACTTTTGTTCCACTTCAGAGCTGCCATCTGCGTTTATCTGTGAAATAATCATTAACATTATAATATGCCTTTTTAACAAGAATTTCTTTGATTTTGTTTTTAAAAGAACTGTCCGTTAATTCCAACAGATGAACCGGAATTCTGTTATAAATGCGTACACAAAGCCCCACAAATGAACCGTGCACCTTATGTAGACGATAATTAGGTGCGGTTAACTTATGTTTATTTCTAGTATTAAAATTATGTACGTCGCTGTTTTTACTATATGAATCTAAGTTTTGCCTTACGTATATTATATTGGCATAAATGTATTGAGACGCCACAGTCAGAATACCAATATCCTTAAACCTTTCCCTAAGGGAGACTCTAGCACCTAGTTTGTATATAGCACGGACAGCGCGCTTCTGTAGTACGAAAACATTCTCGATATCGGCAGCATTGCCCCACATAAGAATACCGTAGGACATGATGCAGTGAAAATAGCTAAAGTACACTAAACGCGCCGTGGCTACATCGGTGAGAGCTCTTACTTTCCTGACAGCGTACGCAGCAGAGCTTAATTTACCCGTGATGCCAGTTATATGCTCACCCCATTGAATTTTGGAGTCTACTGTTATCCCTAGAAAAGTCGTAGCATGTACCGTTTCAAGTTCCTCATTGTTCAAAATTACACCGGGACCGAGATTTTTAACATTGGGCAAAGCAAATTTAATACATTTTGTTTTCTTCGTATTCAAAACTAAATTATTGGCTGTAAACCATTGCGTTACTAGTGAAAGACAAGAATTCACGTCATCAAAATCTACTCTATTCCTATCAACTTTAAAAATTAGAGACGTGTCATCAGCAAACAATACTACATCACACAATGATTTTAAATAATATGGCAAATCATTAATGTATACAAGAAACAAAAATGGACCTAGAATCGACCCTTGCGGTACGCCCAAACGAACGGGTAGATTGGAAGATTTGACACCATTAACGTCAACACATTGCATTCTACCGCTTAAATATGAGCTAATAACACTAAGTGCGCTGTCTCTAATACCATAGTACTTTAGCTTCTGGGTAAGCGTTTCATGTTGGACGCAGTCGAACGCCTTAGAAAGATCACAGAACACCCCGATAGCATTCTGTGACTTCTCCCACGCACTGAATATATGTTTCAGTAGAGCAACTCCGGCATCCGTTGTGGAGCGACCCTTTGTAAAACCGTATTGTTCCGCATGTAAAATATTGTATGTATTAAAATGCCGGAGGAGTTGATTTAAAATTAGCTTTTCAAAAATTTTGCTCAACGCGGGCAGAATTGAAATCGGTCTAAAGTTGCCTAGATCGTTCTTGCTCCCGGATTTAAAGAGAGGTATAACTTTACTGTATTTCATAAGTTCAGGAAAGGTACCTGAGTCAATGCACTCATTAAATATACGAGCTAAATAGGGCGCAATATCGTCAATAATACAGTTCAAGACTTTAACAGAGATACCCCATAAGTCACCTGTCTTTTTTGAATTTAATGACTTGAAGGTTCTTACTATGTCATAAGGTGAAATATAACTAAAGGTAAATGTGGCTTCAAATTCAAATCTATCAGAAAATATTTGTGATATATTGTTTTGATTTTCCGAATTATTATTATATGAAATGCTTGATGGTGGAATATTGCACTGAACATTGACAACAGGTGGTATTATGTCACTGCTCACTGCTGACTGCATAGTACTAGGCGACGTTAACTCTGGGACAGCTTGTACTGCTGGTTGTGAACAAGTACAGTTGGTATATTTATTTTTAAGAGAATCAAGACGGTCCATATTTTCACTACCTAACTGGAGCAGCTCATCGGTAGCCAAAATATGAGCCTTTACTTGATATTGAGCTGTCTCATATTTGTGTGTAATTTTTGTTAATTCGCGTTGCAGTTCAAGCATTTCCTGTTGCAGAACTAGTGTGTCTTGGTCATACATTAGCCTACTTTGTAAAAGTTGGTTAGTGCACAAATTTAACTGTTTTTTTAAGTCAACTTTAGTTTTAAGTAAATTATTTAATTTATGTGTGGATTTTTGTTTATGACACACTTTCTTAATTTTTTGTATCAATTTGTTTATTCTTATGTATTTTTTAATCTTTTTGTGACTCAAATTATTAATATGAAGTGGATTTGAAGTAACAAGCTCACTGAAAAGGCGGTGAGTGTCATCACTTTCCTGTTGTTGTTGGGTTTGCTTGAAGCATATTATTGACTTGTGAGCATCATTTAAGCTTGTCTCCAATACCTTAATGCGACTCAAAGCCCTCTCATGAGCATCACTACATTCACTAAAAGAACCTACAAAATCCTGTAACCTATCCCGCTGATCCAGCACATCCATATATTGGATGTGTAATTCTGCAAGTTGAGACTTCAATTCAGAGTTTTTACTAATTATTTTCTGAATTTCTTCCTCGCTGTCATCACGTTCCCTTAACAGTTGTTGACAGAGCTCTTCGGATGTTTTGAGCTTTTCCAGGGCTAACTTCAGTTTCACCTCCATGTCCTTGGCAGTGGCCTTCCTTGTCATAACGAACATGGTGTCAGGTATTTACTGAAAGCGTGGAGTAAACAAGATGAGAAAGACAGAAAAGAATAGTTTTAGGTAATAGGTTTAGGTGTTGGAATATTTAAAATATGAATTAAGTAGTTTCAAGATTATATAGCACAGAACAGAATGAGTTTGATTTAATTAATAGAAAATTAAGTACAAAATTGAAATGTAGCTATAGATTTTGTTAACATATTTTAACTATAATTTGCCTTCAATGTGTAATGTAACAGAAGTTACTGTTAAAGGAACATGTAACTTATATTAGAATCAAGAATGTATTGGGACTTCTTTAGTTTTATTTGATTTTAATTTTTAATTTTCTAAGATAAGGTAGGTTACAAAATTGATATTAATTTTTATTTTTTTTCCGTTGTTCTCACTTTTAAAGTAAATAACATAATCTACTGCCAGAGAATTAGTATAATAAAGCGTGTTACAGTTATAATAGAGAGATACTTCCCGTTAAAATCCGATTTATTTGAACTGAGCGGTTGACAGCTGACCGCCTCCGTGTTGTGAAGATTTTTACGAGTTATCCTTTTGCAATAACGTCACAAACATTTGTACACTATATTTACGACTATTACTATTAAATTATCAACTTTTTAGGGCGATTTAGCTAATTATTTTATTTTAATACAATTTTTAATTACACAGCTGATTTTTGACAAGTCACCCGGCCGGTGTTGCCAGAAGAATCCTGATCCAGTTTGCCAATGATACTACTGTGAGGATCAGCAGTGAAGAGGTGGTGGGGCAGAGGAACGGGTATATTATTACGTTTACCTGGGAAGCGCCTAAGGGAGTCGGGTTGGAGGACTGTGTGAATTTAGGTGAGCTTCTATATTAGCTGATACGCCATGTATAACAACGTTACAACGCATTGTTAACGTATAGTAATAATGGCATTTTTTTTATAAAAGATTATTGTGACTGGAGGTTTTAAAGATGTAATGAATAATTTCTAAGAGATACCTCGTAAATGATTGACAAAAGAAAGTGAGCCAATAATAAAAAAAGTAATATATATAGCTGCAAACAATAGGTTAAAACCAGTCAAGTAACTGAACTCAATTTATTTCAGGCACTCACCACTGGTACGGGGGACCGCAGCAGAAACGTCAATACTGGCCAATAGAACGTCTGGTACTCCCGAACTACTCCTACGTTACAAAAGAGGCTGACAACTGCGGAGTAGCCGAACCCTACTGGCTGAACTCCGAAGGCGTATTCTACTACTTCGACAAAAAAGTTCCTCTCTTCGTAGACCAAAACGATTTAGAGAAAAACGCTGCCTGCTTCATAGCACAAATCAGATCTCCATATTCCAGCAAAAGGGCAAAAACTGAGTTAATATACGCGATAGGAATCTTTGAGGATGTAAGGAAAGCCCATGAGTATGCCGTTGAAAAGTATTTGGAGAAGCCTTTAGGAATACCTGATGAGAGAATGATAACGTATCCAGTTTGGTCAACCTGGGCCAGGTATAAGAGAGATGTGAACCACAATACTGTGTTGGAATTCGCTGATGAAATCACCAAGAACGGGTTTCCTAACAGCCAGTTGGAGATTGATGATTTATGGGAGACCTGCTATGGTTCTCAGACGGTGGATGTCAGAAGGTTTCCGAATATGAGGAATACGGTGGATATTTTGAGGGCTAAAGGTTACAGGGTGACCATGTGGACTCATCCGTTTATTAATAAAGGGTGTGAGCCGTGGTATTCAGAGGCGAAGGCTAAAGGGTAAGTTAAAACAGTAAAACCTTATCTAATTAAACAACATACAACACCCAGAAAAATTCAATCTTTGGCAACTTTTTGATGCAGTTAAATAAAGGTAATTCTTAAAGTGTATCTTTAATTATAAATTATCTGTAATTTTCACAGATACCTGGTAGCATCAGAATACGGTTCAGTGGAGACGAGCTGGTGGAACGACAACGAGACGACGACGGCACTCATTGACTTCACGAAGCCGGTGGCACGGCAATGGTACCTGGACCGACTGCATGCCTTGAAGAACTTCTCTGGTATTGACAGCTTCAAGTTTGATGGTGGAGAATCTAGTTGGGCGCCGCAGGTAAGCATGAATTTGGAATAGGACTTGAGAAGTTAGAGCCTTAATGCTATTTACGAAATAATGATGTTTAAGATTAAATTAGCGAAGAAATAATAAAAATTAAAGCCCTTCACTAAGCAATAGGTAGCCATATTTTCACCGACATTTTATAGGATCCTTATCAGGCATATTGACTTGGTGCAGATTTGAAACTGTTCCATAAACTGATGATACTGTGTGGTGTTTCTAGATCCCAGTACTTCAAGGCGACATTAGAGACCAACCAGGCGTGATATCAGCCGACTACGTAAGGACTGTCGCTCAATTCGGACCCCTAGTGGAAGTCAGGGTTGGCTACAGGTAGGAGAACTTTCAAAATTAAATTCTTACAGAATATGTCTCCTTACCGAGAATGCTAATTTATCATATTCTTATACAGGACCCAAGATCTACCCGTGTTCATCCGCATGATAGACAAGGACACTTATTGGACCTTCGAGAACGGTCTTCCGACCCTCATCACGACTCTCCTACAAATGAACATGAATGGCTATCCTTTGGTTCTACCTGACATGATCGGAGGGAACGGTTACAATGAGCCACCTACTAAGGAGTTGTTCATAAGGTGGCTGCAAGCTAACACCTTCATGCCTAGCATGCAGTTCTCGTATGTGCCCTGGGAATTTGATAATGAGGTGAGTTGCATATCAGGACAAGGGTTTTTAGGTTACCTTGATAATGTTGGGATGGTATGTCTTGAACCTTTATATTGTTAGCATCTAGAAGTTTATGACCACAGAAGAACCATGCTGGTGGGAAGTAGCTTTCCAGGCTTGCCTAAAGGTGCCTTATGATTATACAATGTGTCCCGGGGATAAGTGACCGCCCGAATTTTTTTGAATATTTGTACAAAATTAAGGATAATTTCCTTTATATTTGGGACTTACCGCCTTTGGTTTTTTTTTAATGATTTTTAGTAAATACTGTGACGTGCTGCAGTTTTTTTAAGATATTTCCTAAGTTTTTACATCTTTTTAAATTCTTTTTTCTTTAATGACTAGCCGACATCATAGTTAATCAATTAAAATTATCAAACATAACAAACATGTAATAAAACATTTATTAGAAAAAAAAGAAAATAAAAATTCAAAGAAAATAACGCCTTTTTTTCAGTTTTTTCAAAATAAGTCCAATAAATGCCCCCTTAATATCACTTTCTTTTAATTTATTAATAAACTACATGATATTTCCTACAATAGCTCACAACAATGTTTGCTGCTATTTCAAACAAATGCAAAAATACAGTCAGTTGAAATTTGAAAAAAAAGAGCAAAGCCTGTTATTAACAGGCCTGACAAAAAATTTTTTTTAATGATTTTTTTCAAAAATATGAAAGAAATTATTCTTAATTTTGTACAAATATTCAAAAAATTTCGGGCGGTCACTTATCCCCGGGACACATTGTATATGGTTTACCTTTGTAGGCTAGGAAGAATACTAGCCGTCCAAGATATGGTGAATTGACTGTAGGGTGTTTTTCAAGCAGACACTAAACGAATTTCCCCTTTTCTTCTCCAGACTGTAGCCATAAGCAAGAAGTTCGTGGAGCTGCACGCTCGATATGCGCCGGCGATCATCGCCGCGTGCCGCCGCGCCGTGTCTGCCGGGGCGCCCGTCAACCCGCCCGTCTGGTGGATCGCGCCCAACGATACTGAGGCGCATGATATCTCTGACGGTCAGTGTGCCATAACATGTACCAAGATTCTAAGTTATTGGCTGTTTAAATAGCATCTCAGAGGTAGGTGAAAAAGTGCCATCAGCACGAGGAGTCTAGGTCGATAACGAAATCGCTTTATTAAAGTCAAGAGACTTCTATAAAAGTAGCTTGAAGTTCGTGATTGATATACCCGTGCATCGAAGAACACGTTAATGTCAGTTCATCGCCCAATCTCTCTCCTGTCGTGTCATATTGGTGACCTCGGGCTATCGGGCTATGAGACTGAAGGATTAGAGAGTGCATCTGTGTCTATGCAAATGCTTGTATACTATAACTATAGCTATGCTGACTGATCTCTCCCTAGAACAGCCACGGTATTCGACCATCAGACACCCTTGTCATTGTTCAATTTCTTCATTCCCCAGAGTATCTCCTCGGCGAGTCTATACTAGTAGCCCCAGTAATAGAGCGCGGGGCCCGCAGCCGCGACGTGTACCTGCCGGCGGGGCGCTGGCTGGCGCAGGGCGACCCCGCCAGGCCGGTGCTGGGGGGAGACTGGATCAGAGACTACCCTGCGCCTTTGGACACCCTGCCTTATTTCGTTAAAGTGTAATGATGACTCCTATGTGAGTCTTGATGCGAACGCGAAACGAATGAGTGAAGTAAATAAATGAGCGATTGAAATACCTAACTTCTTTTAAAACGCCATATGTGCCGTGGCGCGGTGTATTTTTGAATTCAGTTCGTATCGCTTCGCGTTCGCGTTGATTTGCCCACGGACGCAAATATAGTAGTATCACATAGATATCTTAGATTTTTTGTAATTTGTTTGTAAATAGATCGTAGTCGTCACGAATAAAGAGTAATTTATTGTGATATTTTGTTTTTTATCAAGCCTTACCCCATATTTAGAGTTGAATATCATTTTTGTAACGAACAATATTTATTCTCCAGGCAAAGTTATTTGAATAACGAAAGTTCTTTACAAACTTTAAAAATAAAGACATTGACGCTTCAAATAAAACTCAGATATATTCTTAAAATAAACTTTATTACTATGTCAATAACGTTTAATTTACAGTAATATCTTTAACGAGGCCTTCGCCAAGTATTCTGAAGTCCTCTATCAACGCTTCTATGTTCACTCTGTATTTTGTCTCTCCGTTCACTGTCACTGGCTTGATGGCATTCGCGTTTGTCAACTGAAAACAAGAAAATATATTAAATAGAACCTTATAAGTATTAACTACAAGCTAGCGTTGATGAAGTATTGACTAAAGACAAGGGACCAATATCTACTAGTTAATTAGAATGAAAGGAAAAGTAGGTAACAATCACTCACCAAAAGAAAAAACATCGATTGAAATAGCGAAGGTTTTGACTTGATTTTTCATGAATTACAGAACATGAGTCCTTCTTACATAGAAGTACTCCAAATTATATTTATAAAATAATAAGGTCATAACGAATTATTTTAAATAATAAAAATAATGTTTTTAAATGGGACAAAATCCATATATGTACTTAATAAAAATATGATCAAACACCGAAAATCCGATCGCGGTTGTTTCAAAAGTAAATAATTCTGAATGCAACATACCTGGAACTCCCTGTCGTCATTAATGTCAGGTTTCCACAAAACAGCAATAACTTCACCGCCGTATGTGTCGTGGAAGAACAACGCGAAATCACCGTATGCACTCTGAAACAATGATGGCGCTATTAGTTTTTCGTAAAACTAGATGTCGGTCCGCAAGTAAATTCCAAAAGATAGAAGACAAGATAAAGAGTTTAGCACGAACTATATGAATTACAACTATGAACTAAATCATCTAGCTAGAAAGAGTTAAGTTGTGGGAAAAGTGAAACGGATTGCCAGTGACTAAACTCAATCATTATTTCTTATGGAGCCATTTGATTTGAGCTTTTTAGATTGTAGCTTTATTATGGATGGAGGTGGTGATAACAAAACATTTATAAAGCATGTAGCTTTATTTCCATGAGATATCATCAAATTTACCTCTCCCGTTGTGCTGTGTTACCAAGTTTCTTCTGAAACCTTCATACTTCATGGTTGAGCTAACTCCAACAAAAATCCCAAAAAAGGGGGGTAAGACTTACCTTCTTCCTTAGGTGAAGAACGGGTCTTTCGAGGAGATATCCTTAATACATTTTTGGGAGGAGAATTTTCAGCCTAATTTAAATGTATCTTACCGTCAACTCCTGCAAGTACATAGCGACAGGCTGGAACTCAGTGACGGGTATGACGTGCCCGGCGGCGTCGCCGAGCCGCCGCAGCGTCGGGCTGCTGTCCACGCGCTCGCCGCTGTACGCCACGAGGGAGGGATGCAGGTGGATGAGTACGTTGTAGCCCGAGAGGGATGGGATGAACATGCCCTGGAAGAGAAGAAGTAATTTAGTTGTTAGAGTGGTGATAAAGGATTTTGAATCTTAGTGCAAAGAGCATAAGGTCGTAATCTGGTTGTTAATTATGGATCAAAGTATTTCTCCTTGTAGACTAGTATAAAAATGTGAACCATAATTGTGATCTTTATTGTATAAAATAGAATCTGGAAAATTCAAAGACTATGTAATTATCTAATTTCGACATTCATCATCTGATTGGCATCATCTGACACCAACAATGTTAGGGTCAGTTTGGAGTCTAACTAAACCAAACTAGGATGAGCCTGTACACATAGCCACGTGTCGATCTGCAGACCAATTATTATAAACCTTATTATAATCACCATAGGGCACAAATTAACTCACCAATATGTTATCCTTATATTCTTGTAGCATAGCTTGCTCCATATACTGTAGTGCACTGTTAGCCAGCAGCCTGGCCCGGGCTAGCACCTGTTTAGAAGGTGCATTTTTGCTCCATACTGACGGCAAGGTGCCATCGTAAACCCTCACTAGTTATACGTAGCTAGAATTGAACTATGGACCTAATTGCTTTGAGCATAAGACACAAATTCACTTACCAATATATTATCCTTATATTCTTGTAGCATGGCTTTCTCCATATACTGTAGTGCACTGTTAGCCAGCAGCCTGGCCCGGGCTAGCACCTGTTTAGAAGGTGCATCTTTGCTCCATACAGACGGCAAGGTGCCGTCGTAAGCCGTCACTATGCGGACGCAAGGTGCACTGTCGGGGTCGGAAGCGAATTTCTGTTCTATTTGGGTTATTTCTTCGCCTGGAATAGGAGGATGTTGCTTTAAAATTGATATGATTATGTATGTGTTTGTCTTTCTGATATTATCGAAAACTACAAAATCACATAAGATACAGTAAAAAGCAAACATAGGTACTTGTGTATGCTTTTCTCTATATATTCTATGACAGTGTTGCATGCTTGCTACACATGACAATCATGGCCATGTATATGTTGCAGAGAACTGGTTAAAATAGATAAATTAAATGGCCTTGTTCAGTTAAAGGGCTAGCTGCTTAATTGAATAGCTATTTTAAACAATCGACATACAGTTTTTGTGCCCTCGTATACCTAAAGGTTTTAAGTTCAAAATAAACATGAACTTCCTTCAAAAATTGGCATTAAATACCACAATATTACTTGAAACACTAGTCCTTCCAGAGCCTAATTACTATTACCTACCAGACACATATTTACAAACTATATAAACAAGAAAAATAACAAACTCACGTGACATATCCTCATTAAAATCCAGCACGATCATATCCCTAGCCCAGTCAAAGTTGACCAGCAGATTTAACACCCTCACCAGTCCAACAGTGGGCTCCGCTGGTGGTTGCGTGGGTTGCGGGTGGAGGTATACTGCGGCTACCATCAGCTCGGCAACCGTGGGGGGGAAGTGGGGGTGAAGGAGGTGGGCGGATAGCCAGCGCTTGAAGAGGCAGGCTGTTGGACCGAAGGATGGGTGTTTTTGGTGTAGCCTGGGGGAAAATATATGATTAGGTCACTTAAGTTTCTGTAATTGCTTTTTTTTATCTGCAGGTATTTTTTGGCAATTAAAGTTGCTTATAATTCGGCTAGCAAGAAACCACTAGATGCCCTCCCTAAGAAGAGATAATACTGAGAAAAAGAAGGGATAAGAATTTATAACTTTTTGTGGATAGCCTGTATTTTGACCCATACAAACAAAAATACACACATAAATGATTCTTCTGGTATACTAGCTCTAAAAAACAATAATAAATTGCGTGCGGACATTGCAAAAATCTTCATGAACAACCTTTCTCCGCGAATAGATGACTCGCGATGACAAATATACTTTTTTTCTTCAGAATCAGTTTTGGCAAAATCTCGCTATAATAAACACGTCTAACTTTCATATCCAAAATATAAACAAAACCAATTTCATTTACTTACCCATGTAACGCTCCCCTTAACCGCGGCATAAGAACAATATCACACTGCAACTTAACACTCTCTTCACTCTCTCTAAACTTTACCACTCCATTCTCCAACTCCCTTTTAAGAAGAGTTATCTCTTTCGGATGGCCGATCTCCAGTCGGAAGACCAGGCCGTCTTTGAGGACGTCGATATGGGTTGGATAAGCCTGGGTAGGAAGAGAGTATTGGGTGGCTAATCTCTCGGCGATCTGAAGGTGGAAAGCCGCTTTGAGGCAACGGAAGGCGTGGATTTCGCCTGGCCATTTGCCGCTGTGACCTGGTGGGAAATTATTGTTATTTTATTTTTGAGGATAAAGTATGTAAAATACACATATTATCACTTGCAGCGCGGTATTCAGCATTCGAATGTCATCCGAACTATGTACCTAATTGGATAAAAAAAGATCCATAACAAAACAGTCTCTAGTCTGAAATATGTCTGTACCCTATTATATGTTTCATACTCAATATCATATTTCATACAATCTGATCCGAGGTTTTGTCGCGAGAGAGTATACTTGGTTGTTTCCTAATATGAGCATTTAAACATAAATCACGCTGTGTAGGTATGGATAGATATCATATCTCAGGGTTGGTTACACCATGTAAGAATAGCCAAATCAGCCAGACTAATTGGCGACTATTTGGCGAGTTGAGTCACATGGTATTATTATTACATATTAACTTACCCATTATTAAAAAGTGGTGGTGGCGTAGTATGAGGGCGCGGGTTCGATCCCAGGTCAGACAAGTACCAATGCAACTTTTCTAAGTTTGTATGTACTTTCTAAGTATATCTTAGACACCATTGGCTGTGTAAACTGTAGGTCCCGGCTGTCAAAGAGCATCCTTGGCAGTCGTTACGGGTAGTCAGAAGCCAGTAAGTCTAACGCCAGTCTAACCAAGGGGTATCGGGTTGCCCGGGTAACTGGGTTGAGGAGGTCAGATGGGCAGTCGCTTCTTGTAAAGCAGTGGTACTCAGCTGAATCCGGTTAGACTGGAAGCCGACCCCAACATGAATGTGAAAAGGCTCGGAGGATGATGGAGGATGATGATACTTACCCAGCTCAATAACAGCTGAACACACAGGGATGTACTCGGGCATGGAGGCGACGTCGCTATCCTTCACGAGACACGTGTTGCCGCGCTGCCAGGGCCGGCTCGGGGCGGGGTGCGGTAACGCGGGGAGGGGGTTGCAGTAGCTGAATACTGATGATACTCCTGTGTAATAATAATTATTATTAATTTTTAGCTTTATTCTGGTTGGTTTTAGTCACGTAGGTCGGAAGAGCAAACGAGGCTTAGCGTCCCAGATCCAACGGATGCGTTTGCACCTATTATTTTTCCCAAATCCGGCCCTGGTATCTGAGATCCATGAGATATCGTACTGATCGCACTGGATAGTGCAGTCACGTACTGACTAAGGTGAGGTGAACAATTCATCTCTATTGCGCTTTTATGGCACAAAATATTTGTTTTACTTTTACGATTAGACACTCAAAAGCCTCGCTGCTGAAAGTCTATATTAAAAGGAAATCTGTCAGAAGCTGCCCACTGCTTGCGGGCGAGTACGCTTGGCAACTGGGCCGAGACGTGGTAGGTGTGTAACAGTATTCTACTCACCATAAACAGCACTAATATCAAGCGGCAGCTGGGTGAGCTGCCTCAGGTCTCTGCGCAGAGCGTCAAACGCCTGCAGCACTGACAGCGAGCTGTCGTCCGAGTACAGCACGTGTGAACTCGCCCATTGCTTGCGGGCCAGTACGCTTGACAACTGGGCCGAGACGTGGTAGAGAGCCGTGGGGGGGATGGCTGGAAACGATGGATGGATTGTGTGAGAGCTGAAATAGCTAAGATAGCTAGAAAAGACAATTGGACATGGAGGCTATTTCAAAGCGTATATTATGCGCGGACACAAAAACATCGACACTGGTGAAGGTGTATTGTTCTATGCCTTCCTATGTCTGTGGTGTATCATTACGTCAAAATGTGTGTCTTTGTGTATGTGTGTGGGTCTGTGGAAATATTTATTTGCAATAGAAAAAATAATTTTGGTTCTTCGTCCGTCCGTCTTGCTTGATAAAATCAGGTAGTTAAATATTTTTAAAATTTTCAAATTCTTATTTATCCAGATAGATACAGGAAGTAGTTAAAATGGGTGAATGAGAATGGGAATGAGAATGAGTAAAACCGACGGCTAAACCTTATGGGCCTTACTACCAGGGGCGTAGCTACCGCCGTATCTGCCGTATCAATTATACGGGGCCCCCGGGCCACGGGGGCCCCAAAAGTGTGTAAGGACAAAAAATAAAAACTTCCTAATTTATTTTATTTTACAAATGTCAAAATTCGAAAAGCAATTCTTTTTTTTCCCGCCTTAAGCGTGCGTTCAAAAGTTAACAACACTCTACATCGTTATGGCGGGCTGCGGGACTTCCCCGTTTTACTTACTTCATCTTCAACTCAGCGGGGAATCCTTCATCGATATCGCGATTTACGTGTACGTTGTTGTACTTTACATTGGATATTAAACCACGGAGTTAGTAGCAGCATAAGGGGGGGGAGAGGGCGGTCCGCAACTGGTACCACGTCTCGGGGGGTGCCATCTCGGTCGACACATATCTGCACGACCAGGATGGCACGGGTAGAAGGGACAGGTCACTGAGGGTGTCATTCTAATCTGCAAAGCCTAGGTTCACTACCAGTCACTGCATGCTATTCAAATTTTAAACAAAACTACAACAGTGCATGTGCAAGACGTCGAGGTGGCACTGAGAGGGATGCCAGTCACTGCTGGCTGCTGGCTGTCACACCTCTCAATTGACAGTGACTTTTTTGTAATTTCTTTAGGTATCATTGCGTCCTGAAAATCAAAAATTTCGCGCTCGCTACGCTCGCGGCTTCTTCTCTTTACAGTGGTTTTTTTCACACCTGTTTATCTCAAAACTTAAAAATTTCACACTGATTTTTAGGGTATAGTTAGAGAGCTGATAATGGTACCTACGGAACCCTTCGTGCGCGAGTCCGACTCGCACTTGGCCGGTTTTTATAAAACATGTGTGGGTTTTTTATATCCCAAATTTCAAAAATAGTGCTTTATAAGTTTGGAATGAGCCGTCTCCGGTTTCTTTACGTTAAACCTAGCAAAAACCACCACGAATGATTTCTACACGATTTTTAAGTAGGTACTTTTATTTACAATTTTAATCCATGATTATTGGGTGCTCAATAGTTAGTCCGCCGCGGGTGCCACCCGATGCTACGCCGCCACCGCACGGAGTGCAGTGCACTGTTTATTTACGCGCTTTATATAAATGTGCATTAAATGAGTGAAAGGAAAATAGATTATCCCAGCGGCGCTGAGAAAAGAAAAAGTTAACAGAAAAGGGAAGAGGTTATAAAAAAGTGCCATATAAGGGCCTCCAAACAATTTTTTATACGGGGCCCCGACAAGGCAAGCTACGCCACTGCTTACTACAAAAACTTTAAACCCTGTTTTACACTTGTCTAATAAAATTTTGGCTGCAAAATGAACCATATGTCAACGTCATAATTTGTAATTTTTTTAGACAAGGCATAAACTGACGTTTAAAAGTTTTTGTGGTAAGACGGTATAAATCAACACAACTGTACTAATATCTATTTTAACTTACCAAACTTAAGTTTGAGCAGATAGTCAATGATCTGCTTGGTGACGGTCCGTCTCTCGGTCATGGTCTCCCCCTCCCACACGCATGTCTCCGTGATGGAGCCGTCCTGGAACCGACGGAGCTCTGACTTGTCGCCCCAGAATGCTCTGTAATAACACACATATAACTTAGTATCATCTAATAATAATAATGGCGTCGTAGCCGATTGTCGGCAGCGGTGGCTGCTCTCATAAAGCGATCAGCCAGCTGCACAGGACATGATGATGACGTCCTCCTAGCCGATTAACGGCCACGGCTGCTTTTCTCATATAAGGAGACCAGCTAGCTGCACAGGACATATTATAGAGCACAAGCATTTACGCAGACACTGAACGGAACGAGTAGAGTTAGTTTGAGTTAAAATATGCACTCAGTCAACCTCCTTTTTTGGGAAGTTTAAACTGTAAGTAACTTACCTAAACTCTTCAGCTTCAGGTAAGTTAGCAGGAGGTCCTTTTTCCACCACATTTATTGAATTCTCTGGGTTCAATACAAACCCAAAAGATAGTTTTTCTTCAAACCTAGAATATAACCAACAAATTATATAGTTCAATAGTACCCCAAAAGAAGAAGAAAACATAAGCCACTTTCCAAAAACACTAGATACACAGATGTGTTTTTGACATAGTTCATCATATGAAAGAGAATCTAAATACAAGAAAAGAATTGATCAATACTAAAATTTCCACCAATACAAGACTAGTGTATTTAAAAATTAATATTTAAAGAGTTTTTTTTCACTCACCCACTCCTCGCCTTATCCAAACTACTGTTAACAGCCCACGAGAAGTCCGCCTCAACTAACTGCTGTATCAGATCCACTCTATCACCAAGACCTTTAGCAAGCAGGTTGTATAGCACGTCAGTAATGAGGTATAATTGTTCTACTCCATAGTTGAGTTTAGCCTCCTTGGATGTTTTCGATAAGACAGACTCTTTTAACTTCTTGAGGTTTTTGAATCTGGAATAGAAATTCTTTTGTATAATAAAGGACAATGCCTAAAAACGTCCCCACCCACCAACAGACTTGAAAGTAGTGTCATTGGATGCGCCTCATTTAATAGATCATTTCTTATTATGGAGACACATTCCAAAAGTATGGGGTTTAGGAACTATAAGACAATTTAGTATCCTTAATAATCAATTAACTTCAAGTTTGTTAACCAATTACTCGGAGTTGGGTGGACCGATTTTGATGTTTTTATTTTTATTTTACAGAATCTATCTCAAAGTTAGTCTAATTTAATTTTCATCAAGACCTTTTAAGCAGTTTTTGAGTTATCATCGGTTAAAATAATCGGTATGAAGAGGCAATGTAGGATGTCTTAAGGACACCTTCACCACCACCAACAGACTTGAAACTAGTGTCATCGGAAGCGCCTCCTTTGATAGATCATAATTATCATAACAATTTAATCCAAATGTATGGGGTTTTAGAAATATCCGACATTCTATTATATTTGCATTAAATAAAAAGTCATCAAAATCGGTCCACGCAACTCCGAATAATTGGTTAACAAACTTGAAGTTAATTGATTATTAAGGATACCAAAGTGTCGTGTATTTCCAAAACCCCATACATTTGGAGTATATCGTTTTGATAATCATGATCTATCGAAGGATGCGCTTCCGATGATACTAGTTTCAAGTCTGTTGGTGGGTGGGGACAGGGTCCATACAAAATCCGGCATTGTCCTTTTATGGCAAGATTGTGATTGTTACTTTCTTTATTGCAATGTGTGAAATTAGCAAATAAGTAAGTGCAGAATAAATTCACTGTTATTAGACTAAAGAGACTTATTAATTAAACAAAAGCCAAAATAAAAATACATTGAATACTATTGCAAGATAATAACTAAATACAGTAATTTTGTATATTATATTGTTGTGATTTGAGATCACGCTAAGCTAAGTAAATTGTCTAATTCATTCCTCATATTACAATTAAGTAACATTGTAATCATTTATTTAAAAACTCTTACCTCAAAATATGATCAAACTTCAACAAAGGCTTAACCGGAGTCATAAACAGTGGTATAAAACTATTAATTTTCCCATTGTCCAACATTTCAACAGCAAGCACACACTCCCTCTTCAACGCATTGTAAGTACCGCGGCACATTTGCCAACAAATATTGTAGTACCCTGTTTGATCTGTGAATACTACAGGAAAGTGTTTGTGGAACTCCTCGAGAGACGGTGGCCCTTCACCCTTGTGGAGGGAAATGCCTTTTGTGTCTAGTTCTGATGCTTCTGTAAGTGAAATTAATTTTAATATTGATTACTGTGAGATGACATAGTTTTATATTTATCTAGTTAGAATGAGAGACAATAATTTTTTATTGTAAGTTGTGCCCTGCTTTATTAGTTTTTGATCTGCATTTAAGCTTATTAGATTGGATATAGAATAGAATATTTATTTATTTTGACAGAACGTAGGTGCATTTGATAAGAATATGGTAAAATTATTATTTTGTCACTTTGACTTAAAAGTATATTTATAAAGTTAAAAAACATAGACAACAGTAAAGAAAAAACTTACTGAGTGCAATCCATACATTCCTTACAATTTGATAACTGCTCATAATATTGTTTATTCTCTTAGTCTGTACATAGGACGCGACAAGCAGAGCTACAACATGGCCAGACACGTTCAGATTTCTTTGTCGCAACCAAATCTTTAGTAACGTAACTGCTTGCTTTAAATTCTCACTCCTTTGCAGAGTTTCATTCAAGAATTCTTGATTTGCAGATGCAGTCAAGTCAGATAATACACTGCTGTTATAATACGGTGTCGGTGGACCAACTTCGGTAGCATTTTCCGAGTTTTCGTTGAACAACCATGCCTCTCTCAAGTTGTTACGTTCCGGACTGAATCGGTGCAACTTATACGCTTCACTTTCACATATTAAATTAATACGGACTTTCAAGTGGTTGCCAAGCTTCCCAGTTGGTTTGAAATCTAACACTGGCTTTGATTCAGAATCGTTAATGTATGAGTATTGTAATTCTTCAATGGATTGGAATTTAGATAAATGAGCTGCTATATAAGCTAAGTATGCAGCCCTTTTCTTATGGTATCTGTAGTTTACGGAGTCATTCTTAGTATATGTTTCACTGGGTACTGTTATTTGTAAGTCGACAACCAGCTTGGAATTAATAGAGCACCCCAAAGCATATGAACCAACAATTTCCACATTGGAGAACTTGTGGAACTTGAAAACACATTTTGTTTTACTCAACTTCTCACTTATTGGTAATTTTACTTTCAGTTTCTTAGCAAGGGTCTCTTCAGACAAATCGTAATCCGTACCATCTTGAGGTATAGACAGCAAATGATTTTTTAATTCTGTGAAGAACTGTTGGAACCTCTTTTCAGTTTTCTCCTTTATTTTGACTTCTTGGATGATTTCATCGATTTGCAATCGGAAGAGATTGGAGTTGAACAAGTTTTCTGTCTCCTGTAGTCTGTTTAGCTCGTTCACTGTTGGCTGACGGTATAAACTTTTGGTTCTCACTCGCTTCGCCCCATCTTTGTTTTGGTCTTCTGCAGACCGTTTTCCGTTCTCATTGACGACTGAAGGCTCTGTGTCGTCTTCAGAAATAGATGATTTTGGGTTCTAAAATGTTAAATTATAGTTTATTTGTCGAATTCATGAATAAAAATAGGAAAGAAGCTCGAACTCATCATCGTGCATGAAATAATTCACACACAAAGTATTTATAATATTTCGAATAGTTTTCAAACCTAATGGAACCCAAAAACATAATGGAGTCTTACCTTCTTCACCATTTTTAATACATAAAACTTAAATCACATATAAACAATCAAAATTGTTAATTTGAAATAGGTTATAAAAGTATAAACAGCATGCGCCACTGAGGACTTGACAGTTTGATTGACAATCAAAGTGTCAGTTCGGAGTTCGGATTGACGTAAAAGGTTCGTTTCACGCAGATATTTCACAATAAAAGAATATTCATGCATTTTCTCTCTTGAAGTGGGCAGAAATTACCTAAGATTTTGTTTTCCTAAATACAATATGGTCCTTTTTTACGGTGCACACAGCAGTAGAATCTTAAAATTTTATAGTGTAATAGTACGGCAAGGAGGCACGACAGTAGATTCTCAAACGGTAATGGAATCTAAGATTATTGGCAAGCTTTTATTAAGGTAGTGCAACTCGGCTGAAACAATCTCATCCAGAAATACCTGCTTATTTGTTTTATAACACCTCCCGCTGTGGTGACCGTTTTACTGAAACGTTTTATTGAAATTTAGGTCATTCATCAGGTTCGAACTCATCTTCACCTATATTTTCCCTGATAAGGTGTTTCCAAGTTTTCTGAGGTTTCAGTTATTGCTAGGGTAAACACAGCATTAGATAAAAAAAACAGTATTGCTTGAAATAAAACAAAAATAAAACAATTTCAAAGATTTAATTTTTAAAAGTGGTTTTGTTTTTTCCTTATGATGAGATTGATGTTAGACGAAGTAAATCAGAAATCGTCAAAATAAATATGTTAATGTCGTGTAGCGTCTACTCTACGGTACCCTTGCAAGATGAATTGACCGGATACTCCATTATAATAAAAAATATATTTACAATACCTATACGTTTGGTAACATTGCTCTCAATTATAACGAAATAAATACTATGATTGCATAGCAATACTGTATGTAAAACTATTTGTTGAAATCGACTACTTATCTAAAGATACAGTAAGCTTTGGTGGCGCTCCTGTTTTCATTTTAGCTACAAAAAATACAATTCAATTGTATTTCTGGCTCTATTCCCGCCAATTCTTGTGGCACTTTTTTTAAATCCTATTCGAGGGCAAGGAGGTTGAGCTTTGAAGAGTTTAGTTAAGTTTAGAGATGATGGCGTTGGTGAAGTCACTGCACTTGCCGGTGCCACCCAGATCTCCGGTTAGGGCTTTGCCCTCTTTGAGTACAGCGTAGCAGGCGCTTTGGATGCGGTCTGCGTGGTCGTGCAGCTTGAGGTGACGCAACATCATGATGGCGGACAGTAGGAGAGCGGTGGGGTTGGCCATGTCCTTGCCAGCGATGTCCGGGGCTGTGCCGTGGACCTGTGCAGGCAAGAGTATTAGTATTACCGGAATATAAAAGGCAAATTCAACAGTCAAATTTAAGGTAATAGAAAAAGAACATTAATTTCTTCAATGCATTTATTCAGCTACTTATTTACATAATAATTTACCAAACTATAGGCTTAAAATAATACAATCGTGGTTTCACAGCGTTTTGTGTACTTGGTTGTAGAATACAAACAGCTAATCTTCTAGAATGGTAGAAACTCTATGGATTAAGCACAGATCCTACATATTTCTAAGAGTTAAGGCAGTGAATGTATTTTGGTTCAAGAGCTAGTTTACACATTATGCATTTAGTATTACAATCAGTAACTTATAAAATGCTTGTGTAAAGAACTCAAAAGTGAATGTGAATTTATAAGCACACATTGAAATAGCTATTACATTTTTAAAATCTCATTCCAATTACAATAATGTCACTATATTTTCATAGGTACAACCGTTACAATTTTATTGTCAGATTACATCCGACTTTGAAGCAAAATAAATAAATTCGAACTAAAACCGAAAACGAATGTCTTCATTAAATTCGCAGAAAACTAATTACTGGGTTTTTAATTAGCATTTTATAGCCTTATTTATTAAAACCTACATATTCATCCTCCTTTTCCCCACCTTTAAATCGGGACTTCTAGTCCAGTCGAATCCATTCAAAAGTCTCTAATCCTTGAATTATTTGTCTTCTGCCTTTAGCATTAATCTCATGTCGGTAGACATGCCTTTTCCGTCATAAACTCAATAGTAAAATCTGTGTTGTCATACTGAACTTGAATACTTTGGTATTTAATAATACCTCTTGTTGTTGATAATTAAAATGCCAAACATATTAAACAAAGTTCTATCTCCAACACACAAAAAAATCGTTTTAAAAGCACACCCTCGATAAATTTTATCCATTACAATTCCTGACCTCATGTCATATCCTATCGATAAATTCAACTAAAATACTGAAAATAAACAGCCATAAAACATCACTAATGCTATTGTCTCCAAAATAAATTTTAATATTGTCTTCACATTATTTTAAGTTCTAATGCCATATAAATAAGACTAAAAACTTATTGAATTTCAGCATTGATGCACAACTTTCTGAAAATACTAAATATTGTATATTTATTTGTAAAACTGCAATGGTAACTTAAATTAGTTAATACAATCTCGGTGTATAAGTGATGGCTCAAAAAAATATTAAATCATCCATGTGGATATAAAACTAACCAATGATTTCATTGAAAAGATGGTTCTTGACTTCTCCAATATTCATATAACTTCTCACATCTTTGGGTACAAACAATTGCTTACCAATTATCATCCTTGTATTTGAATACCACAAATCTTCAATAAATAAGAAATACTAACGCAACAAGCAGATCTATGTTCTACAAATGGAATGTGTATAAATAGCGAAATAAACTAAGTTTAACTACTTCTTTGGCAGTTTCACCGTTTGTGAAATCACAGACTGAGATGTTTAAGCATAGAATCTCAGTCAGCCATCTCTGCTTACTACTAAGTAGGTCAACAATTTGATCTAATAATTGAACTAACGCCTCTTTTAACAAAAAGGTCTTAATCACTGCAAACTCATAATTTCGATAGAAGACTACATACAACTGGTTGAAAAAAAAATACTAAAAAAAAGTAAAAGAAAATACTTTCCACAAATAGGTGTGGAATGTGAAAAATTATCTCAAAAACTGCAAGAAAAAATTAGAGAAATGGCGATATCACCTGTCAGTAACAGAATGTAATTGAACAATACAAATACAATTTGTATTTACTCTCTAACAAAATAATGATTGTACAGACGCTCACTGTTTCCTGTCCTCTTAACAGGGGCCTGAGGAACCTTCTTTAGAGTCTGCGGAAGCTTGGTCAGCGGGCATGTCTAAATACTTGATGATCTCAGCGGTGTACCCTGAACAGGTGCCCTTTCCTCCAAGGTCTGGAGTGAGGACTTTCCCTTCCCGAAGTACCCTGAAGGTGGCTTTCTCAATCTTTTCAGCATGTTCAGGTAGTTTCATGTATCGTAGCATCATGACTCCGGACAGAAGTAATGCGGTGGGGTTGGCCATGTCTTTGCCAGCGATGGTTGGAGCTGTCCCGTGTACCTAGAATGTAATTTTTATATTAGATGGGTGTTACAACTATTGTAAGGGTTAGGTTGCCAAGCAAATGGGTTAGTGAACACATGGATTGAAATTATGTTATGTAGCAAATAGTTCTATCAATATCTGTCACTCTTTTAAATTCAATAGAGACAGTTAAATTGTAAATACTTCAAATGAGTAGTTACACACTCCATAAAGTTAATAATGTTAACATGAAATGTTTTTATTCAATGGGAGAAAGAAATAATGCCAGTTCAAAGACTATCAAGAAAATAAGAGACAATAATGTTAAGATCTAGAATTCTAGACTAACACCACTTATATTAATTTTGGAATAAACTACCCAGAGTTATATTCAAAAGGAATTAATTCATTATTCATTCGATGTTATACCAATAGGGACCTGATTGAGACATAGTTAAATACCAATAGATACCTCATAAGGACATAAAAAACATATTTAAATACACGGAAAATTATTTCTCCACCATGAAAAGTTCTTATCAATAGAGTTAAAACACATAATATTATAAGTTATTTGCAAACATGCCACTACAAGTACCATGCTTATAATAAAATGTATTATACTTAGTACATGCTTGAGTGGAAATAATGATTATAATGTAATTATACACAAGCATGGTATGGCAGGTAGTGACATATTGAGCAAGTATAATATAGAATGGGAAATATTTGAAAGCTCTCTCATATAATCTCAATCAAACCACTAAAATGGTGTTGTAGGCCTTAACTTAATCTAGACCTAATTTCTTTGTAATAAGTAAATTAAAAAAAATGCCCAATGAATATTAAATTCAGAACTTTTACTGAACACCGATTATTCAGCATATTTTAGAAAAGTTATTTTATGAAGAGCTTTCAAAATATTTACAATATTAGGCATGCATGCAAATTGCCCAAAAAGGTTTAAACAGTTCACATATTTCATTATACATTTTTTGGGACATTCACACATAAATTAGTTCACATATCATTATAACATATTATACAAAACATACATATAACAGTTCGATTTTTAAATCGCCATGCGGTTATTGCCAGCTCAAAAAATCTTTGTTTTTTAATAGTGCCCACACCTGTTAGTTCAAACTCAATAATTTGAAACAACTTATCTTTCGAAATAATTTTGATGTGCCAAAATCACTGTTTTTTTTTGTTTGTTAAGGAACATGGTTTTGTTCGTATTGCCAAAATAATGTACAATTTTTGGAGTCAAATGATTTGAAAAAGTTCGCAATTTCTTCAAAGATTTCGAGGTGATGTTATATTTTCTACCACTTCACTATAAAATATGGCAATTTTTAAACAATTCCGCTGATTGTTTGTTCAGCTACAATTGTTTGCTTTGCCCGGCGTTCTTGAGATATTACCAGGAACATATTTTATATTTATTCTCATATCACGCATTATAAAACAATTTGACTGACTATCTAGAAACATCTATATTGAAATGTATCCAGAATAGAACGAGGCTCCGCCACTAAAGAGGAACATAGAAGTTTTAAGACAACCAATAGAACTTTGTAATTCAAACTTTTTATATCTGCCAATAAATAAAAACACTAATGAATTCTATTGTTTGTCTAAAAACTTCTTCACACTGCCACAAAATACATAGGTACAGAAGTCAATCTACATACAAAGCGCGTTCGAGTCACGCAGACATAGGTGTCTATGTGTGCGTGTTCACAGACGCGCTGTCTCAAAACAACTCAAAACAGTGCGAGCGCGGCTGCCGCTTTCTTGAGATACGCGCGTCACACACAAGGTAGATAAATGTGCACGCGTTGTGGCCTTGTTGATACCTAACTGTAATTTGACTGTAATATTTTTTATTTTAATAACTAAAGAGAAAGTAATAATGGAGCAACAAAAAAGTCGTATTATAATTGTTCAGTGGACGGTTGTTTTAATGCGACAATGAACAGTGAACTGTCGTTTTTTTAGCCTGCCGTATTACTTATAGTATGTATACCTACTTATTTTCTCATATTTCGATGGTTCGTTTAATAAAGGCAGTAGGTGCGCCCCGGCGGCCTCTGGCCCAATGCCGTAATAGGTAAGTTTTGCTAGTGTCGACCCAGGCGAACCTCCCAACCTACCCTCAAAGATTATTACTAGTAGGAGTTGATAATTTTTGTGATCATGGCGAGAGTATGTTGTAAGGTTGACGAAATAAAACTCGCACATCAAGGTTTCTGTAGGTAGAAGCAAGCTCAGATCAGGGACTGTACCAACCCATTACATACAAAAATATTTTTTTCGCAAGTAAAGAGTGGGGTAAGTATATATGTATGAATAACAAAATTATAAATTGCGGTTTCTGAAAAAGTTCGGTATCTCGTTCAAACGAATTTCCGTTGAAAGTGTTTATTAACCTCTTGTATGCCACATTAAATATTTTATTATTAGGTATTGGTTTATATTTCATTTTTCCTGTTTTATTCTCAATAATAAATCAAATAATTAGATACTAGTACCACTACCACGTTAGTTTTATGCGCATAAAAAAGTTGACAACCCTAGCGCGACCGCCGAGTTTAGGCATGAAAAGTGAAGTACATACATGAGATTGACTTCTGTTGTATTTTGTGACACTGCTGTGGTGGGTGTCCGGCCACCAAGGGCTTCTAGGCTTATTATCTTTATCTAATCTATTTAAAAAATCTTTTTTTAAATGACTATCTTTTTACAGTTTTAATGATATCATTCATTCTTGTCAAGCTTTATTTCTACGAATAGTATCTGATAATAGGATCCTGTTGCTTTTATTTTATGGAATTCAGTATCTTCTATTCCCAGTTTGGAAGAACTTTATCAAAAACAAAATTATAAATACAAAATATCCGTTCAAAAAAAAAAATCTTCACCAAAATCTTCAGTCATCTGAAAAATCAACAACATATTACTTGGATCTAGCTACACTAAATACTTACGGATTCGAATAGCGCTCCGTTTTTGCCGATGTTGCCAGAAGGCGTCAGGCCCAGGCCTCCGACCAGACCCGAACACAAATCCGACATGATGTCACCGTACAAGTTGGGCATCACCTGGAATTTGTAAGAATAAATATCTGTTAGGAGGTTGAAGTCGTTGAAAATAATTTCTGAAATGAACAAGCAGATACGAAAGGCGCCATCATAGTGGCTCAAAGAAATAGCTGTTTCTCACGGGTTCTATCAAAGTACTAATCTGTACGAGACTCAGGTGTGAAAAGGAACTTATATAATGTAGCCTATTTTGTACATTTCAAAATTCCCAACAACAATTATTGTATTATTCCTAAAATCCTAAAGATATTATGTCAGCCTCTGAAAATCGAGATTTCAATAGCTGTCTTCAGTTATAGCGATAGCACTTTGAACGACTTCGATGACTGATTTCAGAGATTTTTAGTCAGTCTACTATGCTGGATGTGTTAGCAAGTAAAGCTCCGGTTCATACTGTATCAAAGGCTATGTATACAAAGGATTGAGGACTTAAAACAAAAATCTACTTAATTGTTATAATACAACTTACCAAAACATCAAACTTGGCGGGATCCTGCACCATGTTGAGGCACACTGTGTCCAGGTAGCGCTCCTCGAACTTGATGTCCGGGTACTTGTTCGCCACGTCACGGCAACACCTCAGGAACAGACCGTCTGACATACGCCTGGAATTTACGAGAAAAATAATATAAATAAAATGATTCCTGAAGAAAAGTTCATTGTAAATACGCGGGGAACAAAATAACCGTCTGACATACGCCTGGAATTTAGGAGTTGAAATATGTAAGTAATTAAATAAGATGATTGCCGTAGAAAAGGTCATTGGAAATACTCGTGGAAAAAATAATACGGGTGGGTTGCACTATGTAACTATAACAATAATAACCAAACCATAACCAGCCGGCAAATCGGCAATTTTGCACAACGTTGTATGGTAAAACCAGTCAAATGGCCAATATAACCAATTGGCGGCAATTTGACAACTGATTTTGATGTTTTTTGTCGATTAAAAAGCGTCAATGCTACTGAATCAACCAAATCAGTGTAGTGAAGCGGCTATCTTAAAATCGGTTATTCCGATTCCATTTACTTTGGCAACCGATTCAATAGTTTTCGTTAGATTAATCACAACATTTAACTAATCGTCATGATCTATGATTGATATAATTTTATAGCGAAATAATTATACATAGTGCTTATTAAACAGCTCAGCCCTATTAAACAGCCGAGTATCATCTTTCAGTACATAGCAACATTTAAAACAATTAAATACTATGTGCGAAGTAGTAAATTGACACTGTTTCGCATTCACGTGACATTTACGAGTAACACTTGAACATTCCTTGTATAGCTTGGAGAATTACTGAGTCAAAATACTTCAGTTCTTATTGTTATTGCTAAAGTATAAACTACTTTAAGTATAGGTAGTTGAAGGTCATTTTAGAATGATAGTCAAACTGCTGTCTATTATGTACGGAACAAAAGTATGTAATGTTGGTTGTTAGAAAGGTGTACCAATGGAAATAAAAGGCTAGCTACATATGTAGTTTGTTTGTACAATTGTTCTAAGTATGTACATCTGAGATTGTCATAGATTCGTCTGCTTGTAAGTAGAGCAAGGTTTGGTACAAATTGAACTATTTGAAGAAACCAGGCCACGATACGTAGTATAAACTATCTTAAACTTATAATACTATTTCTATGAGTGAACCTTCCTCATATTTATGCTTTTAAGTATTTAGATGGTCAAATAAACAAATTGGATTGGTTTTTCCTATATAGTGACATACATATTTTAAAACTCAAAACAATATCGGTAGCTTCCCTAATAGTTCTTACTTTCATACTATCTCTACTAGACCTACCATTTATTTACAAAATTCTACATCAAATACTTACATAATATTAGCTTTATGCACAGCCGTGACCTTCTTCCTCTTGTTCTCCTTGGCGAAGACGAAGGCGAACTCCGCGACCCTCATGGACGCCTCCTCAGTGATCAGCTTGATGGACTGCACCACGCCGTCGACAATCTCGTGCTCTATGCCCGAATACTCACCCTCGGTGTTCTCTCTGATTGTCACTACGTCTACATCGTCGTATAGGGTTTTGATGCTGTGAAGAGGAGAAAAAAAGGTTTTTAAAATTATGATGTCTTGGTAGAGGCAATTTTGGAGGATTTTAACAAATCAGGGGGTTGTAACTTCCAGTCTAAGGCTGCCTGTCCACCGGAGCGGAGCTAGGCTGCGGAGTGGAGAAACTGAGAAATATTAACCAATAGGATTGAGGAGCGGAGATCAGCCTTAAACACGTTTTCCTTATCATCTTTTTTTGGCTTTTCTTATATGGCAATGTATGAATGGATAAAGTTAGAGAAGGCCTTTGACAGGCACTCGTCGAAGCCATAAAAAGGGTGTTGCTATTTGCTGTGAACGTTGGACGAAATCGATTTTAGATACCTTATACTATTTTTAAACATTTTATGGAACTTCCCTTGCCATAGTTTATAAAACTCAAGTCTTCTATAAAGTCAATTTGATAGCTCCTAGGCCTACTATCGGGTGATCTCACGCAGATTAATAAATTCCATATCTTTGCACATGTAATAAATTAATGTAAAGAAATTCAATGCCTTCAATATAACATTTCACTGTACGACGTAACACTTTCAGCCATGCGCACCTTGGCATCCGGCCAGCCATCTAAACGCAACAAAGATGACAAACTAATGTCATGTTTTATTCAAACTGCACGTGTCTTGCAGGATTACGTATAAATAGATAGTACATTTATTTTAATTGACTTGCAAGCGAGAAAATAGGCACAGTCTTATCTTAATTGTTTTCTGTGTGTTAGTAAACCTGAGTCATGCACCATCTTGCAGCAAATGAAGTCGTCTTATGTGGAGACAAAGGATGAAGTACGTTTCTCTTGTCAAGCATTTAGCTGTATGCACTGACCTCTATATTTACCACTGGACCGGCTGTTCCGTACGTTTGACAGCATTTTTTTTTGTGCCCATTTGAAGCGCCAATATCGTCTACAGTCCCACAAACTTAACTGACCCGGTGGCAAAATCTTGAACTACGTGCGTCCATTTTGAAATGTCACATTGCTGTCAAGTTTGTTGTTGAGCACGACGCTGGGAATATTTTCATTGTTTTTGTGGTTTTGGTGATGTAAATTATGCCGAGAGCATTGAAAAGTGATGCAAGAAACACTATTTTAAAAGTGTTAGCTTTTATGCAGGAGGAGAAACGTCTCAAAGCGCCGTTAATACCATTCGAAAAACTGTATGAACGAGTAGCTGCTGCTGCAGGTTAGTGTTGCCAGTTGGTGCTATGAATTACCCCATTGTTGTAGTTATATTTAAACCGAAATATACATTAAAATATTTTATTATTTTTATTAATCTATTTTTGGTAGCGTAATTATGATGAATATAAGTGAAGCGGTTGTTAGCTTCAATAAAGTACATACATTATGGGCTGTTGGCTTGCTTTGATACTTTCATGGTACAAGATATGATCTATATTCTATTTTTCAGTGTTGGTGAGCGATTTGTACGTCAATTAGTTAAAGAAAAGAAACAGGCGGATGCAACTGGCTCAAAAATTTCTACTCCAGGAAAAAAAAGGATAAGAATAACAGGAAAGATCGAAATAGATGATTTTGACCTCGGTGTCATAAGAAGAAAAGTTCATGAATTTTATACAATTAAGAAAGAAATTCCTACGATCCCAAAATTGCTGAATATCTTGCGACAGGAAATCAATTTTACCGCGAGTCGAGAAACCCTGAGAAAGGTGTTGCGTAAAATTGGTTTTCGATACAAGAAAACACAATCGAACAGAAAAGTTCTTATTGAGCGCAATGATATATCTGCCTGGCGGGCAGGTTATCTACAGTAAAATTAAGCTGAATGAATGTGGCGAAAAAAAGCCCGTGATATTTTTGGATGAGACTTATATCCACTCATCACACACTGTTGGGCGTTGTTGGCAAAGCGATAATGTTGATGGTGCTTTGAATCCTGTTTCAAAAGGAAATAGGTGGATAATTGTTCATGCGGGTGGAGAAATGGGGTTCGTTGAGAACGCCTTACTTGTGTTTAAGTCAAACACAAAAAGTGGCGATTACCATGATGAAATGAATAATACAAATTTCAAAAAATGGGTAACGGAAAAATTGCTACCTAATTTACAAACAGAAACCATAATTGTTATGGATAACGCCCCTTACCACAGCATTTGCATTAATAAATGTCCTAATACAAATGCTAAAAAAGCAGACATGCAGCATTGGCTTAATGAACATAATGTGGAGTACAATGAAAGCTACACTAAACCCCAGCTGTATGAATTAATAAAGAGGCACAAACCAGTACCTCAATATGAAATCGATAATTTGTTAAGAGACAATGGGCACACTGTTCTTAGACTACCTCCCTATCATTGCGATTTAAATGTCATAGAAATGATCTGGAGTTCGATGAAACGTTTTGTTGCAGAACATAACATTGGAAAGTCAGATGCTGAAATGCCACAGTTAATCGCAGAAGCATTTACTAAAATAACAACTGCAGAATGGCAAAAACACTGTGCCCATGTAAAGAACATTGAAAACGAGTACCTAAAAAAGATGCTTATTTGGATGAACCTTTTATCATATCTGTGGGAAGTGACAGTGAAAGTGACAGTAGTGATTCAGATGATGAAGTGGCCGCGGATGCTAGTACAACTACAGGAATTCCTAGAATCCAGCCTCCAAATTACGCAGATGATTGTCTAATGGATCATAATTATTACTATAAAATTTAATTCATAAAAAATGTGTTTTCACTATTATTCCTTACCATCCGCAAAGACGTAATAAACTTCGTATAATAATACAAAGTAGCAGGATATAGAGGCCGTATAAAAAGTCACTAAAATTGGGGTAATAATTCGCAAGCTTTTTACCCTCCATCCGGCGACATACTATTTAGCGGTAACACTAAAATCGACAACAGTGACACCGTCACCGGGTCAGTTAAGTTTGTGGCACTGTAAGCGAGTGTCCACAGAACAAATTTTGACGTATAATTTCAAGAGAAGATTTCAAGAGAGAATTTTGAGAGAAGTGTTTGTTCATTGGTTCACTGTAAAATAATTTTAGTACCACGGACACTCGCTACGTCTAACAGCGCCAAAATGGCGATTATCAAACGGGCACAAAAGCACGTTGACAACAGCCTGTCCAGTGGTAAATATAGAGGTCAGTGGCTGTATAACATAATATCTATTGAGACGTTTTGGAAAAGAAGGCTACATTATTTTGATAGTAAGAAACCAGACTTTTACACAAGGAGGTTCATTTGAGGTCTAAAATATCTACAAGTGTATTAGCGACGTCTAAATAGACACCAAATTATCTACCAACTGCAATGTTGCCTACACCTCCTTGAAGCAACAGTTCATTGGCCAGCTTTCCTAGTTCAGCGCCGTGAAATCAATATCCCACCAAAAACATTAAATGTAAAAAAAGCCAATCCTCTACGCAATTCCTCCACCGTAAAAAGTTTTGAGATCGCATAGAAGCCAAGTCCTGTTCAACTTTATGTGTAATAATAAATCAATATTTTGTGACTATATCAATAGTTTTGTTCGCATTACAATAATATTGACTTGGCCACGAGCACAATAAACTACAAATATAATACAGCATATCTTGGAGAGGTGAAAGTCAATCATGAAGTTTAATATCACAGAATTAAATACTTTTAGTTTTTTCAATTGTTACTAAATGACCGACAGTCAGTATCATCCAAAATCATGAACTGCACATTTACTATGGCGCATGTTTGGTCCATGGTGATCTCAAATTCCAATCAGTCCAATCGTAAAATCATGTCCATATAGAATGTATCAATTCAATGGTATTTACACATTATTTCAGGGAGCGACTATTAACTTGTGCTCATGGCCAAGACAATATTATTGTAATGTGAACAAAACTATTGATATAGTCACAAAATATTGATTTATTATTACACATAAAGTTGAACAGGACTTGGCTTCTATGCGATCTCAAAACTTTTTACGGTGGAGGAATTGCGTAGAGGATTGGCTTTTTTTACATTTAATGTTTTTGGTGGGATCTAATTTATTTTTTGTAGGTCTCCTTCTTCTCTAAGTATATAACAAATTAAATTAACTTACATGCAACTAACTAAATATATAACAAACTAAATATGTAGACCTAAACTAGCACGTAAACAACATTTTTTTTAAATAAATTAAACAATTTCGAAATTGTCGAATTTTTTAATCGAATATCTTTTAGAATAAAAGAGATTTATTTCAGAGGTAGATGGCGCTATCACATGAAATTGTTTTTTTTTTAACTAAAAACCGTAGCGCGATTTAGACCAGGACAACGCCATCTATCGAGCGAGCATGCAGTATTTATCGCACTGCATTAATATGAAAGATTTTATCATTATTCATTTTATTTTAACTTAGTTTTTTTATTCATATGTATGTATATTTAATACATGATAACAATATACCACACTACGTAACAATAAAACAAATAGTAACAATAAATAACAAAGTTATCAATGCAGTCAAAATTCATACACAATGTTCTTGAAAAACCGCAAATATAAATTTGTTTCCTATTTTTTATTAAGTTTTAAGGTTTTTATAATTTTCCCTTTATATGTAGCTAATAACCTATCTTGGTGCCAAATTTGAAGGTTCTAAGTTTGCTAGAAGTACCTTAGACTTTTGATGATCGGTCAGTGAGTGAGTCAGTGACAAAATGGTGTAACTTTGATCGCTCATAACTCGTAAACTATTTATTCAAATTTCTTGTAATTTTGGGACTGAGCTTGTTCTAATACTTACTCTTGGTCATCGAAAACCTAAACTCCTAGCTTTGTTCACATGGAAGATACAGGGGGCTGAAATAGCCGCGAAACGCTTCGAGAAAAGATAGTACGGCCGTGCCCACTTTGCTCGAGTCTTGGCTGGGGCACTGCCGTGCCCTCAGATATTGAATCGATCACGAACTTGCGTTTTTGTGACAACCTTGAGGACCTCAAACCAATAGCCATGAGTCATCAGAATGTTCAGTATTCCATATAAAGCGTAACAATTGAGGTACATCGTGTTGTTTAGTTGTAAACAAGAGTATGGTTTGCGTGATTGTAAATTATTATCACTAAGGACATCCACTGTGAAACAATTTCTAGCCGAACTTTTCCAGAAATAAAATCTGGTTATTCCGATACGATGTCCCCTAATCAGCGAAATACCGAATTAATTATGAGCTCAACCGGAAACGCGAATTTAAAACGGACAATATAAATATTTAAGTTATTTCTTCTACTAGGTATAAAGTCAATTTTTACTCACTTACGTCATTGATCAGTTACAGATAGATAGTTCGCGAAATTCATTCAATCTCAGTCGCCTTAACTACGATTAGGATTCAAAGCCAATGACAATGACTGATATATCAAGATATCCTTATCGGTACGTGCTCAATAAAACGTTTTTATTTATCTTGACGATATTCAGCCTATGTTTTATCTACAGGAAATCGTTTACTAAGTACTCAACATGTACTGACTGCTTGTCTGTGAGCATGAAACTGTGGAAACTTATGATTTTGAAACAGCTTTTAATATGGAAAATTGTAGGAAGATGGCCGAAACTGGTTACTAGAGTTGAACTTTTTTACAAGTTTGAAGCGGATTGAAGCGTTAGACTATTGGGCTTAACAAGTTTGAATTGGGAAGTAAAAAATATGGATCAAGGTTGAATAATTGACATTTTCTATTCTGTATATTACTATTATTTTTTTGTAACTTTATGGTTAAATAGTACGTTTAACACCTCGTAACAGAACAAATACATTTGCTAATTCAAGTTGTTTTTAATTTTAATGCCACCAGTATACATGATTGAGTGACTCATACCTCTAACGACTTTAACTGGAGTTCAAAGTTGAATGACCTTCCAACTGAATTGAGCGGTTTACTAATTGGTTTAAATAGCGGTGTAGTGATTTAAAAACTGATTAGGTACTATTGTTTTTATTCTCGAATAGGTCAGGGTGTAGTCTGCAAACAGTTAAATAATTTCTTGAGGTTTTGTCGAATTACTTTGTGCACCCGGATAAAAGATGTCTAGAACTTCCCTATGGGAAAATCTATCAGCATACCAATCCATGTCAATGTAAATGCGTACCTATCAAACAAAATACCTTTTCTATGTAAACCTTTTCTTTTTCTTCAGAGAATCAACGAGGATAAAAAAAATATGATGACATTGCAGCATGAAACATTAAAATTTATAAGGTCATTCAACTTGATAATCACCAAAAAGTGCATTAACACGTAATCTAAATATGTCATCAAGTCATCGTACAAAGATTGCATTGTAAATCCGTATCAAATATGTAATGACATTAATAAACATGCAGCCAGAATATTCCGGTTTCTTTTAATTTATCAACACGTCATCCTCCGAGCCTTTTTTCCCAATCATGTTGGGGTCGGCTTCCAGTCTAACCGGATTCAGCTGAGTACCAGTGCTTTACAAGAAGCGACTGCCTATCTGACCTCCTCAACCCAGTTACCCGGGCAACCCGATACCCCTTGGTTAGACTGGTGTCAGACTTACTGGCTTCTGACTACCCGTAACGACTGCCAAGGATGTTCAATGACAGCCGGGACCTACAGTTTAACGTGCCATCCGAAACACAGCCAATGGTGTCTAAGATATACTTAGAAAGTACATACAAACTTAGAAAAGTTGCATTGGTACTTGCCTGACCTGGGATCGAACCCGCGCCCTCATACTCGAGAGGTTGGTCCTTTACCCACTAGGCCACCACGACTTATCAACACGTGCCAAGTTTTTATCGAGCAGTTGTTAACCTTACAATTTGCATTTAATATTTGGGGTGTATCGATGTCGTAGTTTTTATTACAACAAGAAAATCTTACAAGTTAGTTTGTCTGTGTGCTTTTTTTATAGTTTTTGGAAGCGATTGGCACCTGAATGGTATAATAATAATTGCCACAGAGGTTTAACAGAATCTGTTAAGAAAAAAAAGTAAAAAAAAATAATTTCGCAACAACTCAATTAAAACGTAGACTAATTAAGGAAGGTCTAAAATAATAACGGAGTTAGACTTGGATTAAAACATAATTCGTTAGAAACCGGCGGCAAAAGCTAGTCAAGCAACAAGTAGCACCATGTTCCTTATTATGTTATCAACTTATCATTCAGCTTATAAGGTGTTAAACAAGCGTCAGTTTGGCGCTTGTCCAATATTTGAACAAAGCATTAGAAACTAGTAGATAAATAGTTACATAGGAAACTGCACCAGATTTCAGCAAATCACAATTTTCCTTTTTTCTGTAATAACGGGCTGATTCCCGCGGTTTAAGTTCCCGATGGTAAAACTTTCGATAGTTTTGGAGCTTTCAGCAATTTAAGCTGCTAAATTTTTTCTCCATCCGGAAATCAAACATGGGACCTCTTAGCTCAGAAATCATCACTAGTCTCTTTCCCAACTATGTTGGGGTTGGCTTCCAGTCTAACCGGATTCATCTAAGTACCAGTGTTTTACAAGGAGCGACTGCCTATCTGACCTCCTCAACCCTCTTAGCTCAGAAATCGCACTTGCCAATAAGCCACCAACGAGTTCGCTATCATTAAAACCTCAGCGCACCACTAGGCTGTATAACGTTATCATAAAACAACTCATGTGATTGAAATCAGTCCGTAACGCAGATTAGATACGAACCAGACTGACTATTACTGATTGTTACTGATGTTGATCAATTATTGTCGGATTATTATTTTGGCTTTTATCTCTTTATATGTTGCATAATCTAATCTTAGCTCGAGTTGTTACACAATGGATTTTCCTTAATTAAAAAGGTTTGGTAGTGAGTTGGTTTATTCTGGGAATAGTATTTGATGACGTCTTACTAGACTAGATTAATGAATTAAAAAAGAGATTAATTGGCGGTCGAAACTTCGAGTAGCGTATCTATTTATTTTCATAGACTTTATGTTTATACAGCAAATGTTATGAAAGCGTGTCTTATCGACCTTGTCAAACTTCAGCAATTGATTTGGTTCGTCCAAGGATTTTATACAACTACATTGAGAAATATTCTTACATACAATGTAATGCATCAATATGCCATGGCGCCGATAGTCGTTATAGAGGTGAACGTCCCAAAGTTTTGGCGAGAGGCCAGTAATAATTTTCGCACTTTAACGTACAATATAGGAGCCACAGAATACAATAACAAACAAAGACCCGCCCCCGATTACGTAAACCAATAGGTAAGTGTCAGCAAACCTATCCTCCTGACTTTATGGGATTTATAGAATTCGGATTTCCTTGCTAAGGCCTGTTTCTTACTAATTACGTTATGAACAAGAATAGATTCGAAAAAGCGCAAAGAAACCGTCATGCTTTCAGCGAAACCCATATTATATTAGCATAGCCTATAAAATTTTCTTTTTACAACTAACCAGAAGTCTTAAGATTATAATGTAAATTACTGTGACTGTAGCCGATTACAAATAAAGGAAAATAATTGCAGATGTGACAAATGCATACATTTTCCTACAAATGGACCTTGAATCAGTCTAGACGTGTTATCAGAGGTGATTGTCATTGACCCACAAAGTATCAGGTTTAACGCATGGACACATTGGTTTACTGCACTTTAGATAGTGTGATCCCGGAACCTTGAGATAAAATGCTAAATAAAAATATTTTGCTTTGTTCTCGCATATTTACTTGCATATGTCATTGAGAATTAAATCAATAATTCAAGATTTCTTGGTAAAATCTTTTCAAAAACAATTACTTAATGGGGTTTTCACAAAATCATAATGAACTGCATTCAGATCTGCAGTTTTCTGAACAATTTTCCTTGATGATTTGAGTCATGCCACATGCAAAAATTAATCTGTTTGTTGATCCTTTTTTTCAATTATCTTTTGAATAAAGATATTGTTAGTTTATACTCATATAAGTATAAAAATATACATACCCTTCCATGCTCTTGCAAGGCCTGACGTTGGCGTATAAGTCAAACTCCTTACGCAGAGCCAAGTTGAGGGAACGGTATCCCTTACCGATCGGGGTCATCAAGGGACCCTTAAGACCGATCTTGTTGGCATTTACAGAGTCAATAGCCTTTTGTGGGATACCCATCTTGCCGTCTGGGCCCTAGAAAGAAATTTAAGGTAAATTAACATGAAATTTCAAAACTGAGCAAAATATCAGCATAGCGCCCAAGGATTTCAGTTTTCCCCAAATGCAGCTGAATATCAGTGTTTTACATAGACTAGTCTGGTATCACCAGTGTCCCAAAGGAATTACTTACTGCACATGGATCAAAAATTATAAGACTATAGATTTCTTTAAAATTCATTTTATAGTTTTAGAGTGAACAAACATACATTCTCACAAACTTTCGCATTTGTAGTATTAATAGGATGTGCAATTGCTATAGCTGCAAACTGAAAATATCTAGCTGAATGAAGATATTTTGTTACACTTATGTAACATGAAACACTTCATTAGTGTTGTTACAGCAATGTTTTATTGTCATGATAATAAAGTATGTTCTTTTTTGTTGTTTTTTACTAAACCCATACTAATCACTAGATTGTTTACAAAGAGTAATAAGCAGTTTTGCATGTTTTTTATTCTACTAACATTTCAATCACAGTTGAAATGGAATCCATATAATATATATGCAATTATGCACACTTTCTTTTAAATTAGATTTGGTTGAACCATTTTTAACCAAAAAAAAATATTCGGGTTTTTCTAATAGCTAAAATAAATTTAGTTTTGAAGAAACAAGAAACCAATAACAGAATGATGAAGACATGCAAGTGAATACGTTTCAATTGAATTTAGACAAGAATAAAATTGTTTACATTCATATTTATGATTTCTGTAAACAAGAAATACCTAAATAAATTTGTTTTCTGATATTCATGGATGGATGGCAATTTGAGTTTAGGTTTATGTCAAAACATTACTATCCATGAGCAAAACAACTCATTTTTAGAAATTGGTAGATACACAAAGAGTAAAAAATTACGATCCATAAATGAAACAAATTTTCTCTTGTTTATAGAGATAGGGGAAGTAGTGGTATTTCTGGATGTCATATATAAACCATTTATGAGCTGCCTTTGTTATGGAGTGCAGTCAAAATACAATACAGAACACGGGACTTACCCGAACAGCTGTGACGTCGACCTCGTCCCATTCAATGGGGACTTTCGCGGCTTCGAAGATTTTCTGCACAGCCACCGTGATCTCAGGCCCAATCCCATGGCCGGGGATCAGCGTCACCTTGCGGACGCCAGAGCTGTAGTTGGCAGCCCCGCTCCGGGTCAATGGCGCCTGCAAATCACCAGCAAAGACCAGTCACATAACCTCAAATACTTCACCAAATAATCACAAAAAAATAATATGTAACCTCATCTTTTCCGACCCCATGCGCCCCAGAACCACTGTTGGCGAGCGGCTCCAACCATTTCAGTAGTGAACCCAACACTTTACTCTCACGAAAAGGTTCCAAAAGCACTTTTATGTAATTCTTCGACATAACTATACTACTACGTCTATTTTTGGATGACGAGAATTCTGAGACAGCAAAAGATTACAGGACAAAGTAAAAAAGGTCCATGCAAAGCTAGTCTATGTTAGATATTATATAACTCTTCTATAAACTTACAATGTTCTTGAGAATTCTTCCAGCCATTTCTCTAATTTTTGCTAATTCGACAAGTGATAGATAACTCCGCGCGGTGAAGGGCGGAGGGGGAGGAAATTGCAGCGCGGTAACTACGCATGACCGGAAACACTTGTCAAGGACGTTTTTAACGTTGAGAAACGTATACTACTGAATTTATTTTAAAATATTTACACATTTTAGTAAAACAAAGAACGACTCAGCTATATTATACGAAAGTTATTATTTTCTAACATCGTTATTATTCCTTGGTAATAAAGAACATGTCCCAGTGTACTATGGTAACACTAACCCTAAATTTTAATAATTTTTACATGTATTGGGTCAATGAAATCCATTATAAAACACTCTTTTTTACAGCTGAATATAAAAACAAAAGTTTCAGCGCTTCTCAATCAATAGCCTCAATAATGAGCCGATATTTTTTATTATTTTATTTCTCCGGAAACTGGAATTTACTGGCAGCACATGTTTAGGAACGTCAATTGCTGTCTAACGTGTCAGTGTCAAATTTGTTAAAATTTGTTTGTTGACATTTGGCTAGGGACACGGTATCGAAGCAAAAGTATCGATACCGTACTCATGAGTAGAATCGATAACAAAGTATCGTACTCATTAAAGTATCGAAACAAAAGGATCGATACTTCAAGGTATCGAGTACTTTTTAGATCAAAATTTGCTAGGTCAATATCAGTCAGTAAATAATGTCAGTTTTACTTCAGTTCAGCAGGACATAAAAAACAAATGGTATTGGTACACAAATTTAATAGAATAATAGAAAAATGGAAAATGGAATGAATGAAACAAATCGAAAATGTAGCAAAAGGAAACAATATTAAGTTATTTGAGGTATGCTAAAAACTAGCAGTGTCTCACAGTTTCACCCGCGTAGTAGATTAAAGATCCCATTCCTCCTCCGTAGTCACTTAAAAATAGAAGTTTGTTGAGCCTTTTGGTTTCGAATTTTTGTGATGGTACTTCGTGCTTCAGAAAATAATCGTTCTGAAGGTACTGACGTCGCAGGAGGGATTGATATATATATTCATTCTCGTGCCAATTTATATAATTTTGGGAATACTACTTTCATATCTTCCCATTGTTTTAAGGGATCTACTGAAAGTGGCGAAACCTGTGCCGATAAGTATTAGCTTAATTCATCCTTAAATTTCAGGCTGTGATGAAGATGAAGAACTTGCTTTATTATTTTGTTTTTTAGTGTGTGCCAACTTCTTATGGTGGCTCCAGAAATCAAATGTCGTTTCTTTTTTTAAGACGAATGTCTTAAAAAGTTTTCAACGAGTGAGCTAGAAAGCGCAGTTAAATTAAATTCTTCATTCGATACGATACCTGGGAAAAAGTACTTACTGAGTAAAAGTATCGAATGCAAAGTATCGAGTACAAAAGTATCGGTATCGAACTGGAATGTACTCGATACCACAAAGCATCGATACTTTTTTCGTGTCCCTACATTTGGCCTGATTTGGCATTATCGCTGTTGGAATTTGTTTGTTGACTTCGTGAATAAAATTACGAAAACGTAATTCTTTTCTGTAGTGTTGAACTTGACAAGTTAAATATAAAATGATTGATTACATTGCCACAAAGTTTTAATTTAAATAGGAAACGAAGTGTCCTAAAATGGATCATCAACCTCTTTCGTCGAAATTGGCTTCACTCAGCCTAATTTCTCAATGTAAACTGAAAGATATTCTGCTATTGTGTGGTGACAAAAAGGATCTTATTATAGATCCTACACTTATCAAGCCTTTGGAGAGAATCTGTGGTGTTAACTGGCTTCGGTAAGGAATAAAAAAAATCATATTAGAATTATTTAATACGTAAAGTTTACAGTTATAATTGACATACATTTACTATTATTTCAGGCAACATGGCATTGACAAAATTTACAAAATGGATCCTCAACTCAGCAGCACAGCCAACACGATTAGAGTTTACTTCATACCTGCTTGCATTTTGAAGTACAAATGTGTGTTGGACCAGATTGCATCATTGCTCAGTCAGAACCCTGCCCTAGCTGACTTGAAGTGTTTCCACATCATCATAGTGCCCAAAGTCCTCACAACATATGACTCAGTACTCGAAAGTAAGGGCTTGTATGGTATTGTGAAGCTTCATACATTTTCATGGGAGCTCATGGCTTTGGATGAACAACTATTAAGTTTGGAGCTACCATTTTTGTTCAAGCAGCTCTTTGTCGAACAGAATCACTCTTTACTGTCCAGTATATCCATGTCTTTGTGGAGTCTGTTCCATGTAACTGGCAAGCCTAAAGCTATTTTCTCTGTGGGCAAACTTTCTGCAAGCATACTGGACATGTTAGAGATTTACAATGAGACTTATGCCAGAGATTTTCTTGATACTCACAGTTCTAAGGATATTGGAGCTTTGATTGTTATTGATAGGAACCAAGACTATGCATCAAGTCTATTAACACCTGCAACATACAGTGGCCTCCTTAGTGAGCTGTTCAATATCAACTGTGGCCATCTAGACTTGAATGTCAAAGAGACAAAATTAAAAAAAGGAAAACTGAACTTTGGGTCTGAAGAAGAAGGTGCAAGTTCCAAGAACACAGTGATGACACTAGATAGTTCTACTGACACTTTGTATGGAGAAATAAAACACAGACATTTCTCTGAAGTGCTGAGTGTTTTGAGTTCTAAAGCAAAGCTGCTGAAGAATGAGGATATTAAGGCTTTAGGAATTCAGGAAATTAAGCACTTTGTGGCAACCAAGCTGCAACAAGTGTCACTGTTTAAGCAGAATCTAGTCAACCATGTGCTAGCTTGTGAAACTATCATTTCAGAAATGAGCAACAAGTTTGAGAACCTCAAACTGGCTGAGACAGAGATGCTCAACAACAGGAACAAGAAGTCAAACTTCACATTTGTTGATGAAATCTTTGGCACAGATATACATATTTATAATAGTTTACGTCTCATGTGTCTCCTTAGTTTAACTCAGTCCCTAACTTATGATGAATACAATGCTTTAGTTAGCAAATATTTATTAGCTTTTGGCTACAAATATTTATATGTTTTCAACAATCTTATCAATGCTGGGTTGCTGGTTCAACCTTCAAGTCCAAAATTGTCTTTGAACATTTCAAATCTTGGTAACCTGAGTGATAGATTACCAAAATGGCAGAATGAGTTCCAGAGTAATGCAAACAAGTTGAAACAACTGCCATCACAGGCTGATAAAGTTGGTGCAGCCTCACCAAGTTATGTTTTCCATGGAGGCTACATCCCCTTAGTAGCTGTCCTATGCAATGCCTTACTGACTTCTGATACACTGGCTGAAGCTTTAACGAAATTGTCAGCAGTAACAGACTTGAGGGTAGGAGGTACAATACTAGAGAAATTCAAAGATGGAATGCAAACTTTAAATGAGAAATTATCAAATTTAAAATTGCAGAATGATTTGGAATTTGGTTGTAAAGATGTTAGGGGCTTAGCTAAAGTTTTGAAAAGTGAGCCAAATAAAGGGGGTTGTTTTCCTTTGAAGCCTAAAACTATTTTAGTGTATGTGGTGGGAGGGGTGAACTATGCAGAGGTAGCAGCTTGTGATGTGGTCCAGACTAACACTGGGAGTAAAATATTTGTGGCCAGTGATTGTATATCTAGTGGGGCAGATTTGATGGCAGCTAATACTTGAAAACTTACCTTACCTGCTGAAAGATTTAACTACTCATGACTGCAATTAATAACTGCTGTTATAAGACCTCTATAAATAAACATTGATCTTGAAAGAATTTGAAACAGATAAGGCTCTAACTTCATTACAGAAATTATGTAAATGCTAATAAATCATTATTGATGAGATAAATATGTATAAAGCTTATAAATTATTTATTGATATGTTGAAGAGTAGCCACAGGCCTTTTATGAATTTATTTGGTATTTTAAATTTTTATGTGGTTACTATGATATGTTAAAACAGCTGGTGGTTTGGTATATTTGGTCTATTATGACGAATGGGTGCAATCTCTAGTACTCTAGCTTTAATTAAGAATGATATTAAATGTTTCTGCTTATTGTTATTGTATAACATGACAATTATGCTAATTATTCTTATGTTTGTAAAACTTATGAATTACGTAAATATGTCTAAGCTAAAATGTGTCATAATAAATAGTAAATAAAATCTCAATTTTATTAAAATAGCATTTATTATTACAAAATCATGAACACTTATAATACCTAATTTTATCACAGTATATTGTTCGCCCATCTTTCAATTTAGCCAATTTTTTGTAAAAAAACTTGAAAATGGTGTGATTATAATATTTTTCCAATAAATATTATACAGAATACGAGAGCGATTTTTTTTTTCTTGGCGAGAAAGGTACAATAAAACTTTTACAAAAGCGACTTTGCCAATAAAATGAATACATACATAAATACACTTTTTAAATATTGAATAAATTCATTAAAAATAGCTAAGTAGCACATTAGTCTATAATCAGCTTTACACTTTGACCATAGGGACGAGATGTTATACCAAAATCATCATTTGCAAAATACGAATTTAAATCAGACATGGAAGATCATTTGACTTTAAAATCAGCAATATGTCTAAAATTGAGTCGTCAATGAAAAATTATTTATCAAATGATTACCTTTGTCAAAAATATAGTCTTGCTTTACTCATCTGGGACATGTCTCGCAGGTTTTTAGTCTAACATTTCATGTCTTTCCAACCGAGACTATGCATGTAGCATGCTCAACAAAAAAAGGTTACAGTTATAGTGAAATTCCTCTAAAATTGTTCCACTGTCACAAATGTACCTACAATGTTACACAATTTATGACTGTTAGAGCGAGTACACCAAAAGAAACATTTATGTGCGTCACAGTGGGATTTCATCTTAAGTGGGTACAGTACATCATTCTTTCGTTCAGTCCCATGTCAAATCAAAGTGGTATAAACAGTCTATTTCCGCCAATATTGTGCAAACTTGTGGAATTGTTCGACGAGCACAGCCATGACAGCTGTCACAGACATGTCTAGAAGATTCTGTAAGTAGTGCACCGCTTCCTCGTCGCCCAAGTCCAGTCTGAAAAGTAAATATGATTGACATTAAAATCTTTGCAGGTTTTTTTATCTATCTAGAAATATAGGATAAAGAACTGGTTACAGGTCTCAAAACATGATCCTATCGAAATTGAATATATGAAAACGGCTAAGCGAGAAAATATATCTTGTCTGTACCTACTATCATGAACATCAAGAAAAGTAGCAATTAGTAATTTTGTCAATAGAAGACACAGTCAAATAAACATTGTCGACAAGCAGACATATTTTGCTTTTATTGATTGCACACAAAATTGGTTTCCCGTTATGTTAATATTTTGGAATTAAAGAGTTTCTTGTATATACCTTAGCTTGTCTTGCACTTTCTTGACAGCCTTGTCAGGTTCTAATGCGATGTCGGGCACAGACGCGTCCACCATCAAGGAGAACAGATTCAGCATTAAATTTGCGTGCCTGAAACAATAAATAATAATTGAAATGGTTTAGTTTTCTCAGTCACTTTGCAATTTTCCGTGATGACAAAAGTTTGGTAAGCACGATAAACTGGCGGTCCCAGCTGTCATTGAACATCCTGGCAGTCGTTACGGATAGTCAGAAGCCAGTAAGTTTGACACCAGCCTAACCAAGGAGTATTGGGTTGAACTGGTAACTGGGTTGAAGAGGTCAGATAGACTGGTCAGCTATATCCGGTTAGACTGGAAGCCAACCCCAGCATAGTTGGGAAAAGGCTCTGAAGATGATGATGATGATGTGGATACATGTAACTGGTAATTGAGTCGAGGAGGCGCGATAGGCAGTCGCTCTTTGTAAAACACTTGTACTTAGCTGAACTTGTTAGACTGATTCCTGACAACACAGGAAAAAGCTAGGCAGATGATGAATTTCTTACCTGCGCAAATGCAAGAAGGCAGTATAGCACTGCTTGCGGAACTCGTGGTACAACTCCGAGTGTACTCCGCCCATGGCCTCGACCATCTCCTTGCTGAGCTTCATGGGCGGCGGCAGCGGCTTGGGGTCGCGGCCCAGGATGTAGCCGAAGTCGATGTGGAATAGAGCACCGGATTTTGTGAGGAGCAGGTTGTCCAGGTGACGGTCGCCGACGCCTGGAGATGGTAATAGTCTGGTGTTAGTTAAACTTTTTGAACTGTATGCGTTTTGTGTGAAATTATCTCGTGCTTGAATTACTGATATTGATGCGATTTTCAGTATAGTATTTGTGACAATAGTGTAGTTTGGTTGTGGTCTTGTTAAATGATACCTAATGATTATGGATTAATATGAGATGAAATATCAAGGAATCTTAATAGATAAACACTGCTTCTGCTCATGTCTAGCTTAGCTAATATGGAACTAGGTAGTTAATAGTAATAATTAAAAAGAAAACATTATATTAAAATCAGTTTTTGAGATGATGTATACTGTGATATACAAAACTCAAATTTTTGTCTCTTTCAAGGGGCCAACTTACTTTAGGTATAGCAAAATATAAATAAATAAATAACAACTCACCAAGCAAATAAGTAATAACACAATAGCCCGCACAGCTCCTAATATAAGTATCCATAGTTTCAGGCTTAATGCCATACGGGGCACCTTCACAAGGATTATGCTTTCTAAAGAAATTCTGTATGCTGCCCTCCGTAGCTAACGCTTCAGCCACCGTCACAGACTCAATAAATTGCAAAAATCCATGTTTAGAACTTGTCGCTAAAACTTTGTACGGAGTTAGTTTTAAATCTAAGTTTTCTCTGCGTAATAATTTGTCCATTAATGTGATCATTTGTAGTATAAGTTGGTCTTGGCGTAAGTCGTCTCCGTGTTTGAATATCGCTTCGTACTCCATGCCTTCTGTGGTTAAGAAGGTCAGCTTTGAAGGCATTAGGGCCGATTTGAATAGGCTCGCTTTTTTGGCGACGATTCCTGGAAAATACAAACATTAGCATTGAAAATCTCCTTTTGGAAAGTCGGTTAAGAAAAAAACTATAATTTAATAAAAAATATCTTCATTATTAAGATGTTAACATGTCATATTGAGGTAAGATATTTTTTCAACATTCAATGAAATATCACACTAGTATTATAAAGGTGAAAGTTAGTGTAAATGACTTCTTAACGAGCAAATAGCTATAGAGATTTTGACAAAACTTGGCAATAATGTAATTTACACAATTATATCACAATAAAAAATGGTCTAATTTTTATCCGGGTCCAGAAAGTAGTAGTTTCCCTGAAAATTCAGCGGCCAAAAGCCACTTTACTTTTATTCCTCGTCTTAAAAATTAAATAACATAATCCCACAAACCTTTAATAGTAACATTAGGGTCCAAAGGAAACGGCATGGGTTCAAAATTAGTAAAGTTAAACTTGAAAGCATCAGGGTCGGCTAACAACTGCTGCAGTCGTTCAGCCTTCTTGTTCCTGTTGCCGCTCTCTCTGGTCACAGTCTTGACGAGCTTCACCAGCTTGTCGATGAATACCTGCTGTCGGGCCAGGAATGAACGGGTGCGTTGGTGGTCTGCGTTACCTGGGGAAAGTATTTAATAATAATCATGGAAATAATAATTATGATAGGGTATTATGGCGTTGATTGCGTCAAGTGTTTACTTAAATTTTCGCGTGAAACCAAATGGGTCTGGCTTATGGATTCAGTTTAGATGATAGATTCAGTCACACTTACGAGTACATTACAATGGCTTCTGGAAAAAGAAACTGAATAGACTTTGATGAAACTTAGCAGTACCATAGCGGAATTATTCTGAATTTCATAAATACTATGTTTATCCAAGTGCAAATAAAAAAAGTTTCATTGGAACACGGGCAAACACCTTGAAGAAAAGTCAGAACAGACAGAAACTACAAAAAATTCTCTACTTAATACCCTATTACAAGTACCTCTAGCCAGTCGGTGGCTGAAAGTCCTCATGACAGCGAGGTACATATGCCTGGCAGTCAGATCCCGTGCAGCATCGCTGTCCTCGCACTCGATGAGCAGGTACCAGTACAGGTAGTTGGCGACTACGCTGTTGCTGCAGGCGCGGGAGATCAGGAACGAAGCTAGGGATAGACGCTCTTCTGATGAGTCTTCGCTGAAAGGAGAAAATATACTTTACTTAATCTTAAAATAAAAATTTGAAAAAATTAAAACTTTGTTCTACAAGAATTTAATTGCATGTTAAGCAAATAAAAATTGTCCAAGTTTTGATCGAGTAACTTTAGCGCATATTTTGCGCAATAACATTTTTATAACATGCGCAAAACTACAGTTACAAAAATGTTGCGCAAATAGTCTCGCGAATATTTTGCGCAAACTTAAAACGCACTTTTTGCGCAAATAATTTTAATGCACAAAACATTAGCAAATAATGTCTATATAAAGTAAATACCTGAAAGGATTATTATTATCCATTAGATTAGCATTGCCGTTATTATTGTTGACGCTAACATTAGCATCGATAGCAGCGGGCGCTTCCTCGATGGTGGCGTCGGTGGAACGACGGCTGGTCGTCGATGACGTCATCTCACTCGCTGTTAGCACTGAAATTAAATTATTGAGTTATAGGTAAATTGCTGTGATTTTCATTCTAATAATATCCTTATTGTTTTAATTAAATACTGTTGGATGTTTTAAAAAATATTCGATCAGATTGAAGATAGCATCGATAGGCCATACAAAATAGTAATATACAACTTTATGGTAGGAGAATATGGCAATTTGCTCTAAAATCACATAGTGGCATGTAGAAAGAAATAATTTATTTTCAAAATTGCAAATCCTTATTTTTAGGCTTACATTTCTCTCTCTTTCAATTATGTCTACAGAATATTCCACAAATCTTCTCAATATAATAACTTACCGGAGGCTGATAGTAAACTGGCTTGGCTGCCTCTATGTCCACTCTGCATGAGACGACTTTCGCGAGATTCTAATTCAGCAGTGCTCGGGTCTTTGCCGCATACGCGAGCATATTCTACAATAAAAAAACAAACATAAAAAAACACATGCTTTATGGGACATTATAAAGCAAAAATGTTGTACACAAAAAGTTTGCTTTATTTTAATTAACAGAGATTTTTGCATCAAGACCAATTTTTCATTTTATGTAAGAAATTATTATTTTTGGGTACATTGTATTTGTTCATTTGTACTTCGGTGTCTCTTCTACGGTAAATAAAGTCTTTATAGTCTTACCGTCATGTATCTCGTTGAAGTCTTCATATTTCAGAGCTTGTACTAACTGTAACAAGTACAGTAACAGATCGTCATCGGGTGCTTGTTTCAGACGGGAGATGGCGTACCTGAAATTAATTGTTATTTTTTTAAGTGTTGGGATTAACTAACAAATAGTAATAAAAGTAAAGACAAAAAGTAACTTATTTAAAGTAAGCCGAAAATCACCACTTTTTAAAGGTCAAGATTACAACGAATGAATTAGTAAATGTGTTTGTCAATGCAAAACTCAAGAAGGCTGATTCAATTTGCAGGTATATGGGAATAAAGTACGTGAAGTTAGTTTCCTCAGGATGAAACTGCGAGAAACAGCTAATTAATCGTATTAAATACGATCTTCAATAAAATACGTACTTTCTGACAGCAGGATGTGTAAACTTAGGCGTCAACAGTTCAAGTGCATCTTCTACGTCCATGGGCGCCCATTGCTTCATCATAGACAGGGCTTGTCGCACCTCGCCTGCAAACAACACAAAACAAACACGTTATTCTCAATTCTACTTATAAGTAACTAGCTTCTGCCAGCGGTTTTACCCGCATTCCGTGGGAACCTCTGCACGAACCCGGAAAAAAACCAAGAGTCTTCCTCTATAAATGGGCTATCTAACACTGAAAGAATTTTTATAACCAGGCCAGTAGTTCCTGAGTTTAGCAAGTTAAAACTAACTCTTTAGCTTTATAATATTAGTATAGATAACGTCGTTCATTAGCTTCCGCCAGCCGCATCCTGTTCCCGTGGGAACTATTCAATGCGAAATATTTTTTCAAATCGGTTCAGTAGTTAGTGAAATTAGCAAGCACAAACAAGCTTTTCAGCTTTATATTTATTATGAGTAAAGATATGAATCAACTGGAAACTTGGGAAGGGACTATTTACAGAAGGCTTTTCACTACATATTATGAAACAAAGTCGCTTTTTCTATCCCTAGGTATGTCTCTTTGTACGCTTAAATCTTAAGCAACGGATTTTGATGCGGTTGTTTTTAATACATACGAGTGATTGAGGAGGAAGGTTTGTATATACATATAATAACTAATCCATTAAATAGTGGGGGAATAAGTATAAATACTACGGGTCGCTAGTTGTACATAAGTTTTGAATGGCTTGATTTTTGGCGTTCATGCACATAGTAGTGATACGTTCTTAAATAAATACCATCTGAGTAAAGAAAGCTGTCATATAGGTACCTTGTTGCTAATTGTCCCAACGAGCCTGCGTCATACATTGTTCACGGTTATATTTTCCAGTCTTTCTTTCAATACATTAGATGGCATGAATTAGAGTACTGTAGGTTCATTATAACAGAGGGTTTAGAGGTTCATTTTTTTACCCAACGCACGTATTATGAAGGAGAACAAAATATAATAAATACGTGGGTTTTTTATAAGTGTGTATTGGTACATTGTGGAGGAAGATCTAAGAAAAGATGGATGGATTGCCTGAAAGCTGACGTGAATAAGAAGGGAGTGAGTGTCAATATGACGAGTGACAGGGGAAAATGGGAGAAATATTGAGCCGACCCCGAATAAAATTGGGAACAGGGCAGGAGGAAGAAGAAGTATTGGTACATTAGGGTACTTACGTTTACATCCTCTAAAATGCGATCTAATATGCTTATTTATAGCAATAGTACACATTTTTAAAACATTACAAATTATCAACAAGATAATTATTAAAAACAAAACAACCACTGTTTAGTAGGACGCGTCTTAACTGATACAGTTTAAGTTTTAAAACTAACGTTATATCAAAATAACCTTGAGTTTGAAATATTGTGATAATCTAAATAAGCCGTTACTGTGACGAATTTTAAGTATTTCCTACCATTATTAGTTTTATGGAAACATGTGTATAGCTATGTAAATTTAATCACATGGATGAATAAAGATTTAAGAGGTTTTGACCGAAAATCTGCATAGGCAAATGTTTATTGACATACGTTGTGAGTTTTTCAATATGCTTATTTCAGCATTTTAATTATTGGCTTTTAAATGTTTGTGTCCGTCTATGGCATTCTGACGCCGAAACTAGGTATACTCCATTCAAAATAACATTAGAAATTTAAGTAAACCTTTTTTACTGTTTGTTCAACCGATTTTGACTTCTATTGCGTAGTAGTATGATTAATGGCGGCTGCAGTAAATACTTGGTATTGTAACCACTATTTTGCTTTCAATTCCGTTCTTTTGTCTACGGAATAGAAGTCAAAATCGGTTGAACAAACAGTAAAAAAGGTTTACTTAAATTTCTAATGTTATTTTGAATGGAGTATAGGTACTAATCGGTACTATACCGATTTAAATGATGTTTCGTACTCAGATAGTCTAAGGCCAGAGAAATGATAGGAATTTTATATGGGAGTGGAAACTACTTTTGGGACAGTTCAAAATAAAAACAATTTACTTTTGTGTTACAAAACCTAGTAACTAAATGACATAATCTATAGTTTTTATTTTTGTTTGTCGATTCATCTCGTACACAATAGATGATTGAATTCTGTTTGTAATCTTAGCCTAGAACGTGTTACAATTGTAGGTTAGTAAATAAATAATCACGGTACTTAGTTTCTATAAAGGAAATAGGCCAATAAACACAACAGTTCCTCCAAAAAAAGGTACCTAATAAGGTAAACGCGGGTGAAGTCGTCATGCCCCAATAGTCGTCAATTAATCTTAAAACTTTTATTATTATTTTCTACTGAACTTAAAATGGGCCGGTTTATATATCAACATATTCTTGATAATATATTGCACAATTAAAACAACAATACGGGGTTTTAACAGTCACGGCTTCTAAGATATGTTATTTGAAACGTGTGTGCCCTAACAAAATCGTTTTTTCGTGAAGTTCAGCTGTCAAAAGTGAAACTCAGCACGTGGTTTTGTGTTTTGATTTACATAATTCCAGTGGGGTCTGTGGTATGTTTCTTTGTTTAATTAGATAGTTAAGTTTACTTGCTAGCGATGTAATATGCAATTTGGAATACTTTTAACATAGAAAATACATTTTTTTAATGTGACATCTATTGGTACTTCAAAACTCCCATTTGACCCAAAACCCGTCAATTTTACAATTATTATGACGACTACTGGGACATGCTCAAAAGTTGCACCTAAACTCGTCATAATGAGGATATTTTGTGTTTTACAGTACAAAATGCGAATAAATAGCTAATATCGGGACTTTTACAAAATTGATAACTGTTTAGAACAAACATATTTTAGGTTTAGACTACATTTTTTCATAAAACTGCGTTTCTTTTAAGCTTTTTCTTAGGGGTAAATTTTACTCTGCTGGTTCTAGATGCACGTACACAGTCAAGTTATTCGATTCAATTCATATGTTTCTTAATGGTTAAATCCCCTGTTTTCTATAAGTATGCACTTTGTACGAGTGTTTTTTCAGGTATATATTGGCTGCTGAGGGCCTGAGCCATTCGATTAAGATCTACCGCTTTGGGTACAAGTAGGTCTAGCACTAGCCTTTGTTTCTACTACGCTTGGATTACAATTTGTGGCAAATAAAAATTGACTGTTACTATGCTTTTTGTTCGAAAAAATTGCATTTCGTCACGCGTATTGTACCGCGTCTTCCTAACGTGCCTTAATAGCGCCTGTATAAAAATTATGTCATTCAACTAGTTTTGACGCAAAAAATATTAAAATCAGTTTTAAGACTAAGATGACATAGCTTCCATCGCTGTCACTTCTTTGCTTGTCGTATTCGATATTGATGGGTAAAGAGTAATCTTAAGTAAGATTTTTTTATTTAAAATTGTCTGTATTTAGTGATTGCATGATCGTAATTTTAATAGCAGATCATGACTGAAAGAAAATATAAACAAGAGGGCCTTTTAAAAGTCATAAAAGCTGTAAATCAAGGGCCCACACATAACATCAGATGCAGCAAAAAAATTTAAAACGCCCTTTTGAGACAACTTTAATGAAATGGTGACACAAAACCGACGATTATCCCTGTATACACTGTAGAAATGAACCCAAGGATAATCTCCGATTCTGTGCTAAGTATGGAGGAAAACTACTTGGGCTATTGCGTTGGGATTGGGATGTTAGTGGATTAGGATATAGGAAACTATAGGAACTATGGCACCTGGAAAAAAAGTCGTGGTGGCCTGGTGGGCCAAGAATCAACCTCTCAAGTATGAGGGCGCGGTTTCGATTCCAGGTCAGGCAAGTGCCAACGCAACTTTTCTAAGTTTGTATGTACTTTCTAAGTATATCCTGCAATGACACCAATTACTGTGTTTCGGATGGCACGTTAAATTAAACTGTAGGTCCCGGCTATCCTTGAACAGTATTGGCAGTCGTTACGGGTAGTCAAAAGCCAGTAAGTCAACCAGTCTAACCAAGGGGTATTGGGTTGCCTGCGTAACGGGGTTGAGGAGATCAGATAGGCAGTCGCTTCTTGTAAAGTACTGGTACTCAGCTGAATCCGGTTAGAATGGAAGCCGACCCCAACATAGTTGGGAAAAAAGGCTCGGAGGAGGATGATGATGAGGAACTATGGCACCTGCCAATGACAATGTATAAAATACATGTTAAAATGGCAGGTGGAGACTCGCCACCTCACTTACTGGGCCCCCGGGAATCAGTCACTAAATCGCAACAAGAGAGCAACAGGTACATGAGCGGCTGAAGGGTGAGGATACCTCGGCGGACTTTAAACACAGATCACGCGCTCCCTATGGGTCCAGCATCAACGGCTCACTCGCCACTTACCACGAGACACCTACCCTCCGAGCAGGGCTGCTAACCCTGCTCTAGCGACTCCACTCTGGTCGGCCAATGAAGGCAAGCCAAGAGGCGGGAGACCTTCACTCCGGCAGGCCGGAAATGAGGGACAGTATACTCTCCCCGGAGCACTCGGATATATAGCCCCGCGGGGTCGCTACTCCCCGTCATCCGCTTCAGATGCCCTATGGGGCTATTATATTATCCTTATCCTTACTAATATTATAAATCGGAAAGTGAGTTTGTTTGTTTGTTTGTTCCGCTTTCACGCCGTAACTACCGAACCGATTGCTTTGAAATTTTGCAGACGTAAAGTTAGAAGTCCGGATTAAATAATAGGGTACTTTTTATCCCGAAAAAAATAGATATTCCCGAGGGAAAACAAAAATATTGTTTGCTTGATGGATGGATTGTAGATGGCGCTGTGTGTCGTTTAAAACAAGGTAATACATATATTGCAAACGAATATAAACATGTAAATTTAGAAGCTAAATGATACGATAATGAATCTCCGAAAATGAGGAATTCCCGAGGGATGATGTACAATTTGTTTAATCGTCTAAACTGTTTTTTTTTTTACATCTACTTATATATTGCAAACGAATATGAACATATAAATTTAGAAGCTAAATGATACGATAATGAATCCTCGAAAATGAGGAATCCCCGAGGGATGACGTACAATTTGTTTTATCGTCTTAACTGTTTTTTTACATCTACTTATCCTGAAATAACTATAATTCAACGAATTACTAATTGGTATAAGTATTAGTTAAGTTATTTAGTTCTTGAGGTATGCGATAGATGGCGCTGGGTGTTTTTTTTAGTGTCTATCGCATATCGCAAGGGAAAACGTATAATATAGTGTACCATTCAATTTTGGTTTAACAACTAATCGTATCCAGCGTTACATCGCGCTTCTTAGATTTTTCCGTGGGAATGAGAAGCTTTCTTATAGTTGTGATTTATACCGCAATATAACCGAATTCAACGGGCGAAGCCGCGGGCGGAAAGCTAGTTATTAATAAAAACTGTCTATAGAGATTTTTGCTAATGGTACTTAGTATGCGCTAAGCAGTTCAGAAGTTTTGATGAATGACAACCTTACCTACATATCTATGAATGTTAGTAATTATTTCGCGGAAAGCTATATAAATGAATGTGGCTTTTATTTTTTGTGAATACTAATTATTTTATTTTACAATTTAAATATTTTAAAAGCAATTATTTTACTCGTGCTACATATGCACATGACTGCATCTATCGTTATTATGATTAAGAAATATAACATACTTGCTTCTGTCAGCGGTTTCACCCGCATCCCGTGGGAACTACTTCCCGTACCGGGATAAAAAGTAGCCTATAGCCTTCCTCGATAAATGGGCTATCTAACACTGAAAGAAATTTTCAAATCGAACCAGTAGTTCCTGAGATTAGCGCGTTCAAACAAACAAACAAACAAACTCTTCAGCTTTATAATATTAGTGTAGATATTTTATAAACTGGTTTTGTGATTCCAAGCGTTTGACAGATAGGAATTTAAATTAAAATGCAACCATGTATCTGTTCTATTAAATACCTGGTCTTCTAACAGATTATGACCTGCTATTCTAAATAGGAATTTGGTTTTTTATCTATCTACCTACCTAATTTTCAAAAGCACAAGTATGCTTAACAAATTCAAGCACAAAAAAAATGTACATAACTTGAACCTTATGTTCAAGAGCAGAGAGTTTACATTAGCATTAAAAGTTGACGAGTACTGGGAATATTTGACGAGTATCCGTACAAATCAGACGACTATTGGTACAAATCGCCCTTTTTTTACTTTTGCCTTAATAAGTATATAAACCCATCAAAATTATTAAAAAAACATTAGTTACTTAGAATAATGAATAAATAATCTATCACGTCATGCAAAAAATTTCATTTTCTATTGAATATTTAACACACAGTAGCGCTTCAAAGTCAGTGATTTCCGAAATCCGACGACTATTGGTACGTTTACCTTAAACTTGCACCTAATAAAACGCCCACATAACACTCTCAAGTTATGTTGCAAGCGGACTAAATAAATTATGCTAAATATTATATTTAAGTATAATGAATTTAAATTTAAACATACCTACTAAGTATTATGTAATTTTACAGTTAAATAATGGTAAAGAATGTTGCTAAAAACTAGACTTCATTCAATAAAAAAAAATCCGCGAAAAATACGGAACTTAGAAGTTAAAAATTTAAAGTATTAGAAAACAAGTTTTTTACTTACAAACATATTTAGGCAATATCCTTAACTCAGTCTCAGTAACAGTCTTCATTGTCAAAAACACTTTAAAACTAAAAATCTTTAAAACTTTAACTCGTTTAACACTTCCATTTCACTGCAGAGTAACTTAACTAGTTAAAAACGTGTTTAAAGTTAACCCGTGTTTCGTAAACCCCACGTGGAGTCGATTCGAAGGTAAACTACATACTACAAGCAAGCGTGATTTAAAAATATGATAATTGATTCATTTTTTGTATACATTTCCGCTTAGGCAATTTATATACGTATTTTCATAGTGTTAAGGTTGACTATCTATTGGACAAATTCGAGGATGTATTATTTTTATTGGCGGTAGAAAAATGCATGAGCATTTGAACAAAGAATATTGTGTAAAAAAACGGGTATCACGACAAAGTTTTTATATAGTGTTGTCTTGTACAGGCGATGTTTTGTTTTATTGCTATGCATGTGGTGAAAAATTAAGGCGGGAGAAATGCAATATTTTATTGTGATGAAAAAGTCAATTTTGACAGTAGGTAAGTTTAATTGTGTCCATTTGTTTCTCAGAAGATACATTTTTTTTACAACTTGATTAGATAAGCAGAATTATGTCATCAAATTTTTGTGGTATTTAGTACCTACTATGTGAATAAAGGCGTTTGTTCTTTTGGGGTCAATTTGATATGGTATCGAATTCTTCAGAAGAAGGCCCTTTGTTCAAAAATAAGATACCTATGTATTCAATTGTGGGGTGTAGGATCAAATGCAACTAATTGCATAATTTTTCAAAGCAACGAGCTGCAATTGATCCTACACCCCTCAATTTAAAGTTTTTACTAGACTTTAAAGTAGTCGTACAAAAAAAAAAGTTATAGCATCAAATAATTATTATTGAACGTTTATCTTGAGGAAAACTGATAAATATATCTCTTTTTGGAAGCGACGGAAGAAAATTATTTCTGTATGTTGCTAAGAATTACATTTTTTATTTTGCCACATATAAATAAATAAATAACATAAAAGAACTGTTTTATTTTTTTTGTGATTCAGACTCCTTTTAGTATCAGAATTCGCGCCTGTACCGCACACAGTACACTTTTACCAACTTATAAACACAAAGTAATTATTCATTTAAGGAAGACAGACTCTTGAAAAAAAAACAATTCGATAAGGGGAAATCCTTCGATAAGGAAAATCTAGTTGCATATTAAACTGCATAATTTACTGTGATTTGATGCAGGTAGCAAAGATATGACATGCATGCTGACTCCTGTTGCTTCAATTACATGCTGGCAAAAGCCAAAAAATATTCTTTTAACTTCAGACAGTTACAATCTTTCATCCTACTAATATTTATCAAACTGGGCAGTAATATAGTATCAGAACACCACATAGGTGTTTTTCATGTGCGGAAAGTAAATCCCTCGGGAAGCAGGTGAAATCACGGGCGGCTAGCAGGTTTAAATAAATGTATATGAGTTGCTTTTAATTTAGCCTTAGACATCTTTAATACAACTCTTAGGTAACTATGAATATCTTTGGTTATTTTGGAGTTTTCCGTAAAACTTCAAACAAAAAAAATTGAATGTTTTTAGTTCAGATAATAAGTACATACCTGGCCTGTTCCAGTTGACACATTCCAGGAATTTCGTAAGCGCTCTGCGATGCGATGATAAGTAAAACCTAAGGGGAAAAACATCCTCAAATAAGAAAAAGTTATATGGTAACACAGAATAGCATTATACTTAAAAGCCGCAACGATCGATCGATCATAAGTAACGTTTGGCGCGGTCGATTCGGGAATGGTTCTATACATCAGAAAGCGCGTTAAATTGTTGCGTCCCGGCTGTCATTGAATATCCTTGGCAGTCGTTACGGGAAGTCTAAAGCCAGAAACTCTGACGCCAGTCTTTTCGGGTTGCCCTGATGACTGTTTGAGGGGGTCAAATATGCAGTTACTCCCTGTAAAACATTGGGACTCAGCTGCATCCGGGTGGGCTGGCACACATTACCTGAACTTCCACAGCAGGTCCTGGTCGGTGGCAGTGAGCGGGCGGGCTGGTGGCGCGGCCACTAGCGCGGCGAGCTGGTCGCGCTCGGCCGCGGTTGGCTTTGCGTCGCGACCAGACACTCCCGACCGAAGGGACCGAGCTAGACGATGCTGTTTGCTTTCTACTAGGTTTTCCTGTGTAATTTTATAAAAAATTAAAACCTCAAAAGTAAATATCATAGTAGTACTCATATATTTTCATAAATCAATTGTTTGATTAAAGCATTTCAATCAATCAACTTGTTACAAGACCTTCATAATGATACAGGAAATATTGAGCTAGCATGAGCATGAAATCGCTGCACTGTTCCTGGCTAGTTACAATATTACTAATTTTATATGATTATATTGCTATCAAATAAAAAAGGTAATAAAAATTTTCGACGACATATTTGACAATTCGTGGCAAAGGTTTGAAAACTGAAGAGATTTACTAACTACAGGGGATGCTTCTATGTTAAAAAAAAATACCAATAATAGTTTTACAAGTCATAAAGGCTTTTGAGTTCTATTTAGTTGTTACCTGTAAGATTTCATAATCAGGTACGGTGACGATGTCGGCTTGAGCTCGGAACTGATACATCTCGTCGCCATCTTGTTCGTAGTACACTACTGCATGCTGTAACAAAAGTTAATGTTTTACGCTGGAAGATGACAGGCAAATTATTTATTACGTTTTGTTGGTATAGAACATGGTGATTGGTTACTTATTGATGGATGATTTTAAAGAAGAACTATTGATCCGGTGCTAAAATTCTAAATGGCCTTACTACAACAACTTAAACTTAAGTTGAACACTTGTGAAAAAAAATGTTGCAAAACAGACCTTATTTCAACGTCATAATCTGACATTTTTTAGACAAGTATTCAACAGACGTTTAAGTTTTTGTGGTACGACGGCTAAAGCTTTGCCTGAGAAAAGTTTATTGCTGACTGAAAATAAGAAAATAGAAGTACCTACATATATATTTAAATAAACTTATGAAACTTTTTAAATATTTAGGTAAAACTTACGTCAATCCCAGCGATCTGCACCGTAGGAAATTCGACCATCAAGTACATGTAGTCGGAACTGCGCTTTTCCTTTTCATTTATCATTTCTATCTCCCTGAAAGTCAGCCGGTCTAGCCAGTCCACCTAACAGACAAAATTACACTTTATTGCAACGTCATAAAGCAAGTTTTTGAACGGCTAAACATTGGGAAATGTAATTGAATGAAATTGTTTTAGAATCAATTTTGATCTCTATAGTAAAGGCTATAAGGACGATTTTGGTTCACGATTTTGTTTGATTGTTAATATTGTTTCTTTTTAGCAAAAGAGGTTTCTTTCTTTTGTTGGCGTAAATAAACCATGGATGCAGTCGAATAATTTATATGTATGTTATAGGTGTTTCAATCTGGAATTTAGTCCATGAAAGAAAAGGCTAAACAGGTGATGACTAACGGCTTAAAAATAACTTTTTTATGTACCGATACCCAGAACCGAACCCTTTTTAAGGTCAACGAATTGTCACGTCGCATTTTGACCATAAAGCATGTAATAAGGATAAAAGTAAAAAGGTTTTTGAACCTAAAAGAGCATCATTCCCAGTTTATGAGGGAACTTTTTGGAACCGTGCAACTAATGTCTGTCTTTATTTAAACTAATGAAAGTTACCGTGACCGAGTCGCTAGCAACTAGTCGACAGTGCGTACAGGCTCTTAATAAGAGCCTGCAAAGGCCTATTTCAATTAAGGCTTTTGATTTGAACACCTTTTTATTTTCGCATCATTTTATAATGCAATCGAAAACCCTGCATCGATTTATTATTATCGTGAAGAAGATGATCTTCCAAAAACGATAAATCAATTCTCAGATACTAAAATGAGTTTTATTGCATTAGGTTTTATGCGCAAAATTGCGCAAATTTCAAGCGCAGAATGTTTTGTGTTTCCGCAATGTGCGTTTTTTAAAGAAATCGGTAAGTATATTGATAGAATTTTCTTGTGTATGATGACAAAAGCTTATTTTTTTCTAGGAACCCGTATAAAACATTTCGAATCTATACGTCTGCGCGAAATAGATATCGAGTGTAAAGTTCTCAATAATTACAAGTAAATGACTCCTCTATTTGTAAACACCCAATTATTAAGTCGTTCTTCTCTATTAAGAGTCACTCGAGCGTATTGATACAGTATTTATCGAACGGTGAAAGCTATTTATTTGTAAATATTTGTGTTATTGTAATTTTGCAATGAGTCAGATGTATTGGGATTATTATTTTTGTTGATCCTAGGAGTAATTTCACATTTTACTGGATGGATATGGAGTTGCTTGCCGTTCTTCTTAACAGGAAACTTTTGGAATGGGCAACTTGAATCAAACGTATTTATATATTTTTTGACAATATCTTAAGTGCTTGTAAAGGCCTTAACGAAATAAATAATTTGACTTTGATTAAATTATAGCAAATAGCCTGTGTCTGTTGGTGAAATAACTTAGATATACTAAATTTGTATGTCTTTAACCGTGTGAAAAGTTGTAAGTAAGTAGGTTAAAAATATTAAATAATTGTTTACGGTTTAGAGAAGTTATATATTATTTTTCTTCCAAGTTACTTTAACCGAGAAACTTCTCAACTAATAGTTCTAGAAGAAATTCCACTACCGTAAACATGCCCCGGACTTTAACACAGATAACATACAATGTTGCTATATACATAGGTAAGTACAAATATACTGCACACATAGGAATGTAGCGACATACCAACCGAGTCGCAGGGGGTCAACAGTAAGAGATAAACTTGTCACTCCCTCTTACGTCATTTAATACGTCACTTTGTACCTAAATTATAATCAACTAGCTGCTTATCGCAGTTTCACCCACAGCCCGTAAGAACTTCTTTCCATACGAGGATAAAATATACCTAATCTTGTCACCCAGGGATATAGTAGCTTCCCAACAGTGAAATATTTTTTAAATCGGGTCAGCAGCTTTCAGGGAGGAGCCTTTAGGATATAGCCAAACAATCAAACAAAAAAAATAGTATTAATAGTAGTATAGATTACCATCGAGAGCAATAAATCCGGGTCACTTAACAAATTAAGTAATAAAGGAACATGGCCAGGTAAAGAACCAGTATGCATTGCAAATAAAAGTTGGCAGTGAGTTAGTAAAATAAAAGGTTTTATTATATGACCTAGTAACATGTACTTATTGAGTGTTCTAAGACTGGCTCGAATTAATTACTACACTTTTGACAATGAGTGGGCCGCGAATTGTCCAAGTGTGGGTTGTTTAAAATGCCTTAAAAATGATGACCTACCATTTGCTACCTTCGCGATTTTACGTTGTTCGGTAGTAAAAAATAAACATAATTTAGATCTGATGCTCAACTCTGGGTACTTAAAGCTTACTTGGGCTGTGGGATTGTTCGAAAGAGTCAGGTGGGTCGGATTTAGCACATCATAATGTTTCAAAATTATTTCATCAATCACAGTTTGACAATTTAACAGTGGGGTTTTAACAACATATATTTGTATTTACTTACATATTTACTGATTATTATTCACTTATGTATTTATTTATGAAAAAATAAAACTCGTTTGTTGTCTTTTTTGATCAGGAAATGATCTTCTTCATTGGGCGATTTCATATTCATCGAATATAACACATAATTAAGAGATTAAGCTAACAGATAAATAATAACAAGTTTTTGAGGTCCAAGAAGTTGACGCATTAATATCATCTCTAAATGCAAAGATTTAGTGATAAGATAAATGCAAGTTTTTAATCAAAACAAGCTTTTTGTTAGGTATAGAAGGTATAGGAGGCAAACTTGAAATATGCTAAATAACGCTTTTGCGGTCAATCTACAGGCGATTGGCCATCAATCATCATCGTCGATGACAGTTGTTCCATGTGAGGATTCAAAACAAATTAGTGAAACCATATTTTATAACGGGATTAATTTTGTTTATGATTTCAGTCCCGTTTATGATCTAGACTAGACTATAACTTCAACAAAAGAAGAAAACTTTTCCTTCACATCCCCAAGTTCAACGACAACATAACCGTTGTTATTGTTGTTGACTATGAATTTTCACATTAAATTTTAGAAGCAAGCAGTTGTTTTAAGAAACCCGTACCCGTTATTGTAGCAACTGGGCCTTAGACTAAATAAAGCTAAAAAAAGTACCTATATACGGTACCTTAGGTATATGTCCATTCCGATGTTTCTTGGCCAGCTTGGCGAGCCTCTGCATCTGCTCCTTGCCCCTATCGGGGGCTTTGCCCGGAGTCTTCTCGCTGCCCTCCACGCCGGGCCACACGCGAAGGTCGAACATACCCTTTTTCAATTCGAAACACAACCTCTTTAGTCGATTTATGAAAGAAATGTAACATTCTTTGCAGATTTGGAGTGTGCTTTGTGATTTACCCATTTTTGTATTTTTTGGGGAGCTTAATTAGGATTTTAATTTAATTTATTGAGTATTTTTACACTTCATATTACCTATATAGAATTACACTATATGCCAATAAAACTATTAATGAAAAAAAAATTAAACACTTATGCACTTCATTTTCCTATAAAAACTGCACTAACTGCACTTTTGCTAACTACTAACTATTCTATAACCATTTCTATCATAACTAAAAATTTGTTTTGAATTAAAAAAAAAAAGAATTTTAGAGAATCATTTTTTCTGCACGTCACGCCACCACTGTGATGCAAGTCGACTGCCGGTCGTGGCTTTTTCCAGCCAGTTCTGTTGTGCCAATACTCCTCTATATCAGGTCATAAACATAAATAAATATCCTATTACATATTCTTGAGATAAGAATTAAAAAAACAACGTTCCATTGTCCAGCTCGGAGCCAATTGAACTTCTACACCAATAAAAATGTTCATAAATAATTTAAATGTTCAAATTAAGAATTTTGATAAATAAAAACATAGATTAATAAATAAATACTTAATGAGAAAAGTTTATAATTTAGTATTTATGTTTTTTTTATTATTGAGCGTCTAGCCATCTTTTTGGTAGGTATATTTTAAAAATTATCTTTTTATTTTAATAAATAATTTTGATGCAGATCTGTATAAGAGATAATGCTTTTTTTACATATTTTGAGCGTCCATTTAAAGTCATTATTTTAAAACCACTTAATTGGAAGACCAAAAAATATCCTTACAAAGTTTTTAAAGCTTTTCGATTTAATTTATTTTTATCGATACAGTCATCGTTATGGGAAAGTATAGATCCGGTTATGGACACATTACTCAATAAACTCAATCAGAGATAGTAGGTTAATCATATTCATAAGTATAGAAAACATTCATAACATACATATATTATGTTAATTTTTAATTATTAATAATACACAAATATGAAGGTGTACTGGTTTAGTATCCTTCATGGGTTCTTGAAATCTAGGCAATAAATCTTTCTTTTTATTTATTATTATAAATTATAAAAAAATGCACTATGTTACAAAAAATATTTTTCATTAAATATTTTTTCTGTAGTTATTTTTTCTGCAACTTTGCTGTAGCAGATAATGTGTTTCTATGTGACTTTCTTAGATCATAATTTCGCTTTTTCGACAATATTTGTTTAAGAAAGTAATTATTTTAACCTTTTTGCATAACTAAGGTAAACCAGTCTAACTCGTTATGTTTTTAGCGCAGTTAGATTAGGTCAAATGATGTAATATTATTGAGCGTAGGCCGTAGGTCGGTAATATTAAGAGAATAATAATTATTAAAACCGGTATCGAGGATTTTCGTCATTATCTAATATATTTACCACTTCGTTTTTCTCAGGTCAATATTGTTTTTTTTTTTTTACAAACAGTTTAACTTTATCTTACAAACCAAACTTTGTTTAGTAATGTTTTGTGAGAGCGAGATTGAACCGACGACATTGGCACTGTCGCTTGAAACTATTTAGTATTTTAGCCAAATAATTTAGTTCAGTGATGGCAACTTTGTCTTAGTTTGAACAGAAAAAAAACCTGGCCTAAAATACTAGGTTATCTATTCTTATCCCTCGTGAAACAAAGTAAGGTCTTTCTTTCAAACAATAAATCAATATTTTTTAATGAGTATGTATCATACGCTTCATAAAAATAAACAGGTCAATAAATTATTATTGTGTACTTGTAGGTGATATGGTATAGTACCATTGACTGATTCATATTGCCAATTATAAATGAAATGCGAGATAAAAATAAATTACGCTTTCTTTCGCCTGTGTAAATTGAACAAGTAATTTTTTTGGAAAGTATAGATATTGTTGCTTTTCGGTTATAAAGGAAGAAGCAACACTCAGATGTGGTCATCACAAGTGATAGGAGTAATATTTTGAGCCTTGTAATGGTCAATACTAGTCAAGAACTTAAAAAAAAATAAAGGCAGCTACAAACTTACCTGTCTCAACATGCCATGCTTCCCAAACAGCGATATAGTAGTGCCCCCCACAACCATGAGCTTGCCCGGCCCAGCGCAGTCGTATATCGTCATAGCCAGAGTCGCGTTGCGGGGTAAATCACTGAAGTACACTGGTAGTGTCACCCATTCGTTCCAACTGCGGAGAGAGAGGTACTCATGAAAGAAAAATCAGTTAACAAATCTAATATTACAGGGACGAAAAATTTTGTATGTAATGAATAAACTACTGGACCAATTTTAAAAAAATCCCTATTGGAAAGCTACACTCTTCCCGAATATGGGATATATTTTATCACCCACGGAACGCGGCAGGTGAAACCTTGGGGTACGGCTAGTTCTATAATACAGAGATATTCTTGAAATGTCAGATTAGAATAAAAATATAGTAGGTATTTTTTTTGTTTAGACATAAAATCAGCATAAATAAATAAAATAGGTGTTGACTTTGAATAGTTGCCACTGCCACTTTTGACTCATATCATGTGAACTAACACGTGAGTAGCGCTAAGTATTATGTAAAAGCTCCGATATCGCATTTTAATGGATATAGGTTCCCAAAGCTTTCTACTTCTTGAGTCACGACAACTAACAATACTGTGATACCTCCCTATATTGGTGGGTACCTACTTTAAAGTGTTTCAGACTAGCGAATTATCCGCTCGGTTATGAATGTGCGTTTGCGAATGTTGACGCACTCAAAGACGCGCCAATTAATACGCTAGTCAAATGTAAATGTGTAAACGCAAATGGTAAATCTACGTTATATGCGCGGCACGCGATACTACTAATTTATAGTATACTAATAAGGCAAGAAAATAAATGCTTTTCATGACTTTCGCCAAATAATGCATCCAATTTTTATGAGCTAAAGTGCACATTTTTTATTCTACAATCTACATTGTAAAGGTCAAATTAACCACGAGAAACATCTTCATTTAATTGTGGTCAGAATAAAACATGTGCGATACTATATTTTCAATGAAATACAGTTCACTTATGTAGTAAGGAGTAACACTAGGGTTGAAGGTCACAGGATACATTAGGTATACATATTGGATTGATGCTGTGTCACTCCATGAGCAGGAAATAGGATATTGAATAATGTATGTCTTTTTATTTGGATGTCTTGACTGCTATGTCAATTTAGAACAAAAATAGAGTGAAGTATCTAAACATTTTGTGATATATTCTCTGTAAAGGAATATTTTTATTTTATTTGCAACAGGATATAAATTGAATCATGATTTAAATCCTACTATTATGAAACATTTTGTTTTAATAAAAAAAAGGTAATTTAAAAAACTTCATTAAATCACTGACTTAAATTATATCAACCATTTTAAAAATAAATATGGAAATGTGCCCAAATACACATGAGGAGAAGATATTAGCTACTTACTTCCACCGATTACTAAAAGACTTGTAAGACGTGGTGACTGGTAACGCCAGAGGCTGTCCATCGCTCAGTATCTGGCAAGTCACGTACAAGTCGGAACATCCTTCTTGGTACAGACCAGAGAACTTGAGCATCGGGTCTGATAGCAGCTTGTCATATTCCGGTTTGGCTCGCTTGCCTTCTAGTGTGCCTCTGTAAATAGTATAAGTTTGGCATAGTAACTTTTTAATGTTTTAAGTGAAATACATAAACATGAAAAAAAAAAATTCACATTAAGCTATGTTTATCTGATAAATCTATAAAAATTGTGGTTTGTTTACAAATGAATTATGGTACATAAACACTTTTCTCTGTTTTAAATGAAATATCAGAATCATATAATTTGTAGCAGATTAGACAATGTGTGGCTTGATTAGAATAATATTATCGACTGGATTTCCTTTTTACAGTCAGTTGCTTTTTTGACTAGTGGTTTTTAATAGTGGTTTTTAATAATTCAGGGAAGTTACACCAATTCTAAACCGTCAGATGTTATTATCTTTGTGATTTATATTGGGTTAGTAAATTGAGACTATCATCCTTACAGTAGGTAATAATTTTGATCACTTCGTTCCAATAAGATTAGAGCGCTGTGCACCCAACTGTTAAATAAATGAAAGTGGTGCTTACCGATTTCGCAAGGCAAACAATGAAATATCTCTCAATAAATATAATACGTAATAAATTGGTGTGTAAACACAGTGCAATTTTACTTACATTTTAATCTCGACTTTATGATCCAATGAGGAACTATACACGTAGTAAAATTTATCATCAATCTCGTTCATCTTGATAGAATTCAGGAATAAATTGTTAATCTAACAATAGTTTCGCCTATTACAGCTGTTTTTGCTCTTTTTACTGTTTTCTGTTTTCCTTTTTCCATGTAAAATGTAAATCTGTCATTGTCTCTCAAACAAACGGATGACAAGTCAGTGTTTATCACAGATTCAATAAGCAAAATCTTTCATAGTGCGGTTGGGCTTAGGTATTCTGTGGTCTAAACTGTCAGATAGGTGAGGTGTCATGTCACTGTCAGTGTCACACTCAGCTGTCTACTGCGTGGTGATGTGTTTTTCGCCGATAAATATAATATTTTCATGAAAAACATATAATAACTCTAGATAAACGAGCACTACAATCAGTTACCTGTATACATCTAACGGAGCTGCTCATAATTTACTAGGTAATTGACCGAAAAATTCGATAATATCATTCAACAACAAAGCACAGTTCTTCAATGTTTACTTGAAAGTAATTTTTCAACTTTTTTCCTTTACAGAGATGACGAAGTTGCTAGAGTGGATCTCAGTGCTTTCAGCGTTCTTTGCTGTATGGTACTCCTTGGTTGGCGGCTACGTCAAGCACCCAATGATTGAGAAAAACATGATGTTGATACTTGTGTCCCCAATCATATTTGTGATACTTTTTGGACTGTACGCCATCACTGTGATACTTTATCGAGTATTCACGTTTAATAACTGCGAGGAGGCCGCCAAAGAATTGCAGGAAGAAATAAAAGAGGCTAGACGTGACCTTCTAGACAAGGGGCTGAAGTGGTGAATAAGTTCATTCCAGTTAAGTTACATTTAAGTATACCGTTTCATACTAATTATATTTTTTTAACTTGATTTGTTTTCTTATTGAATTCCTTCAGTAATTTCTATATCTGCTTTCTCAACTTGGTATGTTGGAGATTGGCTTCCAGTCTAAGTAGATAATACCATTAAGTGAAATAACCAATCAATTACTCTCTATACTAACTTCAAAAATATGGTTAGGTTAGGTTAGTAGTTAATACTGGCTGTAAGACTGAAGAAATAGAGAGTGCACCTGTGTCTATACAAGTGCTTGTGCACTACCTATATGTCCTGTGTAACTGGCTTATCTCCTACTATGAGAACAGCCTATGTGGACGACAATTAGCTATGAATCCATTATTATGGTGATTCAAAGACTTCCTGGGGGTGAATAAAATCACAAAGATGTTACTGGGTATTCTTTATTAAGCTAATTAATTAAAATTATTTGCATACAATATTTACAATTGATACTTAATTCTACAGTAATATTTTACTGAAAAACAAACAAATTTTAACAACAGGTTAACAAAGGCTTGAAATAAATAACAATACGCATTCTTGTTTTAAAATTAAAATCATATATTTTTTTAATTGCTGATGCAACAATAAAAAGAACTGTAAATAATTGGGTCTTATTACCTATATTTTAAAGCTGTCATTCTTAATAATTATGTATGCAAAATATACAACCAGCAAAATATCACATACCATTATATTCATAATTTGAGTTTATTGTAGACGGTGCAAAGAAGAGAATCTCGCTCCTTTTAGGAAATTATAAATATTACCCTTGAAATAATTTTTATTTTTGTCATACAATTTGGCTTAATATTTGAAGGTTTTTAGTAAAAAGACAGCCCAAATCACAGCACTTACATTTTATTGTGTAAAATTTTAAATGGTGCAGAAATATTCATGCAATATTTTACTTTAATACTTTATTAATATGGCACACTTCTATTTATCATAATCATAAGCAAGGTGACTCAAATATTTTTTATTTGTATGGACGCAGCTTAATATTTTAGTAATAAATTATGTGGGTTACCACTCTTTAATCAATATAAAAAAGCGGATTTTAAATATTTCTTTGAAGTAAAAGTATATTTGCCAAAGCTTTTATAATACAAATACATAATCATATATATCAAAAGTATCAACTATAAGAGTATTTTAGGAATTTTCAATATGGTAGGTATGTTTTCCTAATTTTTATTCTAAAGTCATGTTCCCCTAATTTGGTGGTTTATTAATTATGAAATATTGTTATTTTAACTTCAATGATTATTATATATCTACATTACACCAAAAAAAAATATATACTCTACTATTATAAACATATTGACAGTTATTTTTCTTTAAATTAAGAAATGATAGCACAAGCGTGTGACAGATTGTAAAAAAATATAAGTTATAAATAGACAGTAGAAATAAATAACAATGATTTTTATACAGTAACAGCGTCTCCCATTGGCTTAATAATTTTAATTATTTCCTACAAATATCTCCCTAAATCTGATCCCGCACTTAGTGAGCTACCCCGTACTTATAGACTAACTACATTTCCTACCTACTGACTGAATGATACTAACGATGTGAAATCATTGTCAATTCCTTTTATTTTTAATAATGAATCTTTTTTTATAATGACGGTCATAGGGTCGGACTTTATGGTATTGTAGCCTGGAACGACGAAGCCTGACGTAGCTAAGAAAAAAAATCTTTTCATCTGTACCTAGATTTTCTAGGTTTGTTTGATTGACCAAAGCTTAGCTGAAAAAGGAACCACATTATGTATCAAATTGAGCGCAAGTAATTAGGTACCTTCATGAAATATACAAATTGACTTGAGGACATTATTAAATTAAGTCAACGATTATCTCCAGATTATAAGTGTACACTTGACTTGGTACATGAGTATTGTAAGGTTTCTAATTATGACAATGCCGGTCAAAAATACGGGATTCTATTAAGTAAAATAATAAAATGGGTAGGAACATTTGATATACATGGGACGTAGCGACAAATTGTCGTGCGTTCTTTTAACTATTTATTTGAAAATCGGGAATAATGTCAAAAGCTCATTTTGATCTCAGAGCTTCACTTTGTTAATGAAGGTTAATTTGAGGCCAATAAGTACTGGCAATCAATAACAACTATTCCCTTTAAAACCGAAACCTTCATAGAAATTGTATTCGTAATTAGTTGCGGGAATTTAACTTTTATTGTCAAGGTTAAATATATTAAAGCTGGCTTGAAGCAATCGGGGTATTACTTGTATATGAGTCTAACTCGCGAGGTACAAAAACCACTCGGTCATGCAAGACTAATTTTCATGGCATTCTGCTCTTTGGGCGCCTGAAATTATGTTCTTTTTTCAAACGTGTTCAAATATGGCCGCGCTAAGTAATTGTCGTGTAGTGTGTCGTATGCATAATAATGGCGCGAACTAATCGGCCCATCGATGTCTCTGGTAGCATTACCATAGTGGAAAAATGGGACATTTATCTTTTATTTAATATTGTTGAGTGCATTTTACATTTTATCGACACAGATAGGTGGTATACTGCGGTAGTTTTTATAATTCATAAATCGAATCTTTCTCTGATTACAGAATCAATAGTAATGATAAGTACCCAGGAAGGCTGGAGTACGTAATCTGCTGGAGTACAAAGTATGTAATCTCTTAAAAGCATTGTTTCAACCTGAACAGTCTCGAACAATTATTAAACTGACAATGTTGCTATACGTAACATTGCTACATTGTTTTTAATGGGCGTTTGAACAAAATCTTGCAGAAGGCACTGGCAGGTCTACACTCGAGATCAAATGGTTCGCAATCGAGAAACTATCGAGACAGGACTCGATTGAAATGAAATATGAGTTTATTATCTACCCTTGAATAAAACAGGAGTGTGATAGTGATGCCATCAATCTTATTGTAATCGCACATCGTTATACCCTATGTATTGCGATGTTGACGATTTTTTTCATACGGTCCTACTCTGAACATTAATCATGGAAACTATTTTTCATCCCTGACAGGCCTTTTTATTCGTCACCTAGATAAAAACTGAGACACATTTTATTCCCTTGTCATTTTATGTTAAACTCTCGATAAAATCTGTTTGAATAAGATGGGCGAGCTTTTATTGGGGTCATATCGGTAATATCTATCGTCTATTAGGTTTTTACCACGGGTTTTTACAATAATGTAAATGATTTTCAGTAAAGTAATAGTATCTCTTCATGTAGGTAAGGTCAGTTGTAATTGTAAAGCCACATGTCTCTCTTTGCCCTATGACTTTCAACTTTCCTTTTTTCACAAAAAGCTAGTGTATTAATGTTAAGTTTTCGTGTTACTATGGCCCCTTTCCCAGGCCTGCGTGACGCGTCTAAAACATGTCAATGTTTTCCGACGGAACTTTGTGATTGTGTGGCGTGAGTCGGGGTAAATAAAGTGAATTTTCCAAAGCACTAGTTAGCATGCTAGCCGACATTAAATGGGCCATGCTTTAGCCTCGCACAACTTGCTCCGAACTCCTTAATTCAATTCCTACGTCGCCAACTATTCACGAATACAAAGTATCGTAATATGACCGTCCTACTATATTGTTGCACTAATTAATTTACACTAATTAGCTGGGGTGCGATTCTGTAGATATTTTTATACATCAATTCCCCCAGGGGTATACTCTTAACTATAATTTTAATAAGAAACCGACTTTATACGCTTCCGAATTAAGCCAGAAATGGGAAAAATTCAAAATCTTAGTGTAAAACTTTAATTTTAATTCATAATAAACTCTAAGCGTGTAATAAAATTTGCCTCGAGTCTCTCAAGGCACTTTGCTTTTTACCTGAAGTTTTGCTCTTGGAAGCATTTCTTATTAAAATTACTAAAACCAGATTCTTCAAAGAACTTGGTGCTATATATTTCATCCGGTGAGTGATTCACCGCATGGAGTGGGCCAATGAATCACTTCAGTTCCTACAAATAATTTACAGAATCGGACGCCCGATGATATGAAATTTAAAGCTACAATTTCGAAACGTGTCTAGCTAAGTGAAATATTTTAAGAAGTGAAGAAAGACGCATGCTCACAGAATGCGCGAGTCGGCTAGAACGTTTTTATTAAGATTTTCTTTTAAGTACTGTCTATTTTTACCGTTTAATGGACTTACAATTTACTTATGGACCGGGGAAATAAGTGTTCTATCTGCAATGTGTCATGACCTACATTTTTTCCTATACATTTTAATTGTTCGACTAAAGTGGCACCATTATTTTTAGTTTAATGTTCTGAAGATGAATAGAATACAAATGAGGTTTTAATAAGGTTTTCTTTACTCTGAATGTTTTTCTCTTCTACCAAAACAACAAGAACGTTTTCCTCTCTAATTGTCTATGACGTAAGGTTTCTACTTTTACATTTTCACATTCAACATTGAAATTAAGAAAAACAAAAAAGAACACGATTCTACTCGGTTACATAAAATTGGTCCGAATTTATTCATTTTGTTGTAAACGGAACTAATACAACAATAATCAGAAGAACTCGTGTACTCTGAACATGAAAAAATCATAGTTCTAGTTCTAGAGAAAAGGTCCCGTGAGTGAAGGACATTCTTACTAGGTATAGGCAGATCGTAGTATCATAGAATGTGAGTTTTTGGCATTCAATTTCACGAACTAAAACCTCCTTAGCCAGGCAAATACTCCCTTAAATTTTCAATTGGTTATGGTCTACGCGTTCCGTGTTTCATACGAAGCGCGCGACGGCTACAGCTAGAAGGGAGATGCCAGCTTTGAGTTCAATGGAGGGGCCCTGGTGGGGGGCCGAGGAGTTGCCAGCGAGGATGAGGGCCCGAAGCCGCTGCCTCTCGCGGTATCTGGTGTCTTCTCCTGGGGGGTCGAGGCACTCGAACTCACAGCATCGTGCGCCGACGCGGAAGTTTTTGCAGAACTGTGGAAATGTGAACAAAATGTGTAGGTATCATCTCGGCGAGAATCTATTACTAAAATAAACGGTACCTAGATCTTTATCAAGGTATTATCAATTCTGAAATCGAGTTAATTCTACGAAATTTGAACACAGCAGGTAGGTAAGTAGGTGATAGGTAAGTGACCGTAGATATTGTAATGATGATGTCCAAATTCCTACCAGACATGAAAACATTGACATTTACAAAAGTTCACCAAATAATGTTATTAACCAGAAATACCCTTTACCTTTCAGAACGGTATTACATCCGAATATTTATTTGAAACTTTCACAGCTTAATAACCAGGCCTTTCGTGACGGCAATCAATTACGTGTTAGCCACATGACCAGAGTTGGTTTCACGTAATGACTCATAGGTGCTTATTAGTTATTCGAACCAGCAAGGGCAGATTCATGTCAATAACTGTACTGCGGATAATTGTGGGCTTGCTTGCATTTATTATTAAAAGAAATAGCCTTTGTACTGGTTTGTACTTTCAGTTTCAGTAGACTGCAGTGAGGGGTCAAACTAGAAGAAACTCTATACAGTTCATATTCAGATGCCTTCGTAAAAATTATAAGCATGTTTCAGTACAAAAGATAGTTGGTAGTAGCCTTAGGAACTTCATCACGAAAAGCTACACATTATGACGGATACATTTTATTGAACCTCCTATTCTTGATCGTCTTGCTAATAAGTTTTTAAATAGGAGCTAGGTTCAACTTGCAAGGCTTAAGTTTTATTTTCAGATTTATGTTGTGCCATTAGTAGGTGACCTGTTTTTCGAAACAGTGACAGAACTTCTTCAAATTCGATCTACAAAATTCTCACCACGATTACCACGACGTAGGATTGATATCCAACTTACCGCTAGATACGATTGATATCCAACTAAGATTCAATCACGACTCAATTACGATTGAAGCATATGGGGCATTTTTTAATAAACGGTTTTATCGTTTTCTGTGATTCAATTAGTTAATAATATTGTCTGCAGTTGATTTACGATTGCAATGCAATTGTAGAGCAGACTACTCTTTACACCAATGGCAAACCAATGGGATGTAATTGGAAAACGATTGGTCTTATTTTAGTAGCAGAATGCTCGCTAAGGTTAAAACTGCTATTGAGATTCAATTGATATTCAATTGACACATTATTAAATTAGTAGAATTGAGCCCCAGTAATGCCCCAGGGCTCGATACTCACATAAGGCGGATCACAGTAAATAGCCTTGCACCACATAGGCTCAGAGTGGTAGCACACGCAGAGGGAACATACTCCCGGCCCCGGCACGTACAGCAGACCGTGGGGTACCGACTTCCCTTCCCAGTCGATGCATTCTTCTTCTACGCATGCTGAGGACAAAGAGTTTAACTAGAGGTGCTACTCTTGTATGTGAGACACTGATAATAATAGTGGGGGCTGTCGGAAAATTGTACTTTTTTCCTAGGTACCAGTATCATGTCATGCCATGTTATAAAGGAGTGTATAAGGTTAGGACATAAGGGGTATATAGGGGTAGTACATAAGGGGTACAAAGGGGAGTAGATAAGGGAGTATATATAGGTAGTTCATTAGGGATTGTGTAAGGGCAGTACATAAGGAGGTATATAAGGGCAGTACATAAGGAGGTATATAGGAGCAGTATATAAGGAGGTATATAAGGGCAGTACATAAGGAGGTATATACGGGCAGTATATGAAGAGGTATATAAGGGCAGTACATAAGGAGCTATATAGGAGCAGTATATAAGGAGGTATATAAGGGCAGATTACATAGGGAGGTATAGGGCAGATATAAAAAGAGGTATATAAGGGCAGTATCGAAGAGGTATATAAGGGCAGTACATAGGAGCTATATAGGAGCAGTATATAAGGAGGTATATAAGGGCAGTACATAAGGAGGTATATAAGGGCAGATATAAAAGAGGTATATAAGGGCAGTATATAAGGACTATATAGGGGCAGTATATAAGGAGCTATAAAAGAGCAGTATATAAGGAGGTATATAGGGCAGTACATAGAATAGGGGCAGTATAAGGAGGTATATAAGGGCAGATATGAAGGGTATATAAGGGCAGTATATAGGGGCTATATAGGGGCAGTATAAGGGGCAGTATATGGGAGGTATGGTAGTATAGGAGGTATATAAGGGTGTAGTACATAGGGGGTATACATAAGGGCAGTACATAAGGGGTGTATAGGGCAGTATAAGGAGGTATATAAGGGCAGTATATGAAAGAGGTATATAGAGGCAGTACATAGGAGGTATATAAGGGCAGTATAGAAAGAGGTATATAAGGGCAGTACATAAGGAGCTATATAGGAGCAGTATATAAGGAGGTATATAAGGGCAGTACATAGGAGGTATATAAGGGCAGATATAAAAGAGAGGTATATAAGGGCAGTTACATAGGAGCTATATAGGAGCAGTATATAAGGAGGTATATAAGGGCAGTACATAAGGAGGTATATAAGGGCAGATATAAAAGAGGTATAGGGCAGTACATAAGGAGCTATATGGGGCAGTACATAGGAGCTATATAGGGCAGTATATAAGGAGGTATATAAGGGTAGTATATAAGGAGGTATATAAGGGTAGTACATAAGGGGGTATATAAGGGCAGTATATAAGGAGGTATATAAGGGTAGTATATAAGGAGGTATATAAAGGGTGAGTACATAGGGGTATACATATAAGGGCAGTACATAAAGGAGTGTATAGGGCAGTACATAAGGTATATAAAGGGCAGTATATGAAGAGAGGTATATAAGGGCAGTACATAAGAATATATAGGAGCAGTATATAAGGAGGTATATAAGGGCAGTACATAAGGAGTATATAAAAGGGCAGTATATGAAAGAGGTATATAAGGGCAGTACATAGGAGCTATATAGAGACAGTATATAAGGAGGTATATAAGGGGCAGTATATAAGACAGATATAAAAGGTATATAAAGAAGGGCAGTACATAAGGAGCTATATAGGGGCAGTATATAAGGAGGTATATAAGGGCAGATATGAAGAGGTATATAAGGGCAGTATATAAGGAGCTATATAGGGGCAGTATATAAGGAGCTATATAAGGGCAGTATATAAGGAGGTATATAAGGGTAGTATATAAGGAGGTATATAAGGGTAGTACATAAGGGGGTATACATATAAGGGCAGTACATAAGGGAGTGTATAAGGGCAGTACATACGTGGGTATATCGGGTGTGTCGTACTTATTCACATATACTTTATGATATTCTATGGCGAATTGTAAAAAAAATATCCTAGGTAATCCATTCAGTGGTTTAGCCATTTTCCGACACAAAACAGGCCGCACATGATCAAAAACATCGCTATATATAAGAATAAAATAATAGAATATCCGAACTGCTAACTGCCCAGACTTCCTGGCTAACCAATGCTCTTACATTGAATCCGGCTGCAAATCAGTTTCATCAAGGATTAGAGGAATCGATTCAATCGAGAGGTGCTAACATCTAGTGGACTTCTATTGCTAATGGTTTTATTTAGATGGGTATTGATAATAGTTTTTAAATTCTTATATGTTTTTATTAAGATGAAGAGTTTGTTTCTTTACTTGAAAACTCTAATCAGGAATTACCTATTGGCCTAGCAAATCTTCAGTGTTAGAAAGCCCCCATTTATCGAAGGAGGCTATAATATAATATTTGAATCAGGAGTGAATCCGCTGACAGAAGCTAGTTGGAAAAGTTAAAAATATTACAGCCAATATTAGTAGCTAAGTTTTATATAGCATAGCAACTGACAAAGACCAGCTATTATTTTAAAAATAATTTCTATTTCCATCAAGCTTCATAGTCGCGTGCACAAGACAAATCAAAGGTTGCATATTTTATCGATATCGATCAACACAACACTAAGTTTGTAGTCACGATTTTATTGCATTTACATTGACATTGGTTTGGCGTAAACATTGTGGAATTAACCTTCTCGTGTTGAACTGGGTTACTGGTTATTGCTAATGTGTGTTTGATTTGAAAACAATGAAAGTCGATGTTGTATGGGCAGCCCTTTTTTGTGTTCGTGACGTCACTAAAATTGCATGGTATTGAATATTCAAGGATATTGTTGCTATTGTGTTTTCTCATCAGCATTTCTCATATGAATATGAATCTTAGTTTTAGTTCGTGGACCTTGCAACCTACTTAGGCAACCGATTTTTAAAGCGCTTCACACTAGTGCATTTTATCGCTCGTGTCATTTCACGTGGCAAAAACGCTCAAAAAAGTTGCTTTTGAAGCTAAAATTGGCACAAAAAAACTTATTTTTCCTTAAACATTAGTCGGTAATAAAAAGTTAACGAGTCAGTCAGTGTACCAACCATTAAAAACCCTATCCGAATTTCGTTATAATTAGCCAAAAGGGTTCAGATACACAAAATATGTAGATGTGGTCTAGAAAACAACAAACCCTAATTTGATTACGGTCAGAGTTCAGAACCCTTCCGTCAGTCCTTCGCAAATAAAACCTGATTACTAAATAAGTCCTTTGTTTTAGCGATTTTATTTTTGTACTTAGCATGACCGTATTCGTAACAAGGTCTAAAATTAACAAAAAAGTTTTTACGTCGGCTTTATAGTTTTTTTTTTTTTTTTTATCAAAGACGGAACGCAGGATATGGTTGATGGTCTATGTGTCAATTTTCCCGCATATTAAAATCTCCTTCACGATTACAGAGAATTAAGCAATTCTTATTGAAACTTGACCTACACGAAAGAACATTAGAATTATAGCCTATAAAAGCATAGTTATTTCTGCTGACTAAAATGAAGATAGCAGTAAAACTATTACTGGAACGTCTGGAACTTGCCAGACATTTATTTTCTATTTCTGAGATAGTCCGATGACGGCCGAATTTTTATTTTCTCTCCCGCTTTGTTGAACTTGGCCTTTTCACAATTACCAGATGACAGAGGCCTTCAGACAAAATACACGATTCAAAATACCTTATTTAGATGTGGCAAAAGAAAATCGTTGAAAAACCAAACGTTTACCGTATACTACCGTATTGTGTATAACCGTAAACTCGGTTTTTATAGTTGAAATTATGGCGTGAAGTATAAACCTTTAGCTTTCATTCCAGTTGGCCATCTAAATAAATGGACTTGTTCTTCAGATAAACAATGTCTATAAAAAACTTTACTTCAATGTTACTAGGCCAATCTTAGCACAAGTTTTACCCAATTCCGTAACAACTAGGTACTGCCTCAAGTTTGTAGTAAAAAGAAATAAGCTGTGTTCCTATACATACGAAAATATGAATTGTAGATGTTCGCTCTTGAATAAAATTGTATTTTAAATCTCCCACGGGACGTCGTTGGGAGTTTTCAGAAACGTGTGTGCTACTAAAGAAATATGACTAAATGGGAACTAGGGAAATGAGTACGTCGAGGTATTGTAGGCTGCCTGTACAAAAAAGTCCAATTAAAACTTGTTTGTGCGGTTACTAGACTGTGATAAAGAGTCCGCTCGCAGGCAGAATAGACATTTCCTTTGCTTGTGGAACGTCTCGTTGTTTTCGCGCGCTAATCACCCGCTTTTTTCATCATGTCTGCTCGGGAGAAATATAAAATTATTTAGTTTATATCTGTATTTATAAATATGCGGTGGGTGGATTTTGTTATCCGTCGCTCGCGTAATAATATTCAATTCATAATACTTATTACGACAGCCACCGCTATTACGATTTAGAGTAAACAATATTGCGAGCGTAATTTTCGTGAATTATGTTTTTGATCGAACACCTGTTTAAAAGTGACAGTTTTATTTGAATTATTATAGAAACAGTGAAAGCTCGTCACGTTTATCACGAAGAGAATACCTAATGCAAATAACGAGATGATCAAATTATAAATACAAAAACATGAAAATTGAGTAGTCGATGAATAGATTGTCTGACGCACACAATATCTCGGTAAGTACCTATATACGTAATATAAGTAGCATGCAATCATTTTATGACTATGTTTTCAGAATTCTCTTAGCAGAAAGAAAACCGCGATAAAACTGTTTTATTCTATCCTTACTTTAATATCCTTATTCGGATATATATATTTTTTCTTAAATTGATCAGCCAAAAAATGTTTTGCATAGGTACACATATAACAAAAATAGCTATAAAATACCTCTTCAAACCTAGTTCGACTACAAGATTCTTTATCTATTATAACTAATTACAATTAGCTATGAATCCATTACTAGGTGATTCAAAGACTTCCTGGGGGTGAATAAAATCACAAAGATGTTACTGGGTATTCTTTATTAAGCTAATTAATTAAAATTATTTGCATACAATATTTACAATTGATACTTAATTCTACAGTAATATTTTACTGAAAAACAAACAAATTCATAAAACAACAACAGGTTAACAAAGGCTTGAAATAAATAACAATACGCATTCTTGTTTTAAAATTAAAATCATATATTTTTTTAATTGCTGATGCAACAATAAAAAGAACTGTAAATAATTGGGTCTTATTACCTATATTTTAAAGCTGTCATTCTTAATAATTATGTATGCAAAATATACAACCAGCAAAATATCACATACCATTATATTCATAATTTAAGTTTATTGTAAACGGTGCAAATAAGAGAATCTCACTCCTTTTAGGAAATTATAAATATTACCCTTGAAATAATTCATATTTTTTTTGTCATACAATTTGGCTTAATATTTGAAGGTTTTTAGTAAAAAGACAGCCCAAATCACAGCACTTACATTTTATTGTGTAAAATTTTAAACGGTGCAGAAATATTCATGCAATATTTACTTTAATACTTTTATTAATATGGCACACTTCTATTTATCATAATCATAAGCAAGGTGACTCAAATATTTTTTTATTTGTATGGACGCAGCTTAATATTTTAGTAATAAATTATGTGGGTTACCACTCATTAAACAATATAAAAAAAGAGGATTTTAAAATATTTTATTGGAGTAAAAGTATATTTGCCAAAGCTTTTATAATACAAATACATAATTATAGTTATCAAAAGTATCAACTATAAGGGAATTTTTGGAATTTTCAATATGGTATGTATTCCTATTTTTTATTCTAAGTCATGTTCCCCTAATTTGGTGGTTTATTAATGACGAAATATTGTTATTTTGACTTTAATGATTATTATCTATCTACATAAGTATACCAAATAAAATATGATAACTATACAGACATGGTAAAATAAAAATAATATTTTTTTTATATTAAAATTAAGGATCATAGCACAAGCGTGTGACAGATTTTAACAAAATATTAGTTTTAAATAGACAGTAAGTATAAATAAATAACAATGATTTTCATACAGTAACAGCGTCTCCCATTGGCTAAATAGTTTTAATTATTTCCTACAAATATCTCCCTAATTCTGATCCCGCACTTAGTGAGCTACCCCGTACTTATAGACTAACTACATTTCCTACATACTGACTGAATGATTCTAACGATGTGAAATCATTGTCAATTCCTTTTATTTTTGATAATGAAACTTTTCTGTAATGACGGTCATAGTTATATAAAAGGAAAGACTAAAGGTTCATTTCATCAGCCAAAGTTTACCTGTAAAAGGAACCATATTATGTATCAAATTGAGAGCATGTAATTAGCTTTGAGGAATATACAAATTGACTTGACGACATTATTGAATTAAGTAGACAGTTATCTCCAGATTATAAGTGTACACTTGACTTGGTACATCATACCTGAGTATTGTAAGGTTTCTAATTATGACAATGCCGGACAGAAAAAACAAAGAAGTCTCTAATCTATTAACTTAACAAAAATGGGTAGGAACATTTCATATAGGTACCTACATGGAACTTGACCTTAACTGTCGTGCGTTCTTTTTTGAAGGTTTTTATGTTTTTATGTATCTGTAAATCGGAAAAATTGGAAAAGCTCATTTTGACCTCAGAGCTTCATAGTGAACGAAAACTTGAGGGCAATAAGTACTGACAATCAATAACAGCCTTTTAAAACCGAAACCTTCATAGAAATTGTATTCGTAATTAGTTGCGGGAATTTAACTTTTATTGTCAAGGTTAAATATATTAAAGCTGGCTTGAAGCAATCGGGGTATTACTTGTATATGAGTCTAACTCGCGAGGTACAAAAACCACTCGGTCATGCAAGACTAATTTTCATGGCATTCTGCTCTTTGGGCGCCTGAAATTATGTTCTTTTCAAACGTGTTCAAATATGGCCGCGCTAAGTAATTGTCGTGTAGTGTGTCGTATGCATAATAATGGCGCGAACTAATCGGCCCATCGATGTCTCTGGTAGCATTACCATAGTGGAAAAATGGGACATTTATCTTTTATTTAATATTGTTGAGTGCATTTTACATTTTATCGACACAGATAGGTGGTATACTGCGGTAGTTTTTATAATTCATAAATCGAATCTTTCTCTGATTACAGAATCAATAGTAATGATAAGTACCCAGGAAGGCTGGAGTACGTAATCTGCTGGAGTACAAAGTATGTAATCTCTTAAAAGCATTGTTTCAACCTGAACAGTCTCGAACAATTATTAAACTGACAATGTTGCTATACGTAACATTGCTACATTGTTTTTAATGGGCGTTTGAACAAAATCTTGCAGAAGGCACTGGCAGGTCTACACTCGAGATCAAATGGTTCGCAATCGAGAAACTATCGAGACAGGACTCGATTGAAATGAAATATGAGCTTATTATCTACCCTTGAATAAAACAGGAGTGTGATAGTGATGCCATCAATCTTATTGTAATCGCACATCGTTATACCCTATGTATTGCGATGTTGACGATTTTTTTCATACGGTCCTACTCTGAACATTAATCATGGAAACTATTTTTCATCCCTGACAGGCCTTTTTATTCGTCACCTAGATAAAAACTGAGACACATTTTATTCCCTTGTCATTTTATGTTAAACTCTCGATAAAATCTGTTTGAATAAGATGGGCGAGCTTTTATTGGGGTCATATCGGTAATATCTATCGTCTATTAGGTTTTTACCACGGGTTTTTACAATAATGTAAATGATTTTCAGTATAGTAATAATATCCCTTCACGTAGGTAAGGTCAGTTGTAATTGTAAAGCCACATGTCTCTCTTTGCCCTATGACTTTCAACTTTCCTTTTTTCACAAAAAGCTAGTGTATTAATGTTAAGTTTTCGTGTTACTATGGCCCCTTTCCCAGGCCTGCGTGACGCGTCTAAAACATGTCAATGTTTTCCGACGGAACTTTGTGATTGTGTGGCGTGAGTCGGGGTAAATAAAGTGAATTTTCCAAAGCACTAGTTAGCATGCTAGCCGACATTAAATGGGCCATGCTTAAGCTTCGCACAACTTGCTCCGAACTCCTTAATTCAATTCCTACGTCGCCAACTATTCACGAATACAAAGTATCGTAATATGACCGTCCTACTATATTGTTGCACTAATTAATAATATACACTAATTAGCTGGGGTGCGATTCAGTAGATATTTTTATACATCAATTCCCCCAGGGGTATACTCTTAACTATAATTTTAATAAGAAACCGACTTTATACGCATTCGACTTCCGAATTAAGCCAGAAATGGGAAAAATTCAAAAATCTTAGTGTAAAACTTTAATTTTAATTCATAATAAACTCTAAGCGTGTAATAAAATTTGCCTCGAGTCTCTCAAGGCACTTTGCTTTTCACCTGAAGTTTTGCTCTTGAAAGCATTTCTTATTAAAATTACTAAAACCAGATTCTTCAAAGAACTTGGTGCTATATATTTCATCCGGTGAGTGATTCACCGCATAGAGTGGGCCAATGAATCACTTCAGTTCCTACAAATAATTTACAGAATCGGACGCCCGATGATATGAAATTTAAAGCTACAATTTCGAAACGTGTCTAGCTAAGTGAAATATTTTAAGAAGTGAAGAAAGACGCATGCTCACAGAATGCGCGAGTCGACTAGAACGTTTTTATTAAGATTTTCTTTTAAGTACTGTCTATTTTTACTGTTTAATGAACTTACAATTTACGTATGGACCGGGGAAATAAGTGTTCTATCTGCAATGTGTCATGACCTACATTTTTTCCTATACATTTTAATTGTTCGACTAAAGTGGCACCATTATTTTTAGTTTAATGTTCTGAAGATGAATAGAATACAAATAAGATTATAAGGTTTTCTTTACTCTGAATGTTTTTCTCTTCTACTTAAACAACCAGAACGTTTTCTTCTCTAATTGTCTATGACGTAAGGTTTCTACTTTTACATTTTCACATTCAACATTGAAATAAAGAAAAACCAAAAAGAACACGACTCTACTCGGTTACATAAAATTGGTCCGAATTTATTCATTTTGTTGTAAACGGAACTAATACAATAATAATCAGAAGAACTCGTGTATTCTGAACATGAAAAAATCATAGTTCTAGTTCTAGAGAAAAGGTCCCGTGAGTGAAGGACATTCTTACTAGGTATAGGCAGATCGTAGTATCATAGAATGTGAGTTTTTGGCATTCAATTTCACGAACTAAAACCTCCTTAGCCAGGCAAATACTCCCTTAAATTTTCAATTGGTTAAGGTCTACGCGTTCCGTGTTTCATACGAAGCGCGCGACGGCTACAGCTAGGAGGGAGATTCCAGCTTTGAGTTCGACGGAGGGGCCCTGGTGGGGAGCCGGGGAGTTGCCAGCGAGGATGAGGGCCCGAAGCCGCTGCCTCTCGCGGTATCTGGTGTCTTCTCCAGGAGGGTCGAGGCACTCGAACTCACAGCATCGTGCGCCGACGCGGAAGTTTTTGCAGAACTGTGGAAATGAGAACAAAATATGTTAGGTAGCATATTGATGGGAATTCTAGGGCCGTATGGTCTCCAAAATAGAGTTAATTCTTTGAATATCCACGGTGATAGGCAAGTGGGTGATGAGTATCGACGACTGTCGATACTGTATGTACCTAATAATGATGTCCAAATTCCTACCAGACATGAAAATATCATTGACATTTACAAAAGTTCACCAAATAATGTTATTAACCAGAAATACCCTTTACCTTTCAGAAAGGTATTATATCCGAATATTTATTTGAAACTTTAACAGCTTAATAACCAGGCATTTCGTGACAGCAATCAATTATGTGTTACCCACATTACCAGAGTTGGTTTCACGTAATGACTCATAGGTGCTTATTAGTTATTCGAACCAGCAAGGGCAGATTCATGTCAATAACTGTAGGTACTGCGGATAATTGTGGGCTTGCTTGCATTTATTATTAAAAGAAATAGCCTTTGTACTGGTTTGCACTTTCAGTTTCAGTAGACTGCAGTGAGGGGTCAAACTAAAAGTAACTGTAGGTTTACTTCGTATACGGCTGCCTTCGTAAAAATTATAAGCATGTTTCAATTATAAGCAGTGCAAAAGATAGTTGGTGGTATCAATGAAATTCATTCTCCGTGGGCCCTCGGAACTTCGGAAAAGCTACACATTATGACGGATACATTTTATTGAACCTTGTATTCAATATTGCCTTGCCTATAAGTTTTTAAATAGGAGCTAGGTTCAACTTGCAAGGCTTAAGTTTTATTTTCAGACTTATGTTGTGCCATTAGTAGTTTGACCTGTTTTTCCGAACAGTGACAGAACTTCTTCAAATTCGATTTACAAAAATTCTTACCAAGCCTTGATACTAAGGCTGCGGGTTTGTTCGAATGGGTTATCGCGCCCCTGGTTCATAAAGGTCTACGAAGGAACATGATGGGTTTTAGGTCTGATACTCCCTCACTGCTGCTAACCAGCGGAAGGAGTCATATTTGATGATATACCATCAGAAAAAAGGCTTTAATACTTACATAAGGCGGATCACAGTAAATAGCCTTGCACCACATAGGCTCAGAGTGGTAGCACACGCAGAGGGAACATACTCCCGGCCCCGGCACGTACAGCAGACCGTGGGGTACCGACTTCCCTTCCCAGTCGATGCATTCTTCTTCTACGCATGCTGGGGACAAAGAATTTTAGTTAGAGGTGGTAGGTACTTTTCAATGTGAGACATTGATAATAAATAAGTAGTTTGGTCTGTCGGAAAATTGAACTTTTTTCCTAATTACCTGTACCATATCATACCATGTTAAAAAGGGAGTGTATAAGGGCAGTACATAGGGGGGTATATAAGGGCAGTATATAAGGAGCTATATAAGGGTAGTATATAAGGAGGTATATAAGGGCAGTACATAGGGGGTATATAAGGGCAGTATATAAGGAGCTATATAAGGGTAGTATATAAGGAGGTATATAAGGGTAGTATATAAGGGGGTATACATATAAGGGCAGTACATAAGGGAGTGTATAAGGGCAGTACATAGGGGGGTATATAAGGGTAGTATATAAGGGGGTATATAAGTGTAGTGCGTAAGGGAGTGTATAGTATACAAGGTGGTAAATAAGGGTATTAGTATATAAGGGGGTAAATAAGGGTAGTATATAAGGGGGTAAATAAGGGTAGTACATAAGGAGGTATACATATAAGGACAGTACATAAGGAAGTATATAAGGGCAGTATATAAGGAGGTATATAAGGGCAGTATATAAGGAGGTATATAAGGGCAGTATATAAGGAGGTATATAAGGGTAGTATATAAGGAGGTATATAAGGAGCTATATAAGGGTAGTATATAAGGAGGTATATAAGGGTAGTATATAAGGGGGTAAATAAGGGTAGTATATAAGGGGGTAAATAAGGGTAGTACATAAGGAGGTATACATATAAGGACAGTACATAAGGAAGTATATAAGGGCAGTATATAAGGAGGTATATAAGGGTAGTATATAAGGAGGTATATAAGGGTAGTACATAAGGGGGTAAACATATAAGGGCAGTACATAAGGGAGTGTATAAGGGCAGTACATAAAGAGGTATATAAGGGCAGTACATAAGGGAGTGTATAAGGGCAGTACATAAGGGAGTGTATAAGGGTAGTACATAAAGAGGTATATAAGGGCAGTATATAAGGAGGTATATAAGGACAGTACATAAGGAAGTATATAAGGGCAGTATATAAGGAGGTATATAAGGGCAGTATATAAGGAGGTATATAAGGGCAGTATATAAGGAGCTATATAAGGGTAGTATATAAGGAGGTATATAAGGGTAGTATATAAGGGGGTAAATAAGGGTAGTAAATAAGGAGGTATACATATAAGAACAGTACATAAGGAAGTATATAAGGGCAGTATATAAGGAGGTATATAAGGGCAGTATATAAGGAGGTATATAAGGGCAGTATATAAGGAGGTATATAAGGGTAGTATATAAGGGGGTAAATAAGGGTAGTACATAAGGAGGTATACATATAAGGACAGTACATAAGGAAGTATATAAGGGCAGTATATAAGGAGGTATATAAGGGCAGTATATAAGGAGGTATATAAGGGCAGTATATAAGGAGGTATATAAGGGTAGTATATAAGGAGGTATATAACGGTAGTATATAAGGAGGTATATAACGGTAGTATATAAGGAGGTATATAAGGGCAGTATATAAGGAGGTATATAAGGGTAGTATATAAGGAGGTATATAAGGGTTGTACATAAGGGGGTATACATATAAGGGCAGTACATAAGGGAGTGTATAAGGGCAGTACATAAAGAGGTATATAAGGGCAGTACATAAGGAGCTATATAAGGGTAGTATATAAGAAGGTATATAATGGTAGTATATAAGGAGGTATATAAGGGTAGTATATAAGGAGGTATATAAGGGTAGTACATAAGGGGGTAAACATATAAGGGCAGTACATAAGGCAGTGTATAAGGGCAGTACATAAAGAGGTATATAAGGGCAGTACATAAGGGAGTGTATAAGGGCAGTACATAAGGGAGTGTATAAGGGCAGTACATAAAGAGGTATATAAGGGCAGTATATAAGGATTTATATAAGGGTAGTATATAAGAAGGTATATAAGGGTAGTATATAACGAGGTATATAAGGGTAGTATATAAGGAGGTATATAAGGGTAGTATATAAGGAGGTATATAAGGGCAGTATATGAAGAGGTATATAAGGGCAGTACATAAGGAGCTATATAAGGGCAGTATATAAGGAGGTATATAAGGGCAGTACATAAGGGGGTATACATATAAGGGCAGTACATAAGGAGGTATATAAGGGCAGTATATGAAGCGGTATATAAGGGCAGTACATAAGGAGCTATATAGGAGCAGTATATAAGGAGGTATATAAGGGCAGTACATAAGGAGGTATATAAGGGCAGATATAAAGAGGTATATAAGGGCAGTACATAAGGAGCTATATAGGGGCAGTATATAAGGAGGTGTATAAGGGCAGTATATAAGGAGCTATATAGGGGCAGTATATAAGGAGCTATATAAGGGCAGTATATAAGGAGGTATATAAGGGTAGTATATAAGGAGGTATATAAGGGTAGTACATAAGGGGGTATACATATAAGGGCAGTACATAAGGAGGTATATAAGGGCAGTATATGAAGAGGTATATAAGGGCAGTACATAAGGAGCTATATAGGGGCAGTATATAAGGAGGTATATAAGGGCAGATATAAAGAGGTATATAAGGGCAGATATAAAGAGGTATATAAGGACAGTACATAAGGAGCTATATAGGGGCAGTATATAAGGAGGTGTATAAGGGCAGATATAAAGAGGTATATAAGGGCAGTACATAAGGAGGTATATAAGGGCAGTATATGAAGAGGTATATGAGGGCAGTACATAAGGAGCTATATAGGAGCAGTATATAAGGAGGTATATAAGGGCAGTACATAAGTAGGTATATAAGGGCAGATATAAAGAGGTATATAAGGGCAGTACATAAGGAGGTATATAGGAGCAGTATATAAGGAGGTATATAAGGGCAGTACATAAGGAGGTATATAAGGGCAGATATAAAGAGGTTTATAAGGGCAGTATATAAGGAGCTATATAGGGGCAGTATATAAGGAGCTATATAAGGGCAGTATATAAGGAGGTATATAAGGGTAGTATATAAGGGTAGTACATAATGCTTCCGAATTAAGCCAGAAATGGGAAAAATTCAAAAATCTTAGTGTAAAACTTTAATTTTAATTCATAATAAACTCTAAGCGTGTAATAAAATTTGCCTCGAGTCTCTCAAGGCACTTTGCTTTTTACCTGAAGTTTTGCTCTTGGAAGCATTTCTTATTAAAATTACTAAAACCAGATTCTTCAAAGAACTTGGTGCTATATATTTCATCCGGTGAGTGATTCACCGCATAGAGTGGGCCAATGAATCACTTCAGTTCCTACAAATAATTTACAGAATCGGACGCCCGATGATATGAAATTTAAAGCTACAATTTCGAAACGTGTCTAGCTAAGTGAAATATTTTAAGAAGTGAAGAAAGACGCATGCTCACAGAATGCGCGAGTCGACTAGAACGTTTTTATTAAGATTTTCTTTTAAGTACTGTCTATTTTTACCGTTTAATGGACTTACAATTTACTTATGGATCGGGGAAATAAGTGTTCTATCTGCAATGTGTCATGACCTACATTTTTTCCTATACATTTTAATTGTTCGACTAAAGTGGCACCATTATTTTTAGATTAATGTTCTGAAGATGAATAGAATATAAATGAGGTTTTAATAAGGTTTTCTTTACTCTGAATGTTTTTCTCTTCTACCAAAACAACAAGAACGTTTTCCTCTCTAATTGTCTATGACGTAAGGTTTCTACTTTTACATTTTCACATTCAACATTGAAATAAAGAAAACCAAAAAAGAACACGACTCTACTCGGTTACATAAAATTGGTCCGAATTTATTCATTTTGTTGTAAACGGAACTAATACAATAATAATCAGAAGAACTCGTGTACTCTGAACATGAAAAAATCATAGTTCTAGTTCTAGGGAAAAGGTCCCGTGAGTGAAGGACATTCTTACTAGTTATAGGCAGATCGTAGTATCATAGAATGTGAGTTTTTGGCATTCAATTTCACGAACTAAAACCTCCTTAGCCAGGCAAATACTCCCTTAAATTTTCAATTGGTTATGGTCTACGCGTTCCGTGTTTCATACGAAGCGCGCGACGGCTACAGCTAGGAGGGAGATTCCAGCTTTGAGTTCGATGGAGGGGCCCTGGTGGGGAGCCGGGGAGTTGCCAGCGAGGATGAGGGCCCGAAGCCGCTGCCTCTCGCGGTATCTGGTGTCTTCTCCAGGAGGGTCGAGGCACTCGAACTCACAGCATCGTGCGCCGACGCGGAAGTTTTTGCAGAACTGTGGAAATGAGAACAAAATATGTTAGGTAGCATATTGATGGGAATTCTAGGGTCGTATGGTCTCCAAAATAGAGTTAATTCTTTGAATATCCACGGTGATAGGCAAGTGGGTGATGAGTATCGACGACTGTCGATACTGTATGTACCTAATAATGATGTCCAAATTCCTACCAGACATGAAAACATTGACATTTACAAAAGTTCACCAAATAATGTTATTAACCAGAAATACCCTTTACCTTTCAGAACGGTATTATATCCGAATATTTATTTGAAACTTTCACAGCTTAATAACCAGGCATTTCGTGACAGCAATCAATTACGTGTTAGCCACATGACCAGAGTTGGTTTCACGTAATGACTCATAGGTACTTATTAGTTACGAACCAGCAAGGGCAGATTCATGTCAATAACTGTACTGCGGATAATTGTGGGCTTGCTTGCATTTATTATTAAAAGAAATAGCCTTTGTACTGGTTTGTACTTTCAGTTTCAGTAGACTGCAGTAAGAGGTCAAACTAGAAGTACCTGTAGGTATACAGTTCGTTTTCAGCTGCCTTCGTAAAAATTATACCTAAGCATGTTTCAGTACAAAAGATAGTTGGTAGTTGGTGGTATCAATGTTTTAGTGCAAAAGATAGTTGGTGGTATCAATGAAATCAATTCTCCGTGGGCCCTCGGAACTTCGGAAAAGCTACACATTATGACGGATACATTTTATTGAACGTCCTATTCTTGATTGCCTTGCCTGTAAGTTTTTAAATTGGACCTATGTTCAACTTGCAAGGCTTATTTTTAGACTTATGTTGTGCCATTAGTAGTTTGACCTGTTTTTCCAAACAGTGAAAGAACTTTTTCAAATGCGATCTACAAAAATTCTTACCAGGCCCTGATACTTGGGCTGCGGGATTGTTCGAAAAATACCGCGGCCCTGGTACATAAAGGCCTATAAAGGACCACGATGGGTTTTAATCAGTCCCTCACTGCTGCTAACCAGCGGACGGAGTCATATTAGATGATTTTCCATTTGAAAAAAGGTCTTGATACTTACATAAGGCGGATCACAGTAAATAGCCTTGCACCACATAGGCTCAGAGTGATAGCACACGCAGAGGGAACATACTCCCGGCCCCGGCACGTACAGCAGACCGTGGGGTACCGACTTCCCTTCCCAGTCGATGCATTCTTCTTCTACGCATGCTGAGGACAAAGAATTTAACTAGAGGTGCTACTCTTGTATGTGAGACACTGATAATAATAGTGGGGGCTGTCGGAAAATTGTACTTTTTTCCTAGGTACCAGTATCATGTCATGCCATGTTATAAAGGGAGTGTATAAGGTTAGGACATAAGGGGGTATATAGGGGTAGTACATAAGGGGGTACAAAAGGGGAGTAGATAAGGGAGTATATATAGGTAGTTCATTAGGGATTGTGTAAGGACAGTACATAAGGACGTATATAAGGGCAGTACATAAGGAGGTATATAGGAGCAGTATATAAGGAGGTATATAAGGGCAGTACATAAGGAGCTATATAGGAGCAGTATATAAGGAGGTATATAAGGGCAGTACATAAGGAGGTATATAAGGGCAGGTATAAGGAGGTATATAAGGGCAGTACATAAGGAGGTATATAAGGGCAGATATAAAGAGGTATATAAGGGCAGTATATGAAGAGGTATATAAGGGCAGTACATAAGGAGCTATATAGGAGCAGTATATAAGGAGGTATATAAGGGCAGTACATAAGGAGGTATATAAGGGCAGATATAAAGAGGTATATAAGGGCAGTATATAAGGAGCTATATAGGGGCAGTATATAAGGAGGTATATAAGGGCAGTACATAAGGAGCTATATAAGGGCAGTATATAAGGAGGTATATAAGGGCAGTACATAAGGAGGTATATAAGGGTAGTATATAAGGAGGTATATAAGGGTAGTACATAAGGGGGTATACATATAAGGGCAGTACATAAGGAGGTATATAAGGGCAGTATATGAAGCGGTATATAAGGGCAGTACATAAGGAGCTATATAGGAGCAGTATATAAGGAGGTATATAAGGGCAGTACATAAGGAGGTATATAAGGGCAGTATATGAAGAGGTATATAAGGGCAGTACATAAGGAGCTATATAGGAGCAGTATATAAGGAGGTATATAAGGGCAGTACATAAGGAGGTGTATAAGGGCAGTATATAAGGAGCTATATAGGGGCAGTATATAAGGAGCTATATAAGGGCAGTATATAAGGAGGTATATAAGGAGCTATATAGGGGCAGTATATAAGGAGCTATATAAGGGCAGTATATAAGGAGGTATATAAGGGTAGTATATAAGGAGGTATATAAGGGTAGTACATAAGGGGGTATACATATAAGGGCAGTACATAAGGAGGTATATAAGGGCAGATATAAAGAGATATATAAGGGCAGTATATAAGGAGCTATATAGGGGCAGTATATAAGGAGCTATATAAGGGCAGTATATAAGGAGGTATATAAGGGTAGTATATAAGGAGGTATATAAGGGTAGTACATAAGGGGGTATACATATAAGGGCAGTACATAAGGGAGTGTATAAGGGCAGTTCATACGTGGGTATATCGGGTGTGTCGTACTTATTCACATATACTTTATGATATTCTATGGCGAATTGTAAAAAAAATATCCTAGGTAATCCATTCAGTGGTTTAGCCATTTTCCGACACAAAACAGGCCGCACATGATCAAAAACATCGCTATATATAAGAATAAAATAATAGAATATCCGAACTGCTAACTGCCCAGACTTCCTGGCTAACCAATGCTCTTACATTGAATCCGGCTGCAAATCGGATTCATCAAGCCATTAGGAGGAATCGATTCAATCGAGAGGTGCTAACATCTAGTGGACTTCTATTGCTAATGGTTTTATTTAGATGGGTATTGATAATAGTTTTTAAATTCTTATATGTTTTTATTAAGATGAAGAGTTTGTTTCTTTACTTGAAAACTCTAATCAGGAATTACCTACTGGCCTAGCAATCTAAAATCTTCAGTGTTAGAAAGCCCCCATTTATCGAAGGAGGCTATAATATAATATTTGAATCAGGAGTGAATCCGCTGACAGAAGCTAGTTGGAAAAGTTAAAAATATTACAGCCAATATTAGTAGCTAAGTTTTATATAGCATAGCAACTGACAAAGACCAGCTATTATTTTAAAAATAATTTCTATTTCCATCAAGCTTCATAGTCGCGTGCACAAGACAAATCAAAGGTTGCATATTTTATCGATATCGATCAACACAACACTAAGTTTGTAGTCACGATTTTATTGCATTTACATTGACATTGGTTTGGCGTAAACATTGTGGAATTAACCTTCTCGTGTTGAACTGGGTTACTGGTTATTGCTAATGTGTGTTTGATTTGAAAACAATGAAAGTCGATGTTGTATGGGCAGCCCTAGTTTTTGTTCGTGACGTCACTTAAATTGCATGGTAATGAATATTCAAGGATATTGTTGCTATTGTGTTTTCTCATCAGCATTCCTTATATCAATCTAAGGTTAGCTCGCGCAACTTTGCAACCTCCTTAGGCAACCGACTTTTAAAGCGCTTCACACTAGTGTATTTTATCGCTCGTGTCAATTCACGTGGCAAAAACTCGCTAAAAAGTTGCTTTTGAAGCTAAAATTGGTACAAAAGTCTTATTTTTTTTCTAACATTAGTCAGAAATTAAAAGTTAACGAGTCAGTCAGTGTACCAACCATTAAAAACCCTATCCGAATTTCGTTATAATTAGCCAAAGGGCAGATACACAAAATATGTAGATGTGGTCTAGAAAACAACAAACCCTAATTTGATTACGGTCAGAGTTCAGAACCCTTCCGTCAGTCCTTCGCAAATAAAACCTGATTACCAAAATAAGTCCTTTGTTTTAGCGATTTTATTTTTGTACTTAGCATGACCGTATTCGTAACAAGGTCTAAAATTAACAAAAAAGTTTTTACGTCGGCTTTATAGTTTTTTTTTTTTTTTTATCAAAGACGGAACGCAGGATATGGTTGATGGTCTATGTGTCAATTTTCCCGCATATTAAAATCTCCTTCACGATTACAGAGAATTAAGCAATTCTTATTGAAACTTGACCTACACGAAAGAACATTAGAATTATAGCCTATAAAAGCATAGTTATTTCTGCTGACTAAAATGAAGATAGCAGTAAAACTATTACTGGAACGTCTGGAACTTGCCAGACATTTATTTTCTATTTCTGAGATAGTCCGATGACGGCCGAATTTTTATTTTCTCTCCCGCTTTGTTGAACTTGGCCTTTTCACAATTACCAGATGACAGAGGCCTTCAGACAAAATACACGATTCAAAATACCTTATTTAGATGTGGCAAAAGAAAATCGTTGAAAAACCAAACGTTTACCGTATACTACCGTATTGTGTATAACCGTAAACTCGGTTTTTATAGTTGAAATTATGGCGTGAAGTATAAACCTTTAGCTTTCATTCCAGTTGGCCATCTAAATAAATGGACTTGTTCTTCAGATAAACAATGTCTATAAAAAACTTTACTTCAATGTTACTAGGCCAATCTTAGTTTTACCCAATTCCGTAACAACTAGGTACTGCCTCAAGTTTGTAGTAAAAAGAAATAAGCTGTGTTCCTATACATACGAAAATATGAATTGTAGATGTTCGCTCTTGAATAAAATTGTATTTTAAATCTCCCACGGGACGTCGTTGGGAGTTTTCAGAAACGTGTGTGCTACTAAAGAAATATGACTAAATGGGAACTAGGGAAATGAGTACGTCGAGGTATTGTAGGCTGCCTGTACAAAAAAGTCCAATTAGAACTTGTTTGTGCGGTTACTAGACTGTGATAAAGAGTTCGCTCGCAGGCAGAATAGACATTTCCTTTGCTTGTGGAACGTCTCGTTGTTTTCGCGCGCTAATCACCCGCTTTTTTCATCATGTCTGCTCGGGAGAAATATAAAATTATTTAGTTTATATCTGTATTTATAAATATGCGGTGGGTGGATTTTGTTATCCGTCGCTCGCGTAATAATATTCAATTCATAATACTTATTACGACAGCCACCGCTATTACGATTTAGAGTAAACAATATTGCGAGCGTAATTTTCGTGAATTATGTTTTTGATCGAACACCTGTTTAAAAGTGACAGTTTTATTTGAATTATTATAGAAACAGTGAAAGCTGATTCGAATTTTGAGTTGGTGGTGTTCACATGTGGTTTTCTTCTCAACGCAAATTTTGAGCTATATTTGTGCTTTTTTGGTGTTTTCTGTGGTGCCTGCTTAGTTTTGAGTGTGTTTTATATGTAGATTTGTGTTTCATTATTCATCATTTCATCATTTCATCTGTAAGTAGTCTTGTATTTTAATTAATTTTGTGCGACGTCGGCGTATGCCAATAAATAAACATGGCGGACAAACAGGGGCCGCCGGGACGCCCTCCCGACCCCTCATGTACTTCTGCAATTGAAACAGTAATGACCGTCCCATTGTCTAAATTTGAGGCAATGGAAGCGGAAACTTCAACTCATAAGAGAAAGCATCCTAGTCAGGACGAGGATGTTACTGATGTTAATAATGTTAATGCTACAAAACGCGACCGAGTCACCCCTCCATCATTGGTGTCACGTTCCAAATATACCAACTTAGATAGGGAGCCATATCTGGTATATGTTTCCTTCACGGATTCAGACTCCACTTCTGGATCCACCCTTCACCCCATAAGATTTGGTCAATTAATGCAAAAATTAAACATTAAGAATATTAAATTAGGCGGGATCAAGAGAATTGGCAGAAATAAGATCTCGGTGGAGTTTGAAAGCCATGAGGATGCTAATATCTTTATTGAAAGCCCAGCTATTAAGCTCAAAGGTTTTGTTTCTACTATTCCCACCTTCAACATCACAAGGATGGGGGTAGTGAAGGGTGTACCAACTGATTGGTCAGAATTAGAGGTCATCGATAATCTTAAGTCCCCCCATGCTAAAATGTTAAAGGTGAGACGCTTAAATAGGAGGGTTGTCAATGAAGGTAAGTCGGAGTGGGTCCCTACATCAAGCGTGGTCGTCACATTTGATGGTCAGGTCCTCCCGGATCGCGTCTTTTGTTTTTATAATTCGCTCCTGTGGAGACATATAACTACCCACGGTTCAATGTTATGCATGCTGCAAATACGGGCACACTAGACCCAATTGCAGGTCTAAGCGATAGCTTCCGTTGTGGTGGGGATCACCTTGGGGACGGTTGCTCTGTTGAGGATCCCAAATGTTTATATTGCTCTGGCTCTCATCCCGCTAATAGCAGACACTGCCCAGAGTTTATCCGTCAGAAAAATATCAAAGCGTCCATGGCCAAAGACAACATTTCCTACTCTGAAGCTGCCAGAATTCATGCCCCTTCCTTCCGTTCCTTTGCAGATGTTACGGCTTCAACCCCTATCACTCAGACTATTCATCAGATTCTCACACAGGAACCTCGCTCCCCACGTCCCCCTCCCCCTAATTACATTTCTCACTCCCAACCCTCCACTTCATCATCCTACAAAAAAACTATTTTGTCCCGCCCTAAACCTCACCCCTCGCTGCAGCCTGGCTATGACCGAAGGGCTCACCAGGACATTATTAATAGCTTCTCGTTCTCCCCTTCGCCTAATGGTTGTGCTCTTCTGGATTCTCCTCCTTCTGAAAAAGATCATGTACAGACCATACAATCTATTATACGTTTACTATCATCTTTACTTATTAACTTTCCTTTACCTGACCACGTTGCCACAAATTTAATAAGCTCCATTAAATCTCAGCACATTCCATCTTCTACAGTGGAATACCAGAAGTCTGATCCCAAAAAAAAATGAAATTGCTCATTTAATTAATCAGTACAAACCGGCATTGTTTGCAATTTCTGAAACATGGCTAAAGCCACATCTCGTGTTTAATATGGCTGGGTATAGCGTGCTTCGGGATGACCGTCTTGACGGTTATGGCGGAGCGGCTATACTGGTTAATAATGTTCTCCCATTTTCCCCCTTATCCCTTCCCCCACACGGAGATGAGATTAATGCCGTAGGTGTTAATATTGTCGGTGTTAATGTTATTTCTGTCTATATACCCTCTCCTAATTCCTCTTGTTTCCAGTATATACGTTCTATTTGCTCTTTATTTTATCCTGTAATTTTTCTAGGTGATTTCAACTGCCACCACTCTCTGTGGGGATCTGACCATTGTGATAGTGCGGGTAATGAATTAGTGAATCTGCTGGATGACTTGGGGTTATGTGTTATCAATGATGGATCTTTCACGCGCCTTCCTAGACCTGGACAATCGCTAAGTTGTTTAGATCTAACACTGTGTTCAGCCCGTTTGGCCGCTGATATGGTATGGAAAAGGCTTAACCTAACACATGGTAGTGACCACTATCCTATATGTACTACTCTCACCACTAGGTGCCTTCCGCAAAGGAAAGCCCCCTCTTTTAAAGTACAGGCTGTCTGATGCTAGGTGGGACCTGTACTCTCAGATCCTTGAGGACGCAATCCATACCTTGCCCCAGGTGTCTTTTGACAACCTTGACGTCTGTATTTCGCAACTTTCTGATGCCATTTCATCAGCCGCTGATGAGAGCATACCTCTTAAGAATTCGGCTTCTGGAAAAATATCATCCCCGCCCTGGTGGGACCGCGACCAGCATCATCAAACTCCGCAATGAAGCTGAACAGAGCTATGCTCTCAACATGGCTATTGAAAACCTGGTGGAATATAACCGGATTGTTGCGAGATCCAGACGCCTATTTAAGAAAAAATATGAAGGTTGGAAAAATTCTGTTCTTCGCTTTCCCCCCTCCTCCTTCTTCCATGATTTGGCAAAACTTTAGAAGATTTAAACGTGGTTGTTCTGTTCAAAATTCTTCAACTATCCCCATTGACCTAGCAGATTCTTTTCTTTACAAGTTAGCCCCTTCGTCTGTCCCTTTTGTAACAGAATGCCCTTCTGCTCCCAGTAGTGAGGTCATGTCGGTAGACCCGTTGGAAGCCCCCTTTTCCATTAATGAACTCAATGCCGTGCTCCAGCATGTCAAGGACACTGCACCTGGTATCGACGGCCATCCATATTCTTTTTATAAAGTTGGGTGCCTGCGGACGCCAATACTTGTTGGACATCATGAATACTTGCTTCACTCTGTCATATATCCCTGATAGCTGGAAAACACAGTTGATCATCCCCATATTGAAACCTGGGAAATCCCGGATAGTCCAGATCACTTTCGTCCTATTGCCCTTTCTCCAGTCATAGGCAAAATTATGGAGCATCTTATTAAAAACCGATTGGAGTGGTTTGTGGAGAGCCGAGGTGTTTTATCTAAGTCGCAGTTTGGCTTCCGAAAGGGGGCAGGTACCATGGACAGTGTTAGCATCCTGACAACTGATACCCGGATAGCATTCAGTAGAGATGAATCGGTTTTAGCGGTCTTCCTAGACATAACAGCGGCATACGATAATGTCCTTCTTTCGGTTCTCAGGGAAAAACTACGGAAGCTGGGTGTTTCTGAACGGATGCTGCATTGTACATGTAACCTGCTCTCTGGTCGTAGGGTCAAGATTCGTATCCCTGGAGAAGATTCCGATTGTAGAACGGTCTGGCGTGGGCTTCCTCAGGGGTCCGTTCTTAGTCCGCTACTTTATAATATTTACACCTCGGATCTTCATGATTCCCTCAACTTGGATTGTCAGATTCTTCAATATGCGGATGATCTGTGTTTGTACATCCCTACTTCATCTATTGAAAGAGCTAGTGAGTCCATGCAAATATCACTCAATTCCTTAAATCAGTGGTTAATTGACCATGGCCTTGTACTGTCTGCTCCAAAAGCTCTGCGGTTGTTTTACACGTAAGCGTACTGTTCCTCATGTCAACCTTAAAATTGAAGAATCTCCCATTGAAGTTGTTAATAATGTGAAATTTCTTGGGGTTATATTGGACTCTAAATTGTCAGGGTGTTTCATCTCAACTACATTAGCCTTAAGTGCGAGAAGAAACTTAATATGCTTCGTGCGCTAGCAGGAGTCTGGTGGGGTGCTCACCCTTCACCCTAAAATTGGTATATAATGCTACAATAAGAAGCTTGCTTGATTACGGCTCCTTCTTATTTGAACCCTGTAATAAAGTTGCTATTGCTAAGCTGGAGGCCATTCAGGCTAAATCTCTTAGAATCGTTTTAGGGTGCATGAGGTCCACCCCTAAAACACACTTGCAAGTGGAGTGGCGACCCCCTCTTCTCATCCGTAGACAGTATTTAGCCGACAAGTTTCTTTACAAGACTTATTTCCTCAGTGAGCACCTGCTTCTGCCTAGGCTGTCAACTCTTGAAGGCCTATGCAGGCAGAGTGATTACTGGAGACATAAAGCCCCTCCTCTTTTAGTTAATTCCTTTCGAAAAATCCTTGAAATTAAGGATAATTCCTTAATCTCTCAGCAAGATAAACTTCCCTTGTATTCCTGCTCCTTTGACACGTGTAACTTTGTGCCAAATGTCTCCTATATTGACATTAGGAAAGATACTGCAAACGCAAATGCCCATTTTCTCTGCACTATAAATGACAAGTGGCCTGATTATTATAAATTCTATACGGATGCTTCAAAATTAACCACTGATGGAAAGACTGGTGTTGCCGTATACAACTCTAACTCTCAGATATTTCTCCAATTTCAATGTCCTCCTGAGTCATCGGTGTTCACGGGAGAGTGCATTGGGATCCTCGAGGCATGTTTATTTATCTCCTCTCACCCTGCTATTAAAAAAGCAGTGGTTTTCACTGATTCCAAAAGTGCCCTGGATGCGATTGTTAAAAATTCGTTTAGGGACCATCTCCGTAGCCCAATTATCGTTGAAATTAAATCAGTATTGCTTTTGTGCTCTACAAAGGGCGTGGAGATTGTATTGGTATGGATTCCTAGTCATGTTGGTATTAGAGGTAATGAAATTGCGGATGTATCAGCCAAAGGTGCGATTAGTAGCAGCATGGCTGATAAAAAACACTACTCGGTGCAGATCTATGACCTGGCTCACAAAGCTAAATCAGACCTATTCCAGTCCTGGCAAACTGACTGGTCCGAGTCCAGTAAGATGAAAGGTGGTCTGTTTGCCTCTATTCAACCATCCATTCCTGCGAAGCCTTGGTTCTATAAACATAAAAAAGTATCCAAGACCGTTATTTCCGTTATCTGCAGAATACGTATTGGTCACTGTTGCTCCCCAGTTTTCTTAAACAAAATAAGAGTTCGGGACTCCTCACTCTGTGAATGTGGTCTAGATGAAGGCACGCTTGACCATATCTTTCTTAATTGCCCCTGAATGATGCTTTCTCTTTTGATCGTGTCATTGCTAAACTAAAATTCAATACCCGGTAAATGTTCGTCATCTTCTTTCATTCTTTCCTAACCCTCTAATGGTAAATGCTTTTGTTAGATTTATTTCTTCTAATAATGTTAAATTGTAACAGTGTTTATATCTTTCATAATGGTAATATGTAATGTGTATATAATTACTTGTGTACTAAGTTAATTTTAGCAAATTCATTAATTATAGTGTATGTATTTTGTTGCAGGCTCGATATCCTCCACCAGAAAAGTTGGAATTATTTTCTTACATTAATTTCTATATATTTTTCTTTTTCTGTTTCATATTTTCCCATGTGTCGTCACTAGCTACGCGAGTCTGGCAGAAATTGCCGTCAAATACGGCAGATTGCCATAAAAAAACAGTGAAAGCTCGTCACGTTTATCACGAAGAGAATACCTAATGCAAATAACGAGATGATCAAATTATAAATACAAAAACATGAAAATTGAGTAGTCGATGAATAGATTGTCTGACGCACACAATATCTCGGTAAGTACCTATATACGTAATATAAGTAGCATGCAATCATTTTATGACTATGTTTTCAGAATTCTCTTAGCAGAAGGAAAACCGCGATAAAACTGTTTTATTCTATCCTTACTTTAATATCCTTATTCGGATATATATATTTTTTCTTAAATTGATCAGCCAAAAAATGTTTTGCATAGGTACACATATAACAAAAATAGCTATAAAATACCTCTTCAAACCTAGTTCGACTACAAGATTCTTTATCTATTATAACTAATTACAATTAGCTATGAATCCATTACTAGGTGATTCAAAGACTTCCTGGGGGTGAATAAAATCACAAAGATGTTACTGGGTATTCTTTATTAAGCTAATTAATTAAAATTATTTGCATACAATATTTACAATTGATACTTAATTCTACAGTAATATTTTACTGAAAAAAAACAAATTCATAAAACAACAACAGGTTAACAAAGGCTTGAAATAAATAACAATATGCATTCTTGTTTTAAAATTAAAATCATATATTTTTTTAATTGCTGATGCAACAATAAAAAGAACTGTAAATAATTGGGTCTTATTACCTATATTTTAAAGCTGTCATTCTTAATAATTATGTATGCAAAATATACAACCAGCAAAATATCACATACCATTATATTCATAATTTAAGTTTATTGTAGACGGTGCAAATAAGAGAATCTCACTCCTTTTAGGAAATTATAAATATTACCCTTGAAATAATTCATATTTTTTTTGTCATACAATTTGGCTTAATATTTGAAGGTTTTTAGTAAAAAGACAGCCCAAATCACAGCACTTACATTTTATTGTGTAAAATTTTAAACGGTGCAGAAATATTCATGCAATATTTACTTTAATACTTTATTAATATGGCACACTTCTATTTATTATAATCATAAGCAAGGTGACTCAAATATTTTTTTATTTGTATGGACGCAGCTTAATATTTTAGTAATAAATTATGTGGGTTACCACTCATTAAACAATATAAAAAAAGAGGATTTTAAAATATTTTATTGGAGTAAAAGTATATTTGCCAAAGCTTTTATAATACAAATACATAATTATAGTTATCAAAAGTATCAACTATAAGGGAATTTTTGGAATTTTCAATATGGTATGTATTCCTATTTTTTATTCTAAGTCATGTTCCCCTAATTTGGTGGTTTATTAATGATGAAATATTGTTATTTTGACTTTAATGATTATTATCTATCTACATAAGTATACCAAATAAAATATGATAACTATATAGACATGGTAAAATAAAAATAATATTTTTTTTATATTAAAATTAAGGATCATAGCACAAGCGTGTGACAGATTTTAACAAAATATTAGTTTTAAATAGACAGTAAGTATAAATAAATAACAATGATTTTCATACAGTAACAGCGTCTCCCATTGGCTAAATAGTTTTAATTATTTCCTACAAATATGTCCCTAATTCTGATCCCGCACTTAGTGAGCTACCCCGTACTTATAGACTAACTACATTTCCTACCTACTGACTGAATGATTCTAACGATGTGAAATCATTGTCAATTCCTTTTATTTTTGATAATGAAACTTTTCTGTAATGACGGTCATAGTTATATAAAAGGAAAGACTAAAGGTTCATTTCATCGGCCAAAGTTTACCTGTAAAAGGAACCATATTATGTATCAAATTGAGAGCATGTAATTAGCTTTGAGGAATATACAAATTGACTTGACGACATTATTGAATTAAGTAGACAGTTATCTCCAGATTATAAGTGTACACTTGACTTGGTACATCATACCTGAGTATTGTAAGGTTTCTAATTATGACAATGCCGGACAGAAAAAACAAAGAAGTCTCTAATCTATTAACTTAACAAAAATGGGTAGGAACATTTCATATAGGTACCTACATGGAACTTGACCTTAACTGTCGTGCGTTCTTTTTTGAAGGTTTTTATGTTTTTATGTATCTGTAAATCGGAAAAATTGGAAAAGCTCATTTTGACCTCAGAGCTTCATAGTGAACGAAAACTTGAGGGCAATAAGTACTGACAATCAATAACAGCCTTTTAAAACCGAAACCTTCATAGAAATTGTATTCGTAATTAGTTGCGGGAATTTAACTTTTATTGTCAAGGTTAAATATATTAAAGCTGGCTTGAAGCAATCGGGGTATTACTTGTATATGAGTCTAACTCGCGAGGTACAAAAACCACTCGGTCATGCAAGACTAATTTTCATGGCATTCTGCTCTTTGGGCGCCTGAAATTATGTTCTTTTTTCAAACGTGTTCAAATATGGCCGCGCTAAGTAATTGTCGTGTAGTGTGTCGTATGCATAATAATGGCGCGAACTAATCGGCCCATCGATGTCTCTGGTAGCATTACCATAGTGGAAAAATGGGACATTTATCTTTTATTTAATATTGTTGAGTGCATTTTACATTTTATCGACACAGATAGGTGGTATACTGCGGTAGTTTTTATAATTCATAAATCGAATCTTTCTCTGATTACAGAATCAATAGTAATGATAAGTACCCAGGAAGGCTGGAGTACGTAATCTGCTGGAGTACAAAGTATGTAATCTCTTAAAAGCATTGTTTCAACCTGAACAGTCTCGAACAATTATTAAACTGACAATGTTGCTATACGTAACATTGCTACATTGTTTTTAATGGGCGTTTGAACAAAATCTTGCAGAAGGCACTGGCAGGTCTACACTCGAGATCAAATGGTTCGCAATCGAGAAACTATCGAGACAGGACTCGATTGAAATGAAATATGAGTTTATTATCTACCCTTGAATAAAACAGGAGTGTGATAGTGATGCCATCAATCTTATTGTAATCGCACATCGTCATACCCTATGTATAAGTATTTCGATGTTGACGATTTTTTTCATACGGTCCTACTCTGAACATTAATCATGGTAACTTAGTACTTATTTTTCATCCCTGACAGGCCTTTTTATTCGTCACCTAGATAAAAACTGAGACACATTTTATTCCCTTGTCATTTTATGTTAAAGTCTCGATAAAAATCTGTTTGAATAAGATGAGCGAGCTTTTATTGGGGTCATATCGGTAATATCTATCGTCTATTAGGTTTCTACCACGGTTTTTTACAATAATGTAAATGATTTGCAGTAAAGTAATAGTATCTCTTCATGTAGGTAAGGTCAGTTGTAATTTTAAAGCCACATGTCTCTCTTTGCCTTATGACTTTCAACTTTCCTTTTTTCACAAAAAGCTAGTGTATTAATGTTAAGTTTTCGTGTTACTATGGCCCCTTTCCCAGGCCTGCGTGACGCGTCTAAAACATGTCAATGTTTTCCGACGGAACTTTGTGATTGTGTGGCGTGAGTCGGGGTAAATAAAGTGAATTTTCCAAAGCACTAGTTAGCATGCTAGCCGACATTAAATGGGCCATGCTTAAGTTCACCAAATAATGTTATTAACCAGAAATACCCTTTACCTTTCAGAAAGGTATTATATCCGAATATTTATTTGAAACTTTCACAGCTTAATAACCAGGCATTTCGTGACGGCAATCAATTATGTGTTACCCACATGACCAGAGTTGGTTTCACGTAATGACTCATAGGTACTTATTAGTTATTCGAACCAGCAAGGGCAGATTCATGTCAATAACTGTACTGCGGATAATTGTGGGCTTGCTTGCATTTATTATTAAAAGAAATAGCCTTTGTACTTTCAGTTTCAGTAGACTGCAGTGAGTGGTCAAAGTGGAAGTAACTACATATACATCTCTCACCTCTTATACTGCTGCCACGTAAAAAATATAAGCATGTTTCAATACAAAAGATAGTTACACATTATGACGGATACATTTTATTGGACCTATTCTTGATTGCCTTGCTTGTAAGTCTTTACTAGGTTCCACTTGCAAGGCTTAAGTTGTATTTTCAGACTTATGTTGTGCCATTAGAAGTTTGACCTGTTTTTTAGAACAGTGTCAGAAATTTTTCAAATTCGATCTACAAAATTCTCACCACGATTACCACGACATAGGATTGATATCCAAATTACCGCTAGATACGATTGATATCCAACTAAGATTCAATCACGACTTAATTACGATTGAAGCATATGGGGCATTTTTTAATAAACGTTTTTATCCTTTTCTGTGATTCAATAGTTAATCATATTGTCTGCAATTAATTTACTATTGCAAAACAATTGTAGAGCAGACTACCCTGTAGGTAGACCAATCAATGGCAAACCAATGGGATGTAATTTGAAAACGATTGGTCTTATTTTAGTAGCAGAATGCTCGCTAAGGTTAAAACTACTATTGAGATTCAATTGATATTCAATTGACACATTATTAAATTAGGAGAATTGAGCCCAAGTAATGCCCCAAGGCTTGATACTCACATAAGGCGGATCACAGTAAATAGCCTTGCACCACATAGGCTCAGAGTGATAGCACACGCAGAGGGAACATACTCCCGGCCCCGGCACGTACAGCAGACCGTGGGGTACCGACTTCCCTTCCCAGTCGATGCATTCTTCTTCTACGCATGCTGGGGACAAGGAATTTAGTTAGAAGTGCCACTTTTGAATGTCAGACACTGACAAAAACAATTTAGTCGAAAAAATGAACTTTTTTCCTAGATATACCTACCATGTCATGCCATGTTAAAAAGGGAGTATATGTATAAGGGCAGTACATAAGAGAGTGTATTAGGGACTACATATGGGGAAACTAAAGGGGAGTAGATAAGGGGGTATATATAGGTAGTTCATTAGGGATTGTGTAAGGGCAGTACATAAAGAGGTATATAAGGGCAGTACAAAGGGAGCTATATAAGGGCAGTATATAAGGAGGTATATAAGGGTAGTATATAAGAAGGTATATAAGGGTAGTATATAAGGAGGTATATAAGGAGGTATATATAGTCGTGGTGGCCTAGTGGGTAAAGGACCAACCTCTCAAGTATGAGGGCGTGGGTTCGATCCCAGGTCAGGCAAGTACCAATGCAACTTTTCTAAGTTTGTATGTACTTTCTAAGTATATCTTAAACACCATTGACTGTGTTTCGGATGGCACGTTAAACTGTAGGTCCCGGCTGTCATTGAACATCCTTGGCAGTCGTTACGGGTAGTCAGAAGCCAGTAAGTCTGACACCAGTCTAACCAAGGGGTATCGGGTTGCCCGGGTAACTGGGTTGAGGAGGTCAGATAGGCAGTCGCTTCTTGTAAAGCACTGGTACTCAGCTGAATCCGGTTAGACTGGAAGCCGACCCCAACATGATTGGGAAAAGGCTCGGAGGATGATAAGGAGGTATATAAGGGTAGTACATAAGGGGGTAAACATATAAGGGCAGTACATAAGGGAGTGTATAAGGGCAGTACATAAAGAGGTATATAAGGGCAGTATAAAAGGAGCTATATAAGGGCAGTATATAAGGGTAGTATATAAGGGTTGTACATAAGGGGGTATACATATAAGGGCAGTACATAAGGGAGTGTATAAGGGCAGTACATAAAGAGGTATATAAGGGCAGTACATAAGGAGCTATATAAGGGCAGTACATAAAGAGGTATATAAGGGCAGTACATAAGGAGCTATATAAGGGCAGTATATAAGGAGGTATATAAGGGCAGTATATAAGGAGGTATATAAGGGTAGTATATAAGAAGGTATATAAGGGTAGTATATAAGAAGGTATATAAGGGCAGTACATAAAGAGGTATATAAGGGCAGTACATAAGGAGGTATATAAGGCTAGTATATAGGAAGGTATATAAGGGTAGTATATAAGGAGGTATATAAGGGTAGAACATAAGGGGGTAAACATATAAGGGCAGTACATAAGGGAGTGTATAAGGGCAGTACATAAAGAGGTATATAAGGGCAGTACATAAGGAGGTATATAAGGCTAGTATATAAGAAGGTATATAAGGGTAGTATATAAGGAGGTATATAAGGGTAGTATATAAGAAGGTATATAAGGGTAGTATATAAGGAGGTATATAAGGGTAGAACATAAGGGGGTAAACATATAAGGGCAGTACATAAGGGGGTAAACATATAAGGGCAGTACATAAAGAGGTATATAAGGGCAGTACATAAGGAGGTATATAAGGCTAGTATATAAGAAGGTATATAAGGGTAGTATATAAGGAGGTATATAAGGGTAGTATATAAGAAGGTATATAAGGGTAGTATATAAGGAGGTATATAAGGGTAGTATATAAGAAGGTATATAAGGGTAGTATATAAGGAGGTATATAAGGGTAGTATATAAGAAGCTATATAAGGGTACTATATAAGGAGGTATATAAGGGTAGTACATAAGGGGGTAAACATATAAGGGCAGTACATAAGGGAGTGTATAAGGGCAGTACATACGGGGATATATCGGGTGTGTCGTACCTAATAAACATGTAAATAATATTAAATTACCTACCTATGTGAATAGTTAAAACTATCTAATCTGGTAAAAAAAATTAATTACCATTATTATTTTTCGATACAAAACAGGCCGCACATGATCAAAAACATCGGTATATCCTACTAATATTATAAACGCGAAAGTTTGTATGTATGGATGTATGGATGTATGGATGTTTGTTACTCTTTCATGCAAAAACTACTGAATGGATTTTAATGAAACTTTACAATAATATAGCTTATACATCAGAATAACACATAGGCTACAATTTGTAAACATATTGTTCGAAATACTAAACCTGCGCAGACGAAGTCGCGGGCACCAGCTAGTATAAGAATAAAATAATTGAATATCCGAACTGCTAACTAACCAGACTTCCTGGCTAACTATAAGGGGGTATGAAATGAAATGAAATGAAATGAAATGAAATGAAATGAAATGAAATGAAATGAAATGAAATGAAATCGTTTATTTTGCAAGTTGGACATTACATCACTTTTACACGTCATTTTAAGAATGCTGAGGTCGGCATTTCCTAACTGACTGATCCCTGAGAAGAAACGCCGAAACAAACTCAAGGGTCATAGTCTCTTTTAAAGTCCAAACATGTTATAAATCAAGTAATATCATGTGTGAGTGTCACCATGTACGCGGTCTGGAATGGCCTTTTGAGGAAAGAGCCACATCAGGCTGGAGCTGACCAGTCCCAACAGACGGCACGCATGCATCAGTCGTCGTGTAGCTCAAACCATATCTTAGGGAGCTCAACGACCTGTCACACGACGATACCAGATCTGCAGAACATTTGCGTAGGCCATTCAAAAATACTCAAACCCGCCAGACAGTATTTATGTTATAAGAATATATAATGTTGCTCGCATACACGATACTCACATTCACAATAATAATAAAAAAAAAAGCCCCCTAAACAACCACACGTCCTGATTGACCATCTAATCACGTGGGGGGCGGACACACGAATGAGAAATTACTGGCGTGGCTAACGTGGCTCTGGAAACCCATTAAACATGGAGACTAGATCAAGGAAAGTACGTATAGGACCGCTACCCGAGGGCGATCGTCGGGGCACACCTGGGGCCGATGCTGGGTGTCACAGCATGCGACCCATCGGCGGTGGGGGACTGAGCAGGCGGGTTCTCCCCGATAAAAATACTACAGCCGAACCGACAGACAGACCAGACGATAGGGCGAATACAGTTAGTCCCGCTGAGGATGCTTCGCAGGGGGCGTCAGCTACTCAGCCTGCGACCACCAAAGCGGGAAAACCCAGAGTGCGCATGAAATGGACCGAAGATATGAACATTTTCATCATGCGCACATACTATTACATTACAAAACTTGAAGAGGACAGAACAATGTACTGCACACAATTATTCGACAAAGGAGATTGGGCAAGAATGTATGAAGTCTGGTCCAAATGTCCACCACGAACGAGACCTATATAATTAAATAGTCCACTTAATTTAGAGTAACTTTTGCTAAGAAAGTAAAAAAAAAAACAATGCCAAAAAAAAGTTATAGCCAAAAATGTATTCTTAATTTTCGGTAGTTTTTGTATGTTATCATTATATATTTTTTTTTTATTCCACTTCCATTTCCGCACTTTATCTAAAACTAAGATGAGTAAGACACATTTGCATATAAACAGCCCATATTTTTGCCCGATGGATGTACGAATCACTAACCAATTGAGGCGCCAGAAGTGCTTGAATATACTCAGCGGTTCCTGGTTCCAGCGGTAACTGGTGGTGTCTTCTCTCTAATAATGAACAATTCTATTTTGTCAGAAGTTACAGAAAGTAGGAAAATCGAACATCACGAAAAGTAATTGAAAAAATGAAATTGAAAAAATCCGTAAAATGTTGTATTTGATTTTGCTATAACTTTTTTCTGGCATTATATTTTTTTTTACTTTCTTAACAAAAAATGTTCTACATTTAACGGGCTATCTAGCCATATAGGTCTCGTTCGTGGTGGACATTTGGACCGGAATCGCCCATTGTCCAAGCTACAATACCCAGAACTTAATGTTACAGAACAAAGAATAGCAGACCAAAGACGCGTTATAATTAGAAACAAGCTACTATCAGACGACATTTTAAGCAAAATAAGATACGAAATAGCAGAACAAATTAAACAAGAAGAAGAAAACACAACTCGACACACAAACACCTTACATGTTACTCAATCACACACCCCACATAATGACATCTTACAACATGACACAAGCTTAGCCAACGACTACCCTGACCTAGAGAGTACACACGACAACACCCAGCATAATCCCGATAATATTGCAAGTAGCCCAATAGAACTTCACTATGACCAGACACTATTAGATAAATTGAGTAATGAATTAGAAGCAAATGTCCTAAAATATAGCGGAATGGACCCTGCATGTAGACCCACATTACCAAAAATAAGATCAACCCGTCAATTATCCGATATAATAAATATATTTAATCAAAAAATTATTCCTCCCAAACTCTCTACCTTAGAAAACCTAAGCGACACACACACTTTAATCTATTGCACAGCTCTAACGATAACAGCACATCTCAAAATAAAAATTAATATAGAAAGACAGAATTGCACAAATAGGAAACCAAAAGACCCACCGTGGCAAAAAAGATTAGAAATAGATATAGATCGTTTTAGAAAAGACATAGGAAGATTAACTCAATATAAAAATGGTAACAGAGCTAAGAAACTCGTTAAAAAAGTAAATGATATTATAGAAAAGACTCAACAACACAGCACTCATGAAAATTTTAATAAAACAATAGAAGAACATTTAGATACACTAAAGCAAAAATTAATGGTTAGGAGTCACAGACTAGCAAGATATAAGAAAGCTAAAGAAAGAAAAGATAACAATAGATTATTTGTAACTAACGAAAAACAATTTTATAGAAAACTTAAAGGTAATAATAATGCAATAGTAAATCCTCCGACCCAGGAGTCTCTAAAAGAATTCTGGCAAGACATTTGGTCAGATAACACTGAACACAATAAAGAGGCACGGTGGATACACGAGGAAACAGCTAGATCTGGTTCAATAGATGACATGGCCTTTGAAGATATAGATAGTTTTGAATTAACGTCAATAATAAATAGAACTCACAACTGGAAAGCAGCAGGAATAGACGGTTTGCATAACTTCTGGATAAAACGACTACAGTCACTTCACAACATATTAGCGGAACAAATAAACGACATACTGAAAGGAGACCAACCTCTACCAGAATTTCTAACAAAGGGAATCACTTACATGATCCCAAAATCGAGCCGAACCGAAGATCCCTCACAATATAGACCAATTACTTGTCTCCCAACTCTATATAAAATTATAACGTCATGTTTAACTAATAAAATTATATCACACACTGACAAAAATAACATTTTAACTGAAGAACAAAAAGGCTGTAGGCGCGGACATATGGGCTGTAAAGAACAATTAATTATAGATTCCACCATATTAAAACACGCCCAAAGATCCAAGAAAAACATATACATAGCTTACATAGATTATAAGAAGGCGTTCGATAGTGTCCCGCATTCATGGTTACTAGAAGTATTAAAAATCTATAAAATTCACCCAACTATAATAAATTTTCTTAAGACTACCATGCAAACCTGGAGAACTACGCTTAAATTACAAACAAATACCACAAACATATTTATAGACGAAATAGCAATAAAAAAAGGCATATTCCAAGGTGACTCCTTAAGTCCCCTATGGTTTTGTCTGGCCCTCAATCCACTCTCAAGGTTATTAATTGAATCCAAATTAGGTTTTGATATTAAAATAAATAGATTACAAGTACACCAACTGACACATTTATTATATATGGATGACTTAAAATTATATGCCAACAAAAGCGCAGATTTAAATAGTTTATTAGATAAAACAACAACATTTTCTAAAGACATTGGAATGGATTTTGGGCTAGACAAATGCCGTAAACTAAATATAGAAAAAGGTAGGATTGTAGAAGGAAATTATTTAACTAATACAGAAGAAGTAATAGAAGCTATGAAAGATGAAGAATTATACAAATACTTAGGTTATAACCAAGCGCGACTTTTAGAACATAAAACTATTAAAGAAAAATTAAAAAAAAGAATACTATAGTAGAGTTCATTCGCTGTGCAAAATGAGGTTAGCTAGTAAACATTTATTCAAATCCATAAATACATACGCGATTCCTATTTTAACTTACTCATTCGGTGTAATTAAATGGACCAAAACGGAACTGCATGCTCTAGAAGTGAAAACCAGAACCATACTAACACAACATAGATATCACCATCCTAAGTCTGCAATAGAAAGAGTCATTTTATCTAGAAAAGATGGAGGGAGAGGGTTAATTGAAATAAGCTATCTTCACAAACGACAAATTATAAATCTTAAGCAATTCTTCAGACGGAAACAAAACAATAGTACATTACACAAAGCTATAAGCGATTTAGATGAACAGTACACACCACTAAATTTAAGCAACGACGATAACATAGAAACAGAAAATAAAACACAACATATAGAAGACATACACAGAAAATGGAAACAAAAAGAACTACACGGTAGGCACCCGAACGATCTACAGCAGATATTCATAGATAAAGATGCTTCTAATAAATGGTTAGAATTAAGTGGATTGTTCCCAGAAACCGAGGGATTTATGCTGGCGATACAGGACCAGGTTATCAACACGAAAAACTATAGAAAATATATAATCAGAGACAGCACGATGAGAAACGACCTATGCAGAAAATGTCACAGTAAGCCGGAGACCATTCAACATATCACAGGAGCATGTAGCACACTTACACAAAACGATTACACACACAGACACAACCAACTCGTCAATGTCATACACCAAAAACTAGCAGACAAACACAAACTCACGCAAGACCCATACACACCATATTACAAATATTCACCAAAATCGGTTTTAGAGAATGAACGATATAAGATGTATTACGACCGCACTATCATCACAGATCACACCATATACAATAATAAACCCGATATAACGCTAACAGACAAACAAAACAAACACACATACATATAATAGATATAGCAGTACCAAATACAAATAACATACAAAAAACTATCACAGAGAAGATCAGAAAATACACAGAACTACAAGAAGAAATCACTAGAGTCTGGAAAATGAACCGCGTAACAATAGTCCCAATAGTTATTTCAACTACAGGCGTCATCCCAAAACAAATTTTTAATAGTCTGAATGCCCTAAATCTATCAAAATACACTTACCTTACATTACAAAAAGCCGCTATATTAAATACATGTCGCATAGTCAGAAAATTTCTACAGCTAGATCTTGACAATAATTTCAGTGCAGTACCAAATTCATCATCTCAAATTATCCCGTCAATAAATTAGTATCTCACTTTGGCCTAGGCCCGTAAGATACTACAAATACCAGGTTTCAATAAACCTGAGAAAAATAAATTTGAAAAAAAAAATAATAAAAAAAAAAAAAATATATAAAAAAAATACAATTATAATATATAAATGTCAATAAACAATGTCATTAATAAAATGTTATCTGATGATAATATATATTTAAATGTCAAAAGTAACAATACACAGGCATTTGAAAAGATATCACTCACTAAGCGAGCAGCTCATTCCCAAGCTTTTTTATCATTTAAATAATCAGATATTTTGTAATATCCTTTTTTCAAAAGTTTGGATTTTATATGATTTTTAAATTTCTTGATAGGCAAATCACGAACCGCTTTGGGAAGTTTATTGTAAAAGCGTATACATTGACCCATGAACGAGTTGCTTACTCTGTGGAGGCGAGTAGCATGTACAGCAAGATTATGTTTATTCCTAGTATTTATGCTATGAACATCAGACATTTGAACAAAGTCTGATATGTTTTTATGAACGTACATTAAATTTTCAAAAATGTATTGAGAGGCAACAGTCAGAATATTCATTTCTTTGAATTTCTCTCTGAGAGAAACTTTTGGACCCAGATTATAAATGGCTCGAACAGCTCTTTTCTGTAAAATAAATATAGTTTCAACATCCGCACAGTTTCCCCAAAGGAGGATCCCATACGTCATTGAACTATGAAAGTAGCTAAAATAAACTATTCTGGCTGTGTCCACATCGGTGATTAGACGGATCTTTTTAATAGCATAGGCGGCGGAACTAAGTTTTCCTGACAGTTTAACAATATGTGGGCCCCATTGGAGTTTGGAATCAACGGTCAAACCAAGAAATACCGTTGACTCAACAGGCTTCAACTCTACTCCATTTAGTTGTACATTAGTTTGTAACTGCCTTACGTTGGGCGTTGAGAATTTAATTAACTTCGTTTTAGACTCATTTAAAAAGATTATTGACATTAAACCAATGAACAACCTTAGAGAGTGCATTGTTAACTTCGTCAAAATTGTCGAGTTGGCGCTTGATTTTAAAAACGAGTGAAGTATCATCAGCAAACAACACAATCTTGTGACTATCCCTTATGTGATAAGGAAGGTCATTAATATAAATAAGGAACAAAAAAGGGCCTAGAATTGAACCCTGCGGAACCCCCATGGTGACCGTAGATCCAGAAGACCTCTTACCGTTGACATCTACCTTCTGAATTCTATTATGCAAATAAGAAGTCAGAAGGTCAAAACTATATATTTTATAGTGGTGAAGTTTCCTGATGAGTATATCATGGTGCACGCAATCAAAAGCCTTGGACAAGTCGCAGAAAATACCGAGCGCATCCTGCGAATCCTCCCAGGCCTCGAATATATTTTTAAGCAATTCCACGCCCGCATCCGTAGTAGAACGACCCTTGGTAAATCCAAATTGTTTAGTGTGCAACAAATTGTTTCTATTAAAATGGCTCAACACTTGACGTAATATTAACTTCTCAAAAATTTTACTCAAAGTGGGTAAAATTGAAATTGGCCGAAAATTTGATGAATCGGTTGTACTACCAGATTTAAACAATGGAATTACTTTACTAAGTTTCATTAAGTCAGGAAAAACACCAGATGCAACACAAGAGTTAAACACAGTTGCTAAATAAGGTGAAATTATTTCAATTATCGATGAGATTATCTGAACTGACAATCCCCAAAGGTCAGCAGTCTTTTTTACATCGAGATCTTTATACGCTTGAATAATATCCTTAGAGCTAACAACTGAGAATTCAAAACCTTTGTCACATTCCGCAACACAATTTTTAATATTGTAAAAGCCGAACTGGAAGACGACATATTCTGGTTGTTAAAATAGGGATATTGGTGAAAAATTTTCAAACTCAGATGCTACCCCCAAGTCCGACTTAACGTCTACATTGTTTATTTTTAAGTGGAAGTCTCGATTCCGTACAGTGGATCGGCCTATTTCTGAATTGATTATATTCCACGTAGTTTTTATTTTATTACCAGAAGCTTTTATTTTATGTTTTATGTGTATTGATTTAGCGGAGGTGCAGGCTCTTTTAAATATTTTTGAATAGTTTTTAACATACTGTTTAAATGTTTCATCTTGATTGAATGATCTTTCATAGTATAATTCAAATAACTTCTGTCTACTTTTGTAAATACCCGGCGTTGCCCAATCACTAAATGTTACCTGATCACAAACAGATATGGACTTAGTAGTAAAAACCTTTTTAAATTCACAATTAATTAAGTTGAATAAAGGGTGTAAGCTTGATCAGGATTATCATGATAGGGCAATTCAGGCAGTTTTTCAATCAAGTTATTTTTAAAATGTTCCAACCGATGTTTGTTTACAGGAATAAAACTTACATTTTTTCTCTGAGCTCTGATAGTTTTCATGGGAAAGGTAACTAATTGACCAGAGTGATCAGAATCTAACACATTTAAAATATGTTTGTTTAAAGGTTTTAAGTTAGTAAAAATGTTATCTATACATGTAGCACTAGTGCTAGTTATTCTAGTCGGCTCGAAATGTACTGTACAAGTTGTATGATTGAAACAGAGTTATAAAATTATTAACAATAGCAGTATTTTCCAGTATATTAATATTAAAGTCTCCACAGACGACAACTGTTTTATTATTGTTAGAAATTTTGAATAATACATCTTCCAGATGCTTCTCAAAAATTGTATATGTTGCACATGGGGGCCTGTATACACTCATTACAATGAACTGCTCAAGCTCAACGCATGATATCTCAATTACTCGCTCAACAGAAAGGTTCACAATATCCTTCCGTTCTTTGAATTTAATAGTATTGCGAAGAATTATTAGAGAACCACCACGTATTATATTTACTCTGCTGTACGAGCTGCCTACACAATGGTTCTTGAAGCTAAACATGAACTGATGCTATTTAAGCCAATGCTCAGTTAAACATAAAATATCTATATTATTACAGTTCATGAACAACTCCAATTCCAATTCTTTACCAATCAAACCTTGAATATTTTGATGGAATATATTCAGATTGTGTTTGTTTCTAGTATTTATACTCAAAGGGTTTGATGGATTAGAAGTAACAACATTATTTGTGGTATTTATATTTGAACATATAATTGCATTTATGTCACAATTCAAAATAATTGATTGACTGCTAGAGATTGGCTCTATTGTCTGGTGGTGGAGTTTAAATCACTTGGAACTAATTCCAAGTTCTGTGAAAAAAATAAACTAGACTGCTCAATAGGAGCAGTATCGTTAATAAGCATTTGGCTTTGTTCAAAATACAATAAAATAGCGATTTTGCTATTTGTCCTTTATAAAAATTACAAATATAATAATTATCATTTGTCATAAAATAATTATTACTAATGAGTACATTAGAGTCAATAAAATTGAATTTTTCATTATACAATGTCATAGTTTGCAATTTAAGATTGCATTTATGTCTATGGTTATTTTCTGTCTGCGACAAGCCCTTGCCATAGGGAAAAGCATATAAAACTATTTTATTTACATTTATAAGGCTAGTATATAAGGGTAGTATATAAGGGTAGTATATAAGGGTAGTATATAAGGGGGTATATAAGGCTAGTATATAACGGTAGTATATAAGGGGGTATATAAGGGTAGTATATAAGGGGGTATATAAGGGTAGCATATAAGGGGTATATAAGGGTAGTATATAAGGGTAGTATATAAGGGTAGTATATAAGGGGGTATATAAGGGTAGTATATAAGGGTAGTATATAAGGGGGTATATAAGGCTAGTATATAAGGCTAGTATATAAGGGGGTATATAAGGGTAGTATATAAGGGGGTATATAAGGGTAGTATATAAGGGTAGTATATAAGGGGGTATATAAGGCTAGTATATAAGGCTAGTATATAAGGGGGTATATAAGGGTAGTATATAAGGGGGTATATAAGGCTAGGATATAAGGGTAGTATATAAGGGGGTATATAAGGGTAGTATATAAGGGGGTATATAAGGTTAGTATATAAGGGTAGTATATAAGGGTAGTATATAAGGGTAGTATATAAGGGGGTATATAAGGGTAGTATATAAGGGCAGTACATAAGGAGGTATATAAGGCTAGTATATAAGAAGGTATATAAGGGTAGTATATAAGGAGGTATATAAGGGTAGAACATAAGGGGGTAAACATATAAGGGCAGTACATAAGGGGGTAAACATATAAGGGCAGTACATAAAGAGGTATATAAGGGCAGTACATAAGGAGGTATATAAGGCTAGTATATAAGGAGGTATATAAGGGTAGTATATAAGAAGGTATATAAGGGCAGTATATAAGGAGGTATATAAGGGTAGTATATAAGAAGGTATATAAGGGTAGTATATAAGGAGGTATATAAGGGTAGTACATAAGGGGGTAAATATATAAGGGCAGTACATAAGGGAGTGTATAAGGGCAGTACATAAAGAGGTATATAAGGGCAGTACATAAGGAGCTATATAAGGACAGTATATAAGGAGGTATATAAGGGTAGTATATAAGAAGGTATATAAGGGGGTATATAAGGGTAGTACATAAGGGGGTAAACATATAAGGGCAGTACATAAGGGAGTGTATAAGGGCAGTACATAAGGGAGTGTATAAGGGCAGTACATACGGGGATATATCGGGTGTGTCGTACCTAATAAACATGTAAATAATATTAAATTACCTACCTATGTGAATAGTTAAAACTATCTAATCTGGTAAAAAAAATTAATTACCATTATTATTTTTCGATACAAAACAGGCCGCACATGATCAAAAACATCGGTATATCCTACTAATATTATAAACGCGAAAGTTTGTATGTATGGATGTATGGATGTTTGTTACTCTTTCATGCAAAAACTACTGAATGGATTTTAATGAAACTTTACAATAATATAGCTTATACATCAGAATAACACATAGGCTACAATTTGTAAACATATTGTTCGAAATACTAAACCTGCGCAGACGAAGTCGCGGGCACCAGCTAGTATAAGAATAAAATAAAATAATTGAATATCCGAACTGCTAACTAACCAGACTTCCTGGCTAACTATAAGGGGGTATATAAGGCTAGTATATAAGGCTAGTATATAAGGGTAGTATATAAGGGTAGTATATAAGGGGGTATATAAGGCTAGTATATAAGGCTAGTATAAAAGGGGGTATATAAGGGTAGTATATAAGGGGGTATATAAGGGGGTATATAAGGCTAGTATATAAGGGTAGTATATAAGGGGGTATATAAGGGTAGTACATTAACGGGTATATAAGGGTAGGACATAAGGGGGTATATAAGGGTAGTACATAAGGGAGTTCATTTATTTTTCGACACAAAACAGGTCGCACATGATCAAAAACATCGCTATAAGAATAAAATAATTGAATATCCGAACTGCTAACTGCCCAGACTTCCTGGCTAACCAATGCTCTTACATTGAATCCGGCTGCAAATCGGATTCATCAAGCCATTAGGAGGAATCGATTCAATCGAGAGGTGCTAACATCTAGTCAACTTCTATTGCTAATGGTTTTCTTTAGATAGATAGTAATAATAGTTTTAAAATTCTTATATGTTTTTTATTAACCCGAAGAGTTTGTTTCTTTACTTGAAAACTCTAATCAGGAATTACTGGCCTAGTCAAAAAATCTTCAGTGTTAGAGAGCCCCCATTTATCGAAGGAGGCTATAATATAATATTTGAAAAAGGAGTGAATCCGTTGGAAAAGTTAAAGATATTAGAGCCAATATTAGTAGCTAAGTTTTACATAGCATAGCAACTGACAAAGACCACCTATTATTTTAAAAATAATTTCTATTTCCATCAAGCTTCATAGTCGCGTGCACAAGACAAATCAAAGGTTGCATATTTTATCGATATCGATCAACACAACACTAAGTTTGTAGTCACGATTTTATTGCATTTACATTGACATTGGTTTGGCGTAAACATTGTGGAATTAACCTTCTCGTGTTGAACTGGGTTACTGGTTATTGCTAATGTGTGTTTAATTTGAAAACAATGAAAGTCGATGTTGTATGGGCAGCCCTTTTTTGTGTTCGTGACGTCACTAAAATTGCATGGTATTGAATATTCAAGGATATTGTTGCTATTGTGTTTTCTCATCAGCATTTCTCATATGAATATGAATCTTAGTTTTAGTTCGTGGACCTTGCAACCTACTTAGGCAACCGATTTTTAAAGCGCTTCACACTAGTGCATTTTATCGCTCGTGTCATTTCACGTGGCAAAAACGCTCAAAAAGTTGCTTTTAAAGCTAAAATTGGCACAAAAAAACTTATTTTTCCTTAAACATTAGTCGGTAATAAAAAGTTAACGAGTCAGTCAGTGTACCAACCATTAAAAACCCTATCCGAATTTCGGTATAATTAGCCAAAAGGGTTCAGATACACAAAATATGTAGATGTGGTCTAGAAAACAACAAACCCTAATTTGATTACGGTCAGAGTTCAGAACCCTTCCGTCAGTCCTTCGCAAATAAAACCTGATTACTAAATAAGTCCTTTGTTTTAGCGATTTTATTTTTGTACTTAGCATGACCGTTTTCGTAACAAGGTCTAAAATTAACAAAAAAGTTTTTACGTCGGCTTTATAGTTTTTTTATCAAAGACGGAACGCAGGATATGGTTGATGGTCTATGTGTCAATTTTCCCGCATATTAAAATCTCCTTCACGATTACAGAGAATTAAGCAATTCTTATTGAAACTTGACCTACACGAAAGAACATTAGAATTATAGCCTATAAAAGCATAGTTATTTCTGCTGACTAAAATGAAGATAGCAGTAAAACTATTCTGAGATAGTCCGATGACGGCCGAATTTTTATTTTCTCTCCCGCTTTGTTGAACTTGGCCTTTTCACAATTACCAGATGACAGAGGCCTTCAGACAAAATACACGATTCAAAATACCTTATTTAGATGTGGCAAAAGAAAATCGTTGAAAAACCAAACGTTTACCGTATAGGTACTACCGTATTGTGTATAACCGTAAACTCGGTTTTTATAGTTGAAATTATGGCGTGAAGTATAAACCTTTAGCTTTCATTCCAGTTGGCCATCTAAATAAATGGACTTGTTCTTCAGATAAACAATGTCTATAAAAAACTTTACTTCAATGTTACTAGGCCAATCTTAGCACAAGTTTTACCCAATTCCGTAACAACTAGGTACTGCCTCAAGTTTGTAGTAAAAAGAAATAAGCTGTGTTCCTATACATACGAAAATATGTAGATGTTCGCTCTTGAATAAAATTGTATTTTAAATCTCCCACGGGACGTCGTTGGGAGTTTTCAGAAACGTGTGTGCTACTAAAGAAATATGACTAAATGGGAACTAGGAAATGAGGTACGTCGAGGTATTGTAGGCTGCCTGTACAAAAAAGTCCAATTAAAACTTGTTTGTGCGGTTACTAGACTGTGATAAAGAGTTCGCTCGCAGGCAGAATAGACATTTCCTTTGCTTGTGGAACGTCTCGTTGTTTTCGCGCGCTAATCACCCGCTTTTTTCATCATGTCTGCTCGGGAGAAATATAAAATTATTTAGTTTATATCTGTATTTATAAATATGCGGTGGGTGGATTTTGTTATCCGTCGCTCGCGTAATAATATTCAATTCATAATACTTATTACGACAGCCACCGCTATTACGATTTAGAGTAAACAATATTGCGAGCGTAATTTTCGTGAATTATGTTTTTGATCGAACACCTGTTTAAAAGTGACAGTTTTATTTGAATTATTATAGAAACAGTGAAAGCTCGTCACGTTTATCACGAAGAGAATACCTAATGCAAATAACGAGATGATCAAATTATAAATACAAAAACATGAAAATTGAGTAGTCGATGAATAGATTGTCTGACGCACACAATATCTCGGTAAGTACCTATATACGTAATATAAGTAGCATGCAATCATTTTATGACTATGTTTTCAGAATTCTCTTAGCAGAAAGAAAACCGCGATAAAACTGTTTTATTCTATCCTTACTTTAATATCCTTATTCGGATATATATATTTTTTCTTAAATTGATCAGCCACAAAATGTTTTGCATAGGTACACATATAACAAAAATAGCTATAAAATACCTCTTCAAACCTAGTTCGACTACAAGATTCTTTATCTATTATAACTAATTACAATTAGCTATGAATCCATTACTAGGTGATTCAAAGACTTCCTGGGGGTGAATAAAATCACAAAGATGTTACTGGGTATTCTTTATTAAGCTAATTAATTAAAATTATTTGCATACAATATTTACAATTGATACTTAATTCTACAGTAGGTAATATTTTACTGAAAAAAAAACAAATTCATAAAACAACAACAGGTTAACAAAGGCTTGAAATAAATAACAATACGCATTCTTGTTTTAAAATTAAAATCATATATTTTTTTAATTGCTGATGCAACAATAAAAAGAACTGTAAATAATTGGGTCTTATTACCTATATTTTAAAGCTGTCATTCTTAATAATTATGTATGCAAAATATACAACCAGCAAAATATCACATACCATTATATTCATAATTTAAGTTTATTGTAGACGGTGCAAAGAAGAGAATCTCGCTCCTTTTAGGAAATTATAAATATTACCCTTGAAATAATTTATATTTTTGTCATACAATTTGGCTTAATATTTGAAGGTTTTTAGTAAAAAGACAGCCCAAATCACAGCACTTACATTTTATTGTGTAAAATTTTAAACGGTGCAGAAATATTCATGCAATATTTACTTTAATACTTTTATTAATATGGCACACTTCTATTTATCATAATCATAAGCAAGGTGACTCAAATATTTTTTTATTTGTATTGTAGCGCAGATGGGGCGCCCGCTGTTGCGGCGCGCGCATGTATGTATTGCAGCTACAGTATGAACGCAGCTTAATATTTTAGTAATAAATTATGTGGGTTACCACCATAAAGTAAATAACCACTAGAGAGCGCACTCGCCAATTTCTTCTAAGAACACGACTCACCACTGCGGGCGGGGGGACGCGGCATAATCCGCGGCTACTATTGGTCAGTTCACGGTCGCTACTAAAGGATCGTACTGATCGTAGCCTTATAGTACGCGCAAAATCACTAACTTTTGGCGAGCGTCGGGGCACTGTATGCGCAGTCAAGTGGTTTTATAGTCTTTGGTTACCACTCATTAAACAATATAAAAAAAGAGGATTTTAAAATATTTTATTGGAGTAAAAGTATATTTGCCAAAGCTTTTATAATACAAATACATAATTATAGTTATCAAAAGTATCAACTATAAGGGAATTTTTGGAATTTTCAATATGGTATGTATTCCTATTTTTTATTCTAAGTCATGTTCCCCTAATTTGGTGGTTTATTAATGATGAAATATTGTTATTTTGACTTTAATGATTATTATCTATCTACATAAGTATACCAAATAAAATATGATAACTATATAGACATGGTAAAATAAAAATAATATTTTTTTTATATTAAAATTAAGGATCATAGCACAAGCGTGTGACAGATTTTAACAAAATATTAGTTTTAAATAGACAGTAAGTATAAATAAATAACAATGATTTTCATACAGTAACAGCGTCTCCCATTGGCTAAATAGTTTTAATTATTTCCTACAAATATGTCCCTAATTCTGATCCCGCACTTAGTGAGCTACCCCGTACTTATAGACTAACTACATTTCCTACCTACTGACTGAATGATTCTAACGATGTGAAATCTTTGTCAATTCCTTTTATTTTTGATAATGAAACTTTTCTGTAATGACGGTCATAGTTATATAAAAGGAAAGACTAAAGGTTCATTTCATCGGCCAAAGTTTACCTGTAAAAGGAACCATATTATGTATCAAATTGAGAGCATGTAATTAGCTTTGAGGAATATACAAATTGACTTGACGACATTATTGAATTAAGTAGACAGTTATCTCCAGATTATAAGTGTACACTTGACTTGGTACATCATACCTGAGTATTGTAAGGTTTCTAATTATGACAATGCCGGACAGAAAAAACAAAGAAGTCTCTAATCTATTAACTTAACAAAAATGGGTAGGAACATTTCATATAGGTACCTACATGGAACTTGACCTTAACTGTCGTGCGTTCTTTTTTGAAGGTTTTTATGTTTTTATGTATCTGTAAATCGGAAAAATTGGAAAAGCTCATTTTGACCTCAGAGCTTCATAGTGAACGAAAACTTGAGGGCAATAAGTACTGACAATCAATAACAGCCTTTTAAAACCGAAACCTTCATAGAAATTGTATTCGTAATTAGTTGCGGGAATTTAACTTTTATTGTCAAGGTTAAATATATTAAAGCTGGCTTGAAGCAATCGGGGTATTACTTGTATATGAGTCTAACACGCGAGGTACAAAAACCACTCGGTCATGCAAGACTAATTTTCATGGCATTCTGCTCTTTGGGCGCCTGAAATTATGTTCTTTTTTCAAACGTGTTCAAATATGGCCGCGCTAAGTAATTGTCGTGTAGTGTGTCGTATGCATAATAATGGCGCGAACTAATCGGCCCATCGATGTCTCTGGTAACATTACCATAGTGGAAAAATGGGGCATTTATCTTTTATTTAATATTGTTGAGTGCATTTTACATTTTATCGACACAGATAGGTGGTATACTGCGGTAGTTTTTATAATTCATAAATCGAATCTTTCTCTGATTACAGAATCAATAGTAATGATAAGTACCCAGGAAGGCTGGAGTACGTAATCTGCTGGAGTACAAAGTATGTAATCTCTTAAAAGCATTGTTTCAACCTGAACAGTCTCGAACAATTATTAAACTGACAATGTTGCCATACGCAACATTGCTACATTGTTTTTAATGGGCGTTTGAACATAGTCTCGCAGAAGGCACTGGCAGTCTACATATCGAGATCCAATGGTTCGCAATCGAGAAACTATCGAGACAGGACTCGATTGAAATGAAATATGAGTTTATTATCTACCCTTGAATAAAACAGGAGTGTGATAGTGATGCCATCAATCTTATTGTAATCGCACATCGTTATACCCAATGTATAAGTATTTCGATGTTGACGATTTTTTTCATACGGTCCTACTCTGAACATTAATCATGGAAACTATTTTTCATCCCTGACAGGCCTTTTTATTCGTCACCTAGATAAAAACTGAGACACATTTTATTCCCTTGTCATTTTATGTTAAACTCTCGATAAAATCTGTTTGAATAAGATGGGCGAGCTTTTATTGGGGTCATATCGGTAATATCTATCGTCTATTAGGTTTTTACCACGGGTTTTTACAATAATGTAAATGATTTTCAGTATAGTAATAATATCCCTTCACGTAGGTAAGGTCAGTTGTAATTGTAAAGCCACATGTCTCTCTTTGCCCTATGACTTTCAACTTTCCTTTTTTCACAAAAAGCTAGAGTATTAATGTTAAGTTTTCGTGTTACTATGGCCCCTTTCCCAGGCCTGCGTGACGCGTCTAAAACATGTCAATGTTTTCCGACGGAACTTTGTGATTGTGTGGCGTGAGTCGGGGTAAATAAAGTGAATTTTCCAAAGCACTAGTTAGCATGCTAGCCGACATTAAATGGGCCATGCTTAAGCTTCGCACAACTTGCTCCGAACTCCTTAATTCAATTCCTACGTCGCCAACTATTCACGAATACAAAGTATCGTAATATGACCGTCCTACTATATTGTTGCACTAATTAATTTACACTAATTAGCTGGGGTGCGATTCTGTAGATATTTTTATACATCAATTCCCCCAGGGGTATACTCTTAACTATAATTTTAATAAGAAACCGACTTTATACGCATTCGACTTCCGAATTAAGCCAGAAATGGGAAAAATTCAAAAATCTTAGTGTAAAACTTTAATTTTAATTCATAATAAACTCTAAGCGTGTAATAAAATTTGCCTCGAGTCTCTCAAGGCACTTTGCTTTTTACCTGAAGTTTTGCTCTTGGAAGCATTTCTTATTAAAATTACTAAAACCAGATTCTTCAAAGAACTTGGTGCTATATATTTCATCCGGTGAGTGATTCACCGCATAGAGTGGGCCAATGAATCACTTCAGTTCCTACAAATAATTTACAGAATCGGACGCCCGATGATATGAAATTTAAAGCTACAATTTCGAAACGTGTCTAGCTAAGTGAAATATTTTAAGAAGTGAAGAAAGACGCATGCTCACAGAATGCGCGAGTCGACTAGAACGTTTTTATTAAGATTTTCTTTTAAGTACTGTCTATTTTTACCGTTTAATGGACTTACAATTTACTTATGGATCGGGGAAATAAGTGTTCTATCTGCAATGTGTCATGACCTACATTTTTTCCTATACATTTTAATTGTTCGACTAAAGTGGCACCATTATTTTTAGATTAATGTTCTGAAGATGAATAGAATATAAATGAGGTTTTAATAAGGTTTTCTTTACTCTGAATGTTTTTCTCTTCTACCAAAACAACAAGAACGTTTTCCTCTCTAATTGTCTATGACGTAAGGTTTCTACTTTTACATTTTTCACATTCAACATTGAAATAAAAACCAAAAGAACACGACTCTACTCGGTTTACATAAAATTGGTCCGAATTTATTCATTTTGTTGTAAACGGAACTAATACATAATAATCAGAAGAACTCGTGTACTCTGAACATGAAAAATCATAGTTCTAGTTCTAGGAAAGGTCCGTGGTGAAGGACATTCTTACTAGTTATAGGCAGATCGTAGTATCATAGAATGTGAGTTGTTGGCATTCAATTTCACGAACTAAAACCTCCTTAGCCAGGCAAATACTCCCTTAAATTTTCAATTGGTTATTGGTCTACGCGTTCCGTGTTTCATACGAAGCGCGCGACGGCTACAGCTAGGAGGGAGATTCCTGCTTTGAGTTCGATGGAGGGGCCCTGGTGGGGGGCCGAGGAGTTGCCAGCGAGGATGAGGGCCCGAAGCCGCTGCCTCTCGCGGTATCTGGTGTCTTCTCCTGGCGGGTCCAGGCACTCGAACTCACAGCATCGTGCGCCGACGCGGAAGTTTTTGCAGAACTGTGGAAATGTGAACAAAATGTGTTAGGTAGCATATTGATAGGAATTCTTTACTGAAAAATGAGTTTGGTCTAGGGTCGTGTGGACTCCAAAATAGAGTTAATTCTTTGAATATCCAAGATGATAGGCAAGTGGGTGATGGGTATCGACGACTGTCAATACCTAGGTACTGTATGTAATAATGATGTCCAAATTCCTACCAGACACGAAAACATTGACATTTACAAAAGTTCACCAAATAATGTTATTAACCAGAAATACCCTTTACCTTTCAGAAAGGTATTATATCCGAATATTTATTTGAAACTTTCACAGCTTAATAACCAGGCATTTCGTGACGGCAATCAATTATGTGTTACCCACATGACCAGAGTTGGTTTCACGTAATGACTCATAGGTACTTATTAGTTATTCGAACCAGCAAGGGCAGATTCATGTCAATAACTGTACTGCGGATAATTGTGGGCTTGCTTGCATTTATTATTTAAAGAAATAGCCTTTGTACTTTCAGTTTCAGTAGACTGCAGTGAGTGGTCAAAGTGGAAGTAACTACATATACATCTCTCACCTCTTATACTGCTGCCACGTAAAAAATATAAGCATGTTTCAATACAAAAGATAGTTACACATTATGACGGATACATTTTATTGGACCTATTCTTGATTGCCTTGCTTGTAAGTCTTTACTAGGTTCCACTTGCAAGGCTTAAGTTGTATTTTCAGACTTATGTTGTGCCATTAGAAGTTTGACCTGTTTTTTAGAACAGTGTCAGAAATTTTTCAAATTCGATCTACAAAATTCTCACCACGATTACCACGACATAGGATTGATATCCAAATTACCGCTAGATACGATTGATATCCAACTAAGATTCAATCACGACTCAATTACGATTGAAGCATATGGGGCATTTTTTAATAAACGTTTTTATCCTTTTCTGTGATTCAATAGTTAATCATATTGTCTGCAATTAATTTACTATTGCAAAACAATTGTAGAGCAGACTACCCTGTAGGTAGACCAATCAATGGCAAACCAATGGGATGTAATTTGAAAACGATTGGTCTTATTTTAGTAGCAGAATGCTCGCTAAGGTTAAAACTGCTATTGAGATTCAATTGATATTCAATTGACACATTATTACATTAGGAGAATTGAGCCCAAGTAATGCCTCAAGGCTTGATACTCACATAAGGCGGATCACAGTAAATAGCCTTGCACCACATAGGCTCAGAGTGATAGCACACGCAGAGGGAACATACTCCCGGCCCCGGCACGTACAGCAGACCGTGGGGTACCGACTTCCCTTCCCAGTCGATGCATTCTTCTTCTACGCATGCTGAGGACAAAGAGTTTAACTAGAGGTGCTACTCTTGTATGTGAGACACTGATAATAATAGTGGGGGCTGTCGGAAAATTGTACTTTTTTTCTAATTACCTGTACCATGTCATACCATGTTATAAAGGGAGTGTATAAGGTTAGGACATAAGGGGGTATATAGGGGTAGTACATAAGGGGGTACAAAAGGGGAGTAGATAAGGGGGTATATATAGGTAGTTCATTAGGGATTGTGTAAGGGCAGTACATAAGGAGGTATATAAGGGCAGTACATAATTCGGTATATAGGGCCAGTACATAAGGCGGTATATAAGGGCAGTACATAAGGGGGTATATAAGGGTAGTAGATAAGCGAGTATATAAGGGCAGTACAGAAGGCGGTATATAAGGGCAGTACATAAGGCGGTATATAAGGGCAGTACATAAGGCGGTATATAAGGGCAGTACATAAGGGGGTATATAGGGCCAGTACATAAGGCGGTATATAAGGGCAGTACATAAGGGGGTATATAAGGGTAGTAGATAAGCGAGTATATAAGGGCAGTACATAAGGGAGTGTTTAAGGGCAGTACATAAGGGAGTGTTTAAGGGCAGTACATAAGGGGGTATATAAGGGCAGTACATAATTCGGTATATAGGGCCAGTACATAAGGCGGTATATAAGGGCAGTACATAAGGGGGTATATAGGTAGTAGATAAGCGAGTATATAAGGGCAGTACATAAGGCGGTATATAAGGGCAGTACATAAGGCGGTATATAAGGGCAGTACATTAGGGAGTGTATAAGGGCAGTACATAAGGCGGTATATAAGGGCAGTTTATAAGGCGGTATATAAGGGTACTACATAAGGCGGTATATAAGGGCAGTAGATAAGCGAGTAGTATATAAGGGCAGTACAGAAGGCGGTATATAAGGGTACTACATAAGGCGGTATATAAGGGCAGTAGATAAGCGAGTATATAAGGGCAGTACAGAAGGCGGTATATAAGGGCAGTTTATAAGGCGGTATATAAGGGTACTACATAAGGCGGTATATAAGGGCAGTACCTACATAAGGCGGTATATAATGGCAGTACATAAGGCGGTATACATACATATAAGGGCAGTACATAAGGGAGTGTTTAAGGGCAGTACATAAGGGAGTGTTTAAGGGCTGTACATAAGGGAGTGTTTAAGGGCAGTTCATAAGGGAGTGTTTAAGGGCAGTTTATAAGGGAGTGTATAAGGGCAGTACATACGGGGGTATATCGGGTGTGTCGTACCTAATAAACATGTAAATAATATTGAATTACCTACCTATGTGAATAGTTAAAACTATCTAATCTGGGAAAAAAACATAATTACCATTATTATTTTTCTACACAAAACAGGCCGCATATGATCAAAAACATCGATATAAGAATAAAATAATTGAATATCCGAACTGCTAACTAACCAGACTTCCTGGCTAACCAATGCTCTTACATTGAATCCGGCTGCAAATCGGATTCATCAAGCCATTAGGAGGAATCGATTCAATCGAGAGGTGCTAACATCTAGTCAACTTCTATTGCTAATGGTTTTCTTTAGATGGGTAGTGATAATAGTTTTTAAATTGTCACATATAGGTAGTAGAAGAGTTTATTTCGTTCCTTGAAAACTCTAATCAAGAATTACCTACTGGCCAAGTAAAAAATCTTCAGTGTTAGAGAGCCCCCATTTATCGAAGGAGGCTATAATATAATATTTGAAAAAGGAGTGAATCCGTTGGAAAAGTTAAAGATATTAGAGCCAATATTAGTAGCTAAGTTTTATATAGCATAGCAACTGACAAAGACCACCTATTATTTTAAAAATAATTTCTATTTCCATCAAGCTTCATAGTCGCGTGCACAAGACAAATCAAAGGTTGCATATTTTATCGATATCGATCAACACAACACTAAGTTTGTAGTCACGATTTTATTGCATTTACATTGACATTGGTTTGGCGTAAACATTGTGGAATTAACCTTCTCGTGTTGAACTGGGTTACTGGTTATTGCTAATGTGTGTTTGATTTGAAAACAATGAAAGTCGATGTTGTATGGGCAGCCGGGCAGCCCTAGTTTTTGTTCGTGACGTCACTAAAATTGCATGGTATTGAATATTCAAGGATATTGCTGCTATTGTGTTTTCTCATCAGCATTTTTTATACGAATTGTAGTTTTAGGTCGTGAAGCTTAGCGACATCCTTGGGCACCCGAATTTTACACTAGTGGATTTTATCATTCGTGTAATTTCACGTGGCAAAAACTCGCTAAAAAGTTGCTTTTGAAGCTAAAATTGATACTAAAAGAAATATTTTTCTTTTACCTACCTACATCTGTCGAAAATTAAAAGTTAACGAGTCAGATAGTGTATTTACCATTAAAAAGCCTTTCCGAAATCTGTTATAATTAGCCAAAGGGTTCAGATAGATACACAAAATATGTAGATGCGGTCTAGAAAACAACAAACCCTAATTTGATTACGGTCAGAGTTCAGAACCCTTTCGTCAGACCTTCGCAAATAAAACCTGATTACTAAATAAGTCCTTTGTTTTAGCGATTTTATTTTTGTACTAAACAGGACCGTATTCATAGTTAGGGTTAAAATTAAAAAAAAGGTTTTATATCGCTTTCTTTTTTTATTTCATAAGTCATGTATGGAACGCACCATAAGGTGGTCTAGGTGTCAATTTTCCCGCGCGAAAAGAGACTTCACGATTACACAGAAATATGAAATTCTCATTAAAACTTGACCAAAGACGAAAGAACATTAGAATGGTAGCCTATAAAAGCATAGTTATTTCTGCTGACTTAAATGAAGATAGCAGTAAAACTATTACTGCACGTCTGGAACTTGCCAGACATTTATTTTCTATTTCTGAGATAGTCCGATGACGGCCGAATTTTTATTTTCTCTCCCGCTTTGTTGAACTTGGCCTTTTCACAATTCTGGTAATTGTGAAAAGGCGACAGAGACCTTCAGACAAAATACAGCAAAAATACGCGATTCAAAATGCCTTATTTAGATGTGGTAAAAGAAAATATTTGGAAAACCAAACGATTACCGTATTGTGTATAACCGTAAACTCGTTTTTTATAGTAGGAATTATGGCGTGAAGTAAAGTTACCCTATAGCTTTCATTCCACTTGGCCATCCTAATAAATGGACTTGTTCTTCAGATAAACAATGTCTATAAAAAACTTTACTTCAATGTTACTAGGCCAATTTTAGCACAAGTTTTACCCAATTCCGTAACAACTAGGTACTGCCTCAAGTTTGTAGTAAAAATAAATAAGCTGTGTTCCTATACCTACGAAAATATGAATTGTAGATGTTCGCTCTTGAATAAAATTGTATTTTAAATCTCCCACGGGACGTCGTTGGGAGTTTTCAGAAACGTGTGTGCTACTAAAGAAATATGACTAAATAGGAACTAGGGAAATGAGGAGGTACGTCGAGCTATTGTAGGCTGCCTGTACAAAAAAGTCCAATTAAAACTTGTTTGTGCGGTTACTAGACTGTGATAAAGAGTTCGCTCGCAGGCAGAATAGACATTTCCTTTGCTTGTGGAACGTCTCGTTGTTTTCGCGCGCTAATCACCAGCGCTTTTTTCATCATGTCTGCTCGGGTTGCTTATGAATGCTTCAACTTATATATATTTGTACAGATTCATATTGGAAACAGTTAATGAGATTTAAATGTTCATAAAAGTTAGCATTACCTTTGTATATATAATTTATATATAGTTTTTTAAAATATTCTATTATATTTGTCTAATTTATGGTGTATATAAATAAATAATAGCATATGAATAGGGGAAAAAGGTCAAAAACAACTTGACGTAAAAAACGTAATAGGACAAAAAAAAAAATGATATGACTTGACATGAAATTATGCCTTTAACGGCTGGATTACGAAAAAAAACCTGGATTAATAAAACAAGACAATGACTTGACAAAAAATTATTGATTTGACATGAATTAAACACGTATGACAAAATTTTTTAAAAAATATTACGAAAGAAATAAATACCTACGAAAGACTAGGCAGTATGGTCGAAAGACTTTAGCCTGCCCTATGGGCAAAAAAAAAAAAAAAAATGATGTCTGCTCGGGAGAAATATAAAATTATTTAGTTTATATCTGTATTTATAAATATGCGGTGGGTGTATTTTGTTATCCGTCGCTCGCGTAATAATATTCAATTCATAATACTTATTACGACAACCACCGCTATTACGATTTAGAGTAAACAATATTTCTTGCGTATCTAATTTTCGTGAATTATATTTATGATCGAACGTCTGTTTAAAAGCGACAGTTTTCTTTCAATTATTATAACAGTGAAACAGTGAAAGCTTGTCACGTTTATCACGGAGAGAATACCTAATGCAAATAAAGAGATGATTAAATTGTGTGACGCACAAAATATCTCGGTAAGTACTTAAGTAGCAATCATTTTATGATTATGTTTTCACAATTATCTTTAAAGAAAGAAAACCACTTTTATTCTTTAGGTACTTACTTTAACAATCCGTATTCGAATGTACCTACTTATTTTTTCTTAAATATTTAGTCAACAAAACAAATGTTTTGCATTTGCTTTATAACAAAAATAGTTTTTAAGCTTTTTTTTTAAACCTACCACAACTACGTACAACCATAGACATAATATTAGTAAACAGGACTGCGCATATAAACCCAAAAAACGAGCCGAGTGAAATAGTTAGTACAGAGGCTGTCTGTCCCTTTCTAATAGGGTAACTATGAGATTAAGCTATGTGAGACAAATCCGAATTTGCTAAGATTATTAAACGCAGATTGGTATTGAAGTTTTAACTTATGCAGTTTGTGACCTTAAGATACTTATAAAGGCTTTTAACAATTAGCGGGAATTAGCAGTATAAAAGCAGGAAGATTCGAAGTGAATACTGTTTTTTTTGTATTTCTACTTCATATATAGACTGCTGAGCCATTTATGTCGCCTTTCTTCATTTTTTGGGAAGCTATAACAATAGTACAACAGTTTTAAAATCCATCACCCATATTTTCACTCATTACAAGAATTCATGGGCACCCTAGTTGTTTGGTTTACGAAAATGTTATTATTAGCTAACCTGTGGCACGATATATTGCAACCACCATAGGATTCACTTTTACAAGTATAAACGCAACACTTTTTCACCATTTAAGTGGTTTAAATTGATTTAATACAAAAAAATATAAACAAAATTTTAAATGCTGATTACGCGCCAAGAATGTTCAGGGCTACCGCTAGAAAATAAAAAAAGTACAACAGTGACGATAATCGATACAATATTAAGAAAAAAATCAGAGCCGGTCGGCTCCTGTTATTATTTCACACCAAGCGCATTTGAGCATTCTTGATGACAAAAACAGTGCACATGCAAAAATAAACCTTACTTCAAATAATAAGTACCTGATTTTCAACGTGTTAAGAATTTGCTCTCCTATCCGAGCCGGTCTGTCTGAACGGACCTTTATATGTCTGAGGCTATAAAAAATTGCAAAAATTAAAGAAACATTGTAGTGAAATCTCGCCTTAAGACGGACAAAGCGGGCGTGATATGATATATGAGAGAAACCGCAGACCGTAGCTTGTCTATTATATCTACGTAACTACATTATAGGTAGAATTTGATTCGCAGCAACATATCATTTTTAATAGCTCTTGGCACGTTTTGAGCAGTTTTATAATACAGTATTAAAAATAAAAAGCACTTATTTAATAGATTCTTTGGACGCAACACGGAAATTACAACTAATGTGATAGCGTGACTTGCTATTTGTGCACATACTTGCTATTTATGCAGTATATAAGGAGCTATATAAGGGCAGTATATAAGGAGGTATATAAGGGCAGTACATAAGGAGGTATATAGGAGCAGTATGTAAGGAGGTATATAAGGGCAGTACATAAGGAGGTATATAAGGGCAGTATATGAAGAGGTATATAAGGGCAGTACATAAGGAGCTATATAGGAGCAGTTTATAAGGAGGTATATAAGGGTAGTATATAAGGAGGTATATAAGGGTAGTACATAAGGGGGTATACATATAAGGGCAGTACATAAGGAGGTATACATATAAGGGCAGTACATAAGGAGGTATATAAGGGCAGTATATGAAGAGGTATATAAGGGCAGTACATAAGGAGCTATATAGGAGCAGTATATAAGGAGGTATATAAGGGCAGTACATAAGGAGGTATATAAGGGCAGATATAAAGAGGTATATAAGGGCAGTACATAAGGAGCTATATAGGGGCAGTATATAAGGAGGTATATAAGGGCAGATATAAAGAGGTATATAAGGGCAGTATATAAGGAGCTATATATAGGAGCAGTATATAAGGAGCTACAGGGGCAGTATAAAGGAGCTATATAAGGGCAGTATATAAGAACATAAGGGCAGTACAAGGGAGGTATAGGAGCAGTATGTAGGAGGTATATAAGGGCAGTACAGGAGCTATATAAGGGCAGTATATAAGAGGTATATAGGGCAGTACATAAGATTATATAGGACAGTATGTAAGGAGGTATATAAGGGCAATTACATAGGAGGTATATAAAGGCAGTATGAAGAGGTATATAAGGGCAATACATAGGACTATATAGGGCATTATAAGGAGGAGTATATAAAGCAGTACATAAGAGGTATATAAGGGCAGATATAGGGTATATAAGGGCAGTATATAAGAAGACTATAGGGGCAGTATATAAGGAGTATATAAGGGCAGTATATAAGAGTATATAAGAGCAGTACATAGGAGGTATATAAGGGCAGATATAAAGAGGTATATAAGGGCAGTACATAAGGAGCTATATAGGGGCAGTATATAAGGAGGTATATAAGGGCAGTACATAAGGAGCTATATAGGGGCAGTATATAAGGAGCTATATAAGGGCAGTATATAAGGAGGTATATAAGGGCAGATATAAAGAGGTATATAAGGGCAGTATATAAGGAGCTATATAGGGGCAGTATATAAGGAGCTATACACCGCGACTTTTTAGTCGTCTTACAAAGGTGGTCCACTGAATGTATCCGACATAAAATACCACTAGACATGATTATTAATTTTATAGCATTAATTAAGATAATAGGTGCAAAGAAAAATAAATAATACATTAGATATAGGAAACATCCTGTTAATAATGTTTACGTATCAAACGGTAGAAAGTAGGTACCTTCCCAGCGCTCGAGTCGAGTGATCGTTCCATCTCCATTTTTTACGAGACAAAATATCGTAAGCCAATCTAGCACAGTCCACGTGGACTGTCATCCAATGAGATTCATTCCACGAGAGGCACGACGGCACCGCCAAAGACGACGACGGCACTTTTCAAAGAGTCCACGTGGACTTTGATAAATGCCGCCTTTTACTTAAAAATAAGTTTTAAAGGTCATTCTGTGGCTCAGTTGCCGTCCGAACACCGCAAGTTGTGGAAGTGTGCGCGCACTACTGGTAATCAAGTGTTGTTCGCGATCGCTACGAGTGAATAGGGTATACGTCTTGCATGATGAGTGATAGGAACCGTCGCTACTCGAATATCGAGTACCTACAAATGGTACGCGTGTACGCAATAGCTGGTGACAATTTAAGGAAGCAAGAAGATTGTACGCTGCGCCTAACAATCTAATAATGTTACGGAACCGAGGAGTGATCAACCCGCACGAAATAAAAATAATAATATGGAGCGCGCGCGCGTGTGACTGTTGTGCGCCCTGAGCCGCGGGGCTACCGGTAACCCAGCGAGCGGTAGGCATTTATCGCGCGCGAGTACAGAGAGTGACAGAGGCCTGATAATAGGTACGTCATTGTCAACTTACATCACTTTGTTTTGGTTTGATTACGAGACGGTCCTAAGCCCGTAAAAGTATGAAGGAAGAATTGGAATTAAGTGTTACAAATTAAGTAAGAGTGCAAGTTTACAAACTGCTACATAATGAGAACATTAAGATTGCAATAGTAAGAAACTTATTTTGCGCTAGGGTGAATGAACTTTGATAAAGACGCCGCGCCGCGCCGCGCCGCGCCGCTCCATTGATACAAGACTCGGGCCGCGCTCACTACAGGGTGTTTTTATAATCTATGTCATGCGTCATAATAATGAATTTATTTTTATTTTTGAATTATTCAAATGTCATAAATATATATATTTTTGTAATGAACGTGTTCTAGACATTGGATACATGAAGTGGGCTGCCGTTGTAAGACGACTAAAATGTCACGGTGTATAAGGGCAGTATATAAGGAGGTATATAAGGGCAGTACATAAGGAGGTATATAAGGGCAGATATAAAGAGGTATATAAGGGCAGTACATAAGGAGCTATATAGGGGCAGTATATAAGGAGGTATATAAGGGCAGTACATAAGGAGGTATATAAGGGCAGATATAAAGAGGTATATAAGGGCAGTACATAAGGAGCTATATAGGGGCAGTATATAAGGAGGTATATAAGGGCAGATATAAAGAGGTATATAAGGGCAGTACATAAGGAGCTATATAGGGGCAGTATATAAGGAGGTATATAAGGGCAGATGTAAAGAGGTATATAAGGGCAGTATATAAGGAGCTATATATAGGAGCAGTATATAAGGAGCTATATAGGGGCAGTATATAAGGAGCTATATAAGGGCAGTATATAAGGAGGTATATAAGGGCAGTACATAAGGAGGTATATAGGAGCAGTATGTAAGGAGGTATATAAGGGCAGTACATCATCATCCTCCGAGCCTTTTCCCAATCATGTTGGGGTCGGCTTCCAGTCTAACCGGATTCAGCTGAGTACCAGTGCTTTACAAGAAGCGACTGCCTATCTGACCTCCTCAACCCAGTTACCCGGGCAACCCGATACCCCTTGGTTAGACTGGTGTCAGACTTACTGGCTTCTGACTACCCGTAACGACTGCCAAGGATGTTCAATGACAGCCGGGACCTACAGTTTAACGTGCCATCCGAAACACAGTCAATGGTGTCTAAGGTATACTTAGAAAGTACATACAAACTTAGAAAAGTTGCATTGGTACTTGCCTGACCTGGGATCGAACCCGCGCCCTCATACTTGAGAGGTTGGTCCTTTACCCACTAGGCCACCACGACTTTTATAAGGGCAGTACATAAGGAGCTATATAAGGGCAGTATATAAGGAGGTATATAAGGGCAGTACATAAGGAGGTATATAGGAGCAGTATGTAAGGAGGTATATAAGGGCAGTACATAAGGAGCTATATAGGGGCAGTATATAAGGAGGTATATAAGGGCAGTACATAAGGAGGTATATAAGGGCAGATATAAAGAGGTATATAAGGGCGGTACATAGAGAATATAGGGGGCAGTATAGGAGGTATATAAGGGCAGATATAAAGAGGTATATAGGGCAGTATATAGGAGCTATATATAGGACAGTATATAAGGAGCTATATAGGGCAGTATATAAGGAGCTATATAAGGCAGTATATAAGAGGTATATAAGGGCAGTACATAGGAGGTATATAGAGACAGTATGTAAGGAGGTATATAACAGCAGTACATAGGGAGCTATATAAGGGCAGTATATAAGGAGGTATATAGGGCAGTACATGGAGGTATATAGGAGCAGTATGGGAGGTATATAAGGGCAGTACATAAGGAGGTATATAAGGGCAGTATATGAAGAGAGGTATAAAGAGCAGTACATAAGAGCTATATAGGAGCAGTATATATAGGAGTATATAAGGGCAGTACATAAGGAGTATATATAACAGATATAAAGAGGTATATAAGGGCAGTATATAAGGAGCTATATAGGGGCAGTATATAAGGAGCTATATAAGGGCAGTACATAAGGAGGTATATAAGGGCAGATACAAAGAGGTATATAAGGGCAGTATATTAGGAGCTATATAGGGGCAGTATATAAGGAGCTATATAAGGGCAGTATATAAGGAGGTATATAAGGGCAGTACATAAGGAGGTATATAAGGGCAGATATAAAGAGGTATATAAGGGCAGTACATAAGGAGCTATATAGGGGCAGTATATAAGGAGGTATATAAGGGCAGTACATAAGGAGGTATATAAGGGCAGATATAAAGAGGTATATAAGGGCAGTATATAAGGAGCTATATAGGGGCAGTATATAAGGAGGTATATAAGGGCAGTACATAAGGAGGTATATAAGGGCAGATATAAAGAGGTATATAAGGGCAGTATATAAGGAGCTATATAGGGGCAGTATATAAGGAGCTATATAAGGGCAGTATATAAGGAGGTATATAAGGGTAGTATATAAGGAGGTATATAAGGGTAGTACATAAGGGGGTATACATATAAGGGCAACAATATTGCGAGAGTAATTTCGTGAATTGTGTTTTTGATCGAACACCTGTCTAGAAGCGACAGTTTTATTTCAATTATTATAACAGTGAAACAGTGAAAGCTCGTCACGTTTATCACGGAGAGAATACTTAATGCAAATAACGAGATGTTTAAATTATAAATATAAAACATGAAAAATTAAATTATAAATTTAAAAAAACCCCCGACCCAACGTAAACTAAATTTTGACGAGTCGGGGGACCGCTTTTAACCTTCATAAATACTTACATAAATCAAATGATACCTACCTAATTACAACATTCGTTTAAAAAAAAAACACGTATCTCAAGTAATGAATTAGAGCGGTCCCCCGACACGACAAAATTTAGTTTACGTAGTGTTAAAAGTAATTTTTTTGCTTTTTATAGGGTTTAGCGTTTTTAACCTTTTGTCATAATTATTGCGTACTTTTTTTGGGTCGGGGGTTTTTTTAAATTTATAATTTAATTTTATTTCATGCTTTTTAAAGGAGCTCCTTAATTTTTCCTTCTTTCATTTAATTTATTTTATCTTAAGATGGGGTCGCTATATGCGATCTCGGCCAAAGGAAGCTGTTTAACAATCCTCATGACATACTGGCTCTGGGAGAATTGCACAGATTGAGAAACAATAAAGATTAACCTTTGGACATTCTAGATTTTCAGCAAAAATATAAATCGGTTTATCCGTTTCATTCCGGCATTCCAGGGTTTTATCCGCCACATCCCATTTCCAGCATCAGGTTCTCGTTAATCAGAAACATGAAGAGAACTCGTCAAGACAAATTCAACGAGCCCAAACTCGAAGGGTTTACTAAAAGGCAGTTCAGGGTTACGTCTCCTACCTTCGTGCCCTAACAGCAGACCAGCTCAGTGGTTCAAGAAGACATTAGTGTTTCAAATTTCAGATCCCACATATACTTGCAAGTAAACTGAGCGTGTAACATTCCTATCACATCTAGCAAACGAGCTGATGACCTTGAAGACCTGAACCGATTTCCACCAAACATAGCTAAGAACACTCCCGACTGACATACCTTTTAAACAAAAAAAACCGCATTACAATCGGATCATCCGTTTGGGAGCTACGATGCCACATACACACACACACACACACACAGACACGTCAAACTTATAACACCCCGTCGTTTTTGCGTCGGGGGTTAAAAATTGGTTATCGTCGATGAATAGATTGTCTGACGCACAAAATACCTCGGGTAAGTTTAGTACGTAAGTAGCAATCGTTTTATGGTTATGTTTTCAGAATTATCTTAAAAGAAAGAAAACCACTATTAAACTCTTTTATTCTATCCTTACTTTAACCCCTATTCGAATATAAATATTTTTTAGTCAACTACACAAATGTTTTGCGTTTGCATTATAACAAAAATAGTTATTAAGCTCCTTTTTAAAACCTACTACAACAACAAAAAATTTAATAAAAAACCACAAATACAAACAAATGAGTTCCGTTCAGAAACACAACAAACACAGTAACATAATCTGTTTAAGAACATCCCCCACGTTGGGCCGCATTGCAGTGAAAGCTCGCACAAGTTCACTCTCTGTATTTTAAGGAATTAGGCGGTATTAACACTGGATTTGGCTTGTTAAAAATGGTGTTTTGTTTTGTGAAATATGTTAATTAGTATAGTTATTGAATATTGTTAAAAAAAATGAATATATAATAAAAAAATGATAGGGAAATGACTTTCTGTGACGAAAATTGAATACATGAAAAAAATATTTTCTTGTTGTGTGTATTTATGGTTCCGTATTCTAAAGAATGTTATCATGTCACTTTTAAAGCGGTTTAAGTATTTGCAAAAATCAATAATCTGCAAAAACGTTTCCCTGAGAAAATGTTATCAATGTAACTAACAAAAACGATGTATATTTTAATGTAAAAAATATATAGGTATGTGTAAAAGTTCGAAGTATTTACACTATTATCTAGACACACGGCAGTGTGTCCGCCAAGTTCGAGCAAAAAAAGCGACACACCGGCCGTGGGTTATATTACACGAACCATTTCGGGCCAAATTCGACCCCCCTGTAACTCAAAATCTACTTTATTTACGCATATCAAATTTCTAGTATCTGTTGAGACCCCCTCACTTATCTAAAATACAAAATTTCATTAATATACCTACTGTAGTTCTTGAGATATTGACGTCAGAAAATCGCTATTTTTACTATACACTCACTGACTGACTCACTGACTCACTCATCAAAAACCTAGACCACTTCCAATGGTCGTATTGACTTGAAATTTGGCATGGAGGTAGGTCTTTATGTCAAGGTAAAGGGAAAAATCTGAAAATGGCCAAGTGTGAGTCGGTTTCAAAATAATGAAGGTGTTTTATACCCGGTGTAAATTTATACCCCTAAGGAACTAAAACGAACTAAATTTATCTATATTTATATAATATATCTTCGAATGGTACAAAGGTTTGTATTTAGTCAAAGTAGAGTAAAAATCTGAAAACGGCCAAGTGTGAATCACTTTCGAAAATAACGAATGTGTAACTTTGATCCACGAAAATAATATATGATAACATGTCATATCAGTCAGTTGGTAAATCTAGTCCATTTAGTTAATCTAGTTCATTTCTTTGTAAGAAACATAGTGCATATTAAAAAATCTAAAAGATAGTATAAATGAGACATTTCTTTAACTAACTTCATCATAAGAATAAAATAAAATAAACAACCTTACAAAAATAAATGAAATCCCACCCAAAACAAAAATGTGAAAGACTGCCAAGTTCGATAATATGGGAATGCTTCGCCTATAAAAGAAGTGAGATCTGAATAAGTACCAAGTTCCATACACATACCTCAGTTAAAAATAGTTACTTTTTAATTATGTTACTTGGCGAGTTTTCATACGCCTTGGTGTATGAACCTACTAAACGCAATGAATCAAGTATTTAATTTTCTATTAAAACTTGCCAAGTAACATCATTAAAAAGTAACTATTTTTAACTGAGGTATGTGTATGGAACTTGGTACTTATTCAGATCTCACTTCTTTTATAGGCGAAGCATTCCCATATTATCGAACTTGGCAGTCTTTCACATTTTTGTTTTGGGTGGGTTATGTATTTTTAACCGACTCGTATCGTGTTTTATGTACAACAGTACAAAAAAGAATCTATAATGACAACGGCGACTTTATGATTACAAGGCTCTGTACACAAAGGCGTATTTACCGCATTAAACCCAATTTAAACCGCTCCAAGTCGTGGGTAAAAGCTATAGTCATTTATAATATTAATGTGTGTACTTACTTCTAGATTTAGGAGCTTCGACGACAATTAAGGTCAAGTTTCACTGCGTCATAACGTCTGCTAAATGTTTTTCCAAGGATTTTCTTTTGAACGTAATGGTTTTTAAACATACAGTGAAATAGAAAACGGCATAAACATACATATTTAACCTTATCTTTTCGTTATTTGGATAACCTTTTTTCATAAATGAGTTGGGAATTCCTACCGTAGGTAATATGAATGATAGTAACATGTCCGATATAGCATTGTATCAATGCAATAAGAGTTGTTCTTACGTTTTCTTTTCTAGTCGCCCATTCTCATATTCTTTTCTTCTTTTGTCCCAATTTAAAATTCAGCTCTCTCGAATCCCTTCTCAAAATTTCCCGAACCAAGACAACTATCGACAATGTAAAAGGATTCCCGTTAATAGCAATTTCCAAGTTATTGATGGGGAATTTCCCTACAATGTTCAGTTGGAATAATCTAATAGCCTGAGGTCATAGATTAGGGCAAGTGTCACTACCTCCCTCACCGTTAATTGCAGAGAATTCCCAGAGTAAGCAAAGAGCGGAGATACCATAATGCAGGTAGGTCAGGCGCCTTCTTCTAGGTCAATTACTTACAGTGGACATGACCAAAAAGATCAGATACGAGTGAGCTAACGAGGCGTTCAGGTTTTTTGAAACATCTGACAATAGTTTTTGGAATTACCAAGAATGATTGGGTCCAAAGAATGAGATATGAGAGTGGAAACTACGCTACTTTCTTAGGTGATTTTCCGTTATACCACCTCTGCTAGTCATTTTGTCCTCCGTGAGAGAATTACTCACGTGTTAGCCAACTAATCCTATTTAATTTGTCAATACGAATGTTTGTGGATATAGGTACCTTTTGAAATGTTTGAATGACGGTCTTTACAAGGTTGTAAGAGGCTGAATGAAAAATGTGGAAATGATAGAAAATTTTATTCAAGAAATTACAAATAGTGTAGAAATTACAAAAAGTGTTTTGTTGATTTTATTCACATAGTCACATTTTATTCAAATATACTCATCAATAAAAAATTAGGTGGGCCTATACCCAGTATAGCTAATGATCTTGAAAATGCGAAATCCACAATCGTTCTTCAAAACTTCAAACGCACATGCAAAAAACTTTACTACCGCACGGCATTCAGTCTTCAAAAGTCATTCCCACAACACAGACGTATTCACAAACAAAATAAATATAAAATTCCTATTTTATTCGTCGATCAAAGCTAATGGCGTCATCCCAAGCTGTGATGTAATGGCCAGTAAAACTACGATGTTCACACGATATGTCCAACAGACTGTTTCGATATCTTTACGACAAATGCTTTTATTGTGCCACTATAGTTTTTGGACGTAATGACAGCGTGAAGGTTGGACCATGAAGATTTGTCGTAAATCTGCGGTCTTTTTCGCGTTCTTGTAGAAATGGTGTGTAGACCGTATGCTGCTATCTATTAAACAATGTCTATAAGGGTTTCAGGGTTCTAGCTATTTCTCGTGTCGTGTCGAATGAAATTTCTAAATCTAAAAAAATCTAAAACGAGCCAGTAGCTTTGTGATGAAAGTGTACAAATATAACAGCCAGAGTATTTCTATGTATCTATTTTCTTATTGATTGACCAGAATTTTAATAAGTTTAAAAACATAACGATTGGTGGGTCTACTAAACGTATACGCAGGTGAAAGCTAGTTAAAAATACGTCAATATATTACTGCAGAAAATATTATTATGTAAGTACACAAATAGCAAGTCACGCAATCATATTAGTTGTAATTTCCGTGTTGTGTCCAAAGAATCTATTAAATAAATGCTTTTTATTTTTAATACCTCCTGTATTATAAAACTGCTCAAAACGTGCCAAGAGCTATTAAAAATGATATGTTGTTGCGAATCAAAATATTACGTAGATCTAATAGACAGGCTATGGTTTGCGGTTTCTCCCATTCATCATATTATCATGCCTGCTTTGTTCGTCTTAACGCGAGATTCCACTGTAATGTTTCTTTTGTTTAAATCACCATAATATTGCGATTTTTAATAGCCTCAAACCTAACCTAAAATTGGGCTATTCAATACAAACGTTTTTTTTCTAAATCTGTCATTTTTTTTTCTAAAATATCGTATCGTCACTTTCGATTTCAAACGCTTAAATAGCAATTTAGGCTTTTGTGACGAGATGATCGCTAGGGTATGTTTTTTTTAATGTATTGAGTAATTAGCAAATTAGCCAAATTAATACATTTAAAACAAACCCTTCAGCTATATTCTATTACAAGTAGTACGAAGGTTGATCTGTTGTCACAAAGCCTTGTATTTTAAACAATAACATCGGTTTGACGCAGGTCCTGTTGTGGCTGACATGTCATATTTCTGAGAGGAATTTCAATATTCCATTCGTTTTCACTGAAATTAATAACGATTTTCGCTTTGTGCTTGGCTGTAATTTATGTTGTTTTACTGGTGTTTCGTATACACATGCAAATTCTGAACTTGATGGAAACATTATTTTGTTTTTGCAGACTCAAACATCGCAGGCAGACAGAAGCTGTGTGGTCCATCGAAAAGTATCCATAAACTTTATCTTAATGTAAGACCTTATAAATTAGTTTTAGTAATCCTTTCTATTTATATTAGTTTTTGCGGTAAAGAGCAAAAAGCTTTCGCTCATCCATTCAAACTGTCACTTTTATGATATTACTTAGGATAGGTATGTTACCTACATATAAATAATACTATACATATATCACTAAAATGCTATACAGCTACAAAATAGCACTAAAATGGCGCATCATATAAACGTTCTTTACACAGGTAATCGCCGAAGCATCCGCATTCGTTCTGAATAAAACAATGGGGTACGACTATAATAGTATTCGGACTCGAACAGCGAATATCCTACCCTCTGTAATGGCTTTTCCAGGTACGTATTGTACTAAGTTATTGATGACAGGGAAGAAGTTTACACGGCCTGAGTAAGGAGATTAAAGCGCTTTACGTGCCCATATGTGGAGTGAGGCGATATCTTAGCGGCCCATGTAATCAGACACGCAATTTCGTTTTTAGGGGAAAACTTTCGAAGCAATAAGTGTACGTTTCAATTTGTAGGTACAGGTATTAAAGATATTGTAACTTTCACGTTTAAAACAAAGAGGAATTCAAATAACATTTGATATTGAGAGTGTAAGTTGTGGTAATACCATACTCCCCAATCGGTACCCTAACTCTTTTTATTTCATACTTCATACCAAGGGCGTAGCCAGGATTCTATACAGGGGGGGGCAGATTAGCAAAATCCCATACTACATTGTTTTAATCGTGATTTTTAACATATGAGTATCTAACATTGGTGGTGGAGGTGAGGTAAACATTAAAAACAAATATAACAATAAGAAACAGCTTTATTATTTGAAGAGTAATCTGCGCGGTTCTTCACAAAATTTATTAAAAACTTCTCTTACAATTTCATCTTTTTTTTCTTGGACAATTTTCCGGTGTACGCTTAACATACATAGCCCGTTTAAACGGTTTTCGGTCATTGTAGACCTCAGCCACGTTTTGATACGTCTCAGGGTAGAAAAAGACCTTTCTATATTACTTGTTGTACACGGTTGTGCCAACAAAATAAGTATGGCTTTTTTGGTTGTCGGGAAGAAAGTGTCCGCCTCCTTTAATACATCAATAAGATCTATTTTTTCTAGAGCGTCTTTTTCCATACCTTTATCCTTCCAAAGTTTATACCATAATTCCGCTTCATGCTCAAAAAGAAGAAGATCATAGTACTGGCAGAAATCTTGCGATTTTTCTTTAAAATCAACCAGTGACATATTTAACATTGAACTTGGATGTATCGACATTAAACTAAAAGCTGGTAAATGTTCATTAGAAAAACGCTGGTCGAGTGCGGATATCAAAGAATCTAAATAAGGAATGATAATTGATCGCTTCCAAAAATCGCATAAACTCTCAGCTGGGTGATTGGACCTATGTTGTTGGCGACATGCAATACGCGGGATTTGCAAATCACTGCCAATGGCAGTTGCAGTTCTACGTGAAATGTCTAAAATAATCTGACTCTCTTTGTCTGCGTTACCACGATGATCTCTAATAACAGAAATAATTCTCTTGATATGATTCACACACGTGTACATATCGATATTCTTCGATTGTAATGCATTTGCAACAGGTTCCAATATACTTGAATATTTGGCTATCAATGTAACGCATATAATGAATACTGATAGGTTGTACCTACAGTCATAAGAATAGTATATTTTTTAATTAGAAAAAAGTTGTTAAATCGCAACCGCTCAATATATCAGAAAGATGCAAACAACCAACCTATCACTATATCTGAATGATCTATTTGAATGAGTGAGCCGCACACGAGTTTCGAGTTTAAACGAGCTACTGAGTTATACTGAGCTACTGATATAAAGATATGAAAGAGTGATTCATATCCCAGTGATTGAAAGATGCATATCTATCTTTTCTTTTCAATGACACATTTTGCCCATGTCTAATGCCTCGCCTCTCGCGGCTCTCGCTCGCTCGACCCGCATCCCGCTCAGGGGGGGGCAGCTGCCCCTCCCTGCCCGTACCTCGCTACGCCCATGCTTCATACCGCACACGTCCTCTAACAAACTTTATTCTTTCAATCTACCCATCGTTTTTTGGTAGTCCCCTTCACATCCATTTACTTTCATATTCGACACCTACCTCACAACATGATCCTCGTCCTCATGAAATATCTACACCATGATATTCACATTCTATATTTAGCCAGTGCTAACTTAAGCTTAACGCTTAAATACACACCATAAAATACATTGAAAGAATAATATCCTCGCCACATACATATATTATTAGTGTAAAGTCTACATAGACTAGTGCCCTAGAATGTGCGGCCACACGTGAAGATGAAAGGCGTCCACTATAATCGAACTATTCAGTCGGAAACCTTTGCTTCTCAAGGCATTGAGAATAGTGGCTAGAGGTTACAAGTAGTAAAAATATGTTAAGTCTAACAGCGCTTTCACACTTTTTATTGCTATCAAAGGATCGTAGATAGATCTCAATTGACAATGTTCAAACGACGACACGTTTTTGTCGCTCAGAATGTGTCGTTTGTAAAAAATACCGTGCGGAAGATTCGATGATGAGAAAGCGTTGTTTTACACTTTAACCTAAAGCTTTTTGCAACTACATTTATTAAGACCACCTATAGGCTACTTTTATCCGGGTGCGGTAAGTGGTACTCTGTCCGTGGCGTGGGTGGAACGCAGGGAATATCTAGTCTTTATATATTATTCACAGAGAACAACCAGTCTTTATAATTCTGTAAAACATTACTCTCTCTACTATTCTATTCCTGGAATCCAGTTTATTTTTCCTAAAAATACAGGTGGTAATTCGCAGTTGCCAAAATGTTTCAAACAGTCTATTGTTTTTGTTATTCTATAGTTTGAGCTGTGTTTGTTCAGTTGTTGTATTTTGAACACTACAGACTACACACAGCTTTTTTAACAAATAGTTTATTTATTTTCAAGCGTTGTCGATCTCGTGTTGTGAAATTGAGTGTCCAGTATGTTTTTGAACTTTCAGGGCCAACTGCATTGACAATGTAAACGTTAGTTTACTTAATCCTTGTTTGTTTACTATGAAAAACTTGAGATTTTGAATGTCAAATCTATTCAGGTATTTATGTTGTCAACCCACAACTTTTGATATACACGTTTTCATCGATTGACTCATCATCTGACGAGCCTTTTCCCAACTATGTTGTGGTTGGCTTCCAGTCTAAATGGACATAGCTGAGTATCAGTATTTTACAACGAGCCTATCTGACCTCCTCAACCCAGTTACCCGGGCAACCCAATACCCCTAGATAAGACTGGTTGTCTACTACTGGCATTGACTACCCGTAACGACTACCAAAGATGTTCATATGACAGCCGGGACTTACCCTTTTGAGGTTGACTGTAACATCATAATTCTGTAACAGGCTAAATTATACCTTTCGCCACTACGACCAGTGTGTAAATAAATTAGTCCGTCATTAGTAGACAGACAGACAAACAGTGAATTTAGCTCATAATCCACCACAGGTCGGATTAGGTCGGATATAATGGACTCAGTCAACTGACAGTCTATGTACCGACGTACACATATCTATGCGTGATGACAGTGTTACAGATCTACTATACTAATATTATAAAGTTGTAGAGTTTGTAAGCGCTAAGATCGGGAACTACTAGACCGATTTTTTTGCCTGGATGCGTGAAGTAGTTCTCACGGAGCGGGGGTGAAACCGAGGGCAGAAGTTACCTTAAGAAGAAAGCAGATAAATTAATACTTTTGATCATTTTTTTTAGATTTTTATGATCATAACTAAATAATGCAATTTTAAGCTTATCATAAAATATTTCAATATAACCAAAAGGCTTCGAATTAAGATCTCACTTCTAAATAGAAGCAGTTGGTCAAATATTAAAATGAGTTCCTTGTACTCAAAGAATTTATTTATAGTTGGAATTTGTTCAGGTACTTGTCAAAAATCCCAAAGGCTTTCAACAGAACCTAAGTAAGATACTACAGTAGCGGCTACGGCATAGGCGGTGCTACGGCGTAGGCTTCGTAGCGTAGGCTTCATCACGTCTGAGTTACCTCTGAGGTATCTTGAACCTTAATTGGTAGCCGTGTAGTCGACCATATTTTTCGTTTTCTTGGAATATAAGAAGTAGAATCCCGATTCTAGTTATAATAGCGTAAAAATAAGACCCACAAGATTTTGTGTAAGAATAAATCGCAATAAACACATTGGGATTATCATTGAAAATTCTATTTGTAAAATTATTTATTTTGAAAAAATATATATTTGGCTAATGTAAACAAATAGATGCGCTATATATTTTCGCGGAATGAATGCTATATTTTTCCTAACATTTTATGTCACGTATTTCCTCAAAGTAACGCATCTTTCTATAATTTAACAGAGACCTCATAAAATATAACATAATAGAGTTACATATGTAGCTTACTTTCACCGTAAACTATTACTTAGAACAAGATAAAACAAACAAGAGAGACTAAAGACAGACCTAAATTATTAACAAATCCACGTTTCTTCACTATATTCCTAAACAAAATATAAACATTGACCTCGCCCTCCAACCGTCTGAAACAATCTTAGGCAAAGTTCTACACGTTTTACATATTTTAACAATAGCCCTGTAAATATGTATGAGGAATATTTGCACGTATGTTTGTTTGTAGTTGTAGAAAAATCGTGAAATGTGGGTGAAGGAAAGTCGACTTAATTAGGTTGTTAACGAAAGTTTGGCGTGACTACCGAAATTATGAGAAAGTTTTGATGATTCGCGAGCGAGATTTTTTAAAATTAGATTATTAAAAATCATGTCAACCCAAACTTTTTTTCTAAAGACATAAGATTTATTTTTTTTTTTTTTTTTATTTAAAACATACACACTATCATTACAGTGTAATACTAATTCGATAGTGGTGTCCACAATATCTACACACATACATATAAATAATAAAATCTTAACTTAACTCTAACACAAAAACAAAACAAAACAAAACTGGAAATCAAAATAACTATACAAAAATTAACACAAAATTTACAACAAAATAATATAATAAAACCTCCTAATAACTATAACTAATAATATTTAACAATACTATTGCAAATTCCCTCAGATTGCACGAAAACAAATCAATCTAATTAGAAAGGTAACAACACCATATGACATCGTCTGTCAAGCCTTTTCCCTTTCGTCTGAACACGATTCTTTCAAATTGGACAGCATAGCAGGGTTGCATTTTGTATGAAAACAAGTGAGCATCATAATAAACGCAAAAACCTTCGCCGCACCGAGACGACACGACGTATTTGAACGTCTTTTCCGAAAATTCCTAAGACTACGCGCACCTCTACAAGATACTCAAAATAAGGTTTGACAAAACTGGTAACCCAACTATCCAATAGGTACTCAATTGACCGCCCACTAAGTATCTACCGCAGCTACCACAAACCCCTTTCAAAACTAGTGAAGTTATTCATCCGTGTCATCGGCCGATGAGAACAGGCAGCTGGCTGTTACTCAGCATGGCACCGTAACATATGGCCGATTATACGCTGATAGGTAATTGTATGGAATTTCATCAGTAGAAGGACGTTTCTGATGCGAAGGAGGGTTGTGTTAACAGCTGCTTATCGAGTGGCCACGTATTTGGAGATTAAGAAAAGACTGAGCAAAATGACAGATAATGATGATGTTGTATCACACGAAAGCGGTTGGATCATGCTAGTGTGTGTGTAGATAAGTATACATGCATATTCCTTGAATGCGTGAGGTTGGGGAGCACTCAGTAGTGGTCTAATCGCCGATGCTTACATATGTAGATATTTTTATTTATTTATTTATTTATTTACACATATGTACACACACACACACATACACATATGTACATATGTACAGTACCTACACAAGTATGGCTAACACGCTTTGTGAAATAAAACTTCTGTAATAAGATTAGGATTTCTGTCCTAAAATATCTATAATTCGAATTTTTATGTAAAACACTAAAGTTAAGGTAACCTTGTGATTTATTCATAATAATCAATATTAATCTATAATAGGGAAATATTAAAACTAGGTGGGATCAAAATGGCTTTGCATCGCTGTCATCAATGGCTGCATCCACGCTGGATGGCAAGTATCCACCGAAGTGGTGGTCACGAGTGGATCCACTAATCGCTTACTAATTTCTCGAAATAGTTACTGTGGGCACTTGGGCCCCATGGTCCCAGGGTTTCAACCCCAAACGGCTCAAAAATGCAATTGCCGGTGAGGTTTACATATTTGTGCCGCTTGAGGTTTTCCGCGGCCGCAGCAGCTGCACCGACACAGCTCGCCGTACTGGGAAGGTGGGAAGGTGCAAGGGTGTCGACGGTATTCGAATTTGTGACACAACCATTAATGAATTTTGTAGTACAACTTCTATAGAAAAAACATTTACTATTCACTCAAAATAAATCACCATTTTAAAGCTAAACTCCAGTAAGTCATCATTAAGCAGTCTTACTGAATAGAAACGAAGCAATTAAGTCAATTTAATTTACACAGCTAAGATAAACTACGATGCTGGAACTACGCTCAAAGGCTGTGCTAATGAAATTCAGTATTAGTTTCACGTCGAAGAAAACGCGAATACACAGGTGCAAGGAACATTTTGTGTATCGAAAATGCCTGTATGTATACTTACTGTGTATGTATTATGCCTGGTTTTTACTGTGTGTAATATCGGGTTTAGTATGTGCAGTTAGTTCATAAATATCTTTTTTTATGTTTCGTAGGTACAACTAGGTATTTATAGTTTCCGAAATCTATAGGTACTTCATATTATAAAGCCAAACAGTTCGTTTGTTACTTTGTTGGCTTGAATGTTATAATCTCAGGAAATAGGTACTGGTAATATTTGAAAATGGCTTCAGTTTAAGATAGTTTACCGAGGAAGGCAATTTTTTGTGCGCATGTGCGCGGAATAGTTATAATACATCATTATGTTTATGTATTAAGATTCTAAGGCGTCAGAAAAAGTAAGTACATACTCAAAAACTCATGAAATTCTCTGTCTCTTCACCAACTGCAACCGCCATAAAAAGTTAAACAAAAACAATAAAATTCAAAGTATCTGTACAAACATTCTGGCACATTTTGTATGTAAATGTAAGCGGGTTACCTGAAGACAGTCTGTTGTTACTGAAATGTCAGACATGAGCCCAACATGTCACCTTCAGACCTTCGTGTCACGGAAATGCAGGTGGACTACATAAAGCATGTGATTTTAGACTAGAGTGACCGACCATGGGACCAAACTACCAAAGTATTGCCGGAAAGCTTGTCGGAATTGCAAGAAAAAAATAATAATTGAAAAACATGACCCTTCTTGGCAGTCGGCTAAAAAATCAATAACAATTCGAAATACCAAGAGTAGTTGGGTATCAAGAAGTATCTCGTAGGAAAACTTGTATTATTTTTGATATATGAAATGTTAACTTTTTATGATTACCTACCTAATAATGTGAAACTACCTCATGAAAAACATACTTGATACACTTCTCGTCAAACAACTTTGCTACTCCGAAGTTGGCTACTCGAGACTTTACGATATTCACTCTGTTTACAACAGGTTTAAATGTTTAAATACTGTAACAAAGCGGTGCTGTCACTGACATTTGCGGTAACAGCGACAAGTGACAAGTTACAAGTGTCACAGTTGTTGCTTAGCAGTGACATGTGTCAGTTAAGCTCTTGTTAGGAAGATTACTTAGAAGCCTAACTAATCAGGAGTTGAAATTGAGGATTGTGGCTTGGAGAATTTTTAATCACTATTTGTTAGAAATTGGAGGAAGGTTTGTAGTTTGACTTGTTTGTTTTCAATTTATATTTCTTTTCTTTCTTTTTTAGGGTTCCGTACCCAAAGGGTAAAACGGGACCCTATTGTTTTCGCTCCTCTGTCCGTCCGTTCGTCCGTTTGTCACCAGGCTGTATCTCATGAGAATGAGCTATAACAACAAATACTGAAAACTAGAATTGAATAAATGTTTTGGGGGAACCCTTCGTGCGCAAGTCCGATTCGCACTTGGCCGGTTTTTATGTGTGCCAAGCTTAGAAGGGGAAATGGCCATTGTTAAAGTATTTTGTAGGATTTCGGTGTTTTCATTAGTTTTAAGGTTTTCTTCTATAGCTTCCGCATTAGGTTTTCTTTCACTACATATGTACCTATACTCCGCCATTTGTCAAATATCACACTAAAACTTAGCTGTATCCAATTCTACTTTTACTTGTCGTCGGCTAATAAGTATTTACTTTGATACGAACTACTAACGACCAATCAGAAGTTGTCGAAGCGTTTGACAGAAGATGAATCAGCCTTTTCAACGCTGTTGAGTAATTACGGTATATCGTGTGTCTGCTTCTGCCGTCCTAGTTTTTACGATCGATTGTAGTTTTCTATAGTTTATAGTTTTATAAAGATTGAGGATATGTACAATAGTAATTATGATTTATTAATTTTTTTTATTTAGGATTGCCAACAGGAGCAACACAATTACATGACTTAAATCATTTCATATTTACATGTAGTGTACGCTCCCCGTTATAGGCAATATACGGCTAAATTGTTTTTTTTTGTGCTTATAAATACAAGACGTTTTAACTCACCATTACAGCATCGAATAAAATTAACTGTCTGTTGAATGATGTTACCAGTTTTATTATCTTTTTGTGTTTAAGTGAATTTTTTCTTCGTGCTGAATAAAGATTAAATCTATCTTCAAGGTTGTCAAATGATGGGTGCAGTAGTCTTTTGCCCAAAGGCTCGCTTCCATGTTAAATGCTAATTTGAACAAGAACATTCAAGAATTAAACAAAGAGCTCTAGAAACGAGCCTGTCTGCAACTGAAAGGATCACGGATTAAGGAAAAATGAGCGGAGATGCCATAATGCAGGTAGGTCAGGCGACTTCTTATAGGTCAAATGCGGTGGGGATGATCAAAACGATCCATTACGAGTGAACTAATGAGGCGTTCGGGTTCTTTGAGACATCTGTTAACGATTTTAGTTATTACAAAAAAAATGGTCGGATCCAAAGAAAGCAATCCTCCCCCGTTCACCTGCACTTTGGCGCTCTACTTTCTTAGGAGATTTTCCGTTATGCCACCTTCGCTAGTCATTTTGTTCTCCATGACTCCTGTCTTCAACTGAAAGCATAGACACTCAGAGGGGAATGCAAACTCTTTGGTAGATTATTCATCTAATAGATTATTATTCAGCGATCCCAACTGAATTCATTATGTTCCGACAAGATGGTGAATCGTGGAAGGTTTTGTTAGCAATCAGTTTTATGTATTAGTTATGTTCTTTAAATTGTTTGTGGTTATCTTATCTGTCTAAACTGATAGTTGAGTTTTCTATATACTTATGTAGGTAGGTACGATTGAAATTGTAGCAGTTTTTCCATAAAAGGGCTAAGTTCTGAAAACTAATCTAACATGTAACCTACACATGTGCCTCAACATGCGCAAGCTACTTGCACCGTGTAGATGCACCCTAAGTTAGACAAAAAATTAGTTTAGATTAATAACTCAACATAAATGTAACCACAACACGACCATATTTATACATTTACTGGTCATGTAATGTCGTTTTCTTTCACAAATATTTATGGATCATTTTCAGCTATTTTACTACTAACATAGAACAACCAAATGACCATACACAATTCCTACTATACCTACAACCACGATAGACATAGCTAAGTATCTATCTACCTACAGGCTACCCACCCCCAATCGTCCGTAAATCATCTCCCAGTAATGCGCAGCTTAAGTTAACTGTCACGGCCCAGCCCACTTACAACGTTATGAGTCCTAAGAGGTATTATGTTACGGAGTAATTAATTACAGCCCCCTCGATTCGACTAAGATACGATAACTTAAAAGGTGCTTAAATGTAAGTGCTTCATAAGTTGTTGATAACTTGGTGATATGAACTTTAAATAAATTAAGTTCTTACAATGTTGCACCTATGTATTAATTTAATTATTTATATTGTCCTGGGAGAAAATAATGACAAAAAAATCTGTAGATTTACCTTTATGATAGAAACACTTTTTTATTACCTAAGAATCAGTTAAACATTTTAAACATCAACCACAGCTTAAGGGGGGGGAAGCCAGGGTATGGTCTTGGTGGGAATCGCTGGATGTGAGACCAGCATTACCTATAAAATGCCAAGAAACCATCTGCTGTGTTAGTGGTGGAACACCGAATTTGAGCAGAGCCCTGGCCAGTCCGAGTCACCAACGTCCCCGCCGTCCCTCCTGGGAACTGCTGCACCGCGCAATCGCGTGGCCACCACCACGAGGTGCAGCTGAGCTGAAGGTGCAGGGCGCAAGGCGAGTCTTCTGCGCCTCAAAACAGAACCAACTCATCAGGGAGGGAACCCGAGAAAAAACCCGAGCACGCCCACAGGCTCCAAGGTGGCAGCCCCACCAGTGGGCTAGGGTATAGTGGGCTAATCACTCGCTTACCTAAAACCAAAAGATTAAAGAAACTGAAACAGTGCAAAACCGGACCGATCAAACTACGACGACCTTTGGCATGAAAATACGGACACGAATTGCTTGTTGGAACGTGCGAACACTGAGCGAAGATAGCCGACTAGCCCAAGCAGAAACAGAAATGTTGCGATACAAACTGCAGATACTCGGTCTCAGCGAAGTGCGCAGAAATGGATTCGGTGAACTGAGAACGTCCAGGGGCCTTACATTTCTTTACTCCGGGAAGGAAGATGAAGAGGACGTACGTGAAAACGGCGTGGGATTCCTCCTTTCTGACGCTGCAAAGAAGAGCCTACTGGACTGGAAACCCATCTCAGAGAGAATCATCACAGCCCGGTTTAACAGCAAAGCCCGCAAGATAACCGTCGTTCAGTGCTATGCGCCTACAAACCCGGCATCAGAGGAAGACAAAGACGATTTCTATAGTGCACTCAACCTGACCTTGAAAAACATCCGCAAACAGGACATAGTAATCGTCATGGGAGACCTGAATGCCAAGGTTGGCACAGACAACGACGGCTGTCAAAGACACATGGGTACACACGGGATGGGAGTACGGAACGGGAACGGGGAGAGATTCTTGGAGTTCTGCCAGGACAACGACCTGACCATCGGAGGCACGCTTTTTATACATGGAGACCACCATAAGTATACATGGAACTCACCCGATGGAATCACTAAGAACCAAATCGACCACCTTGCCATCAGCTCCAAATGGCGCTCATCACTGCTCGACGTCCGCAACCGTCGTGGCGCGGATATCGACAGCGACCACCATCTAGTCGTAGCCGAGGTGCGGCTCAAAGTAGCGGTAGCTCGTGCTGCCAGCTCGACGTCCAGGGTGGGAAAAAGATTTGAGGTCAACAAGCTGCGGGACCCAGACATAACCGAAGCCTTTCGGTTAGAGCTGCGAAATCGCTTCTCCGTTCTCGAACCAGACTCCACTACTTCTGTCGACGCGGAGTGGAACCACATCAAAATGGCCTATACAGAGACCAGCTCCGTCGTTCTTGGACACAAAACATACGCTCGTGAGGACTGGATGTCACAACGAACCTGGAACCTCATTGAAGAAAGGCGCCAGCTCCACCTTCAACTTCTGACAACCAGCGACGTAGCAGTGCGCCAAGACCTGAAGCTGCAATACTCCCTGATACGCAGGAAAATCTACCGCAGTACTCGTCATGACCGACGAGTATGGGCTGAAACTATTGCGGATTGCGCACAACGCGCTGCTAACTCCGGCAATCTCAGGGAGATGTACAAGGCGACGAAGACCTTGGCCGGGAACCGGAACCAGAGGAAGAAGAAGCCCTTAAAAGATAAAGGAGGCCAGCTGATTGTGACATCGGAGGGACAGCTTCAACGCTGGCGGGAGCACTTCGAGGAAATCTTCCGAGTCCCAAGTGACCCCGTAACCACGGCCGTACCTGCTGCCAGCTTGCCCACATCAAACCTGGATATCGATGTGTCTCCTCCTACAGGGGAGGAGGTAAAGAAGGCTATCCGTAGGCTAAAAAATGGGAAAGCCCCAGGAGTCGACCTCATCACAGCGGAAATGCTCAAAGCCGACGTTACCACCGCAGCAAACGCACTGACTCCCCTTTTGCGGAATATCTGGTCAGCCGAAGAATTACCTGATGACTGGAACAAAGGCCTTCTCATCACCGTACCCAAGAAGGGAGACCTCAGTGAATGTGGCAATTGGAGAGGCATCACTTTGCTCTCGACTCCTTCCAAGGTGCTCTGCCAGATCATCCTGGACAGGTTGTCGGGGGCCGTCGAGCCTCTTCTGCGTAAAGAGCAGGCTGGCTTCCGTCCCAACCGATCGTGCACGGACCAGTTCAACACCTTGCGCATTATCCTCGAACAGGCATCAGAATGGCAGAGGGACATGTACTTGACCTTTGTGGACTTCGAAAAAGCCTTCGACACGCTGCGATGGAATTGCATCTGGGACCGGCTTCGTGAAATTGGAGTCCCCGAGAAGATCACGACCATAATTAAGGCCATCTACGGGAAATATTCTTGTAGGGTAACTCACGACGGCCTCGTCTCGGAGGACATACCGGTTCATGCGGGTGTACGCCAGGGGTGTCTCCTTTCGCCTCTCCTCTTCCTTGTTGTCCTTGATGGCATCATGCACCATACCACCAAGAAAAAGCGACGCGGCATAGAGTGGGGACTATCCAACGTCTTAGAAGATTTAGATTATGCCGACGACCTATGTCTATTGAGCCACACGCGAACCGACATGCAAGCCAAACTGGACGACCTACAACGAGAGGCCATGGAGACGGGATTAAAAATTAACACCCGGAAGACCCAGGAAATGAGGTGCGGAGTGACGTGCTCATTACCGTTGCTTATCGGCACAGAGGGAGTGGAGAGGGTCCGCAAGTTTACCTACCTCGGGAGTGTTGTGTCGGAAACAGGAGGGACCGAGGAGGACATCACCTCGAGGATCGCCAAAGGGAGAGCAACCTTCGCACAGCTCCGTCCTGTGTGGCAATCACGGAAGTTGACCAGGAGAGTTAAGCTCAAAATATTCCGGTCCAATGTCAAAACCGTATTGCTGTACGGATGCGAAACATGGAAGGCCACAAAAGACATCTCGCGTAAGCTCCAGGTCTTCGTCAATCGCTGCCTTCGTCGTATTCTCGGTATATACTGGCCCGAGAAAGTCTCCAACATAGAACTGTGGGAACGCTGCGGGGAGACACCGATCGACCAGCAGATCAAACGCCGCAAGTGGAACTGGATCGGCCACACGCTCCGAAGGGACCCCGATCACATCCCGAGGCAAGCCCTAGACTGGAATCCCCAAGGGAAGCGGAAACGTGGCCGCCCTAAACAATCCTGGCGGCGGACGATCATTGCAGAGGCGGCGGCTATAGGCAGAACGTGGAGCGAAATAAAGCGCGAAGCTCAAGACCGAACGCGATGGCGGAGCACTGTGGATGCCCTCTGCCCCATCTAGGGGACATAGGACTCTAAGTCAAGTCACAGCTTAAACATTTTTATGCTAGACTTGCACTCTGAAATAACTGATTTATCATTATTATCAATTTTCAAACGTAAAACAAATCTAAAATGACGTATGAGACTTTGGAAATAGATATAGTGCACCTGTGACATTCATATTATGCACTGATTAAATAACATCTACTGCGTATTTGGCTAGTTTCCCTTTAGATTGGCAATCATAACCGTCTGTGAACATTATTTGTAGATAAAATGTACTTGCACTTTCTATTTACTACATAAATTCACACACAACAACAGTGATATTATACTACACTAAGTATTATTTTTAAGGCGAACGTTGTTGCGAGTGTGACCACGTAATAAATATCTCAAACTAGCCGTTTTTCCGCGGTTTCACTCCCGTGCTGTGGGACCTACTCCCTATACCGGGATTAAATTTTAAATATAGCCTATGTTACTAGGAAAGAGTGTAGCTGTCGAACAGTGAAAGATTTTTTTGAATCGGTTCAGTAGTTTCGGAGCCTTAGGGTACAGACAAAATATGTTTTCTTTTTAGTATATTTGTATAGAATAGAAACGCGAACAAAGTGATAAAGAAAGCACGCCACTAAGCTATTACAGGGGAACAAATTAATCACCGATTATTACAGAGTTGACACGTAATGTCTTGTCCATCCATCACCCTCGCTATTAATTATCGCCAACCCTAACAGGTTCGTCTAAAAGAGCGTCTTGAGATGAATCGAGATGGGCTAGACGGCTCATTGACGGTACGGTACGACCCGGTATTTTTAAACCGCTGAATTAAACCTTAAAATAATGACTGTAAAGTTTAAAATTCAGTGTCTATATTTTGATAGGTAGTAGGTTTTTCTTTCACTAGTGAAAACTGCTAAACATTGAAATTTCAACGGTTTTGCCCTACAATTAAATTGTATTTTTATTCGTAGACTCAAAATATCGTGCCATGGCGACAAAGGCCACCGGGTCTTAGGAGGATATAATTAATGTTGATACGTTGGCGTTAGAAGATTTTTTATCTATCATAAAGTAAGTTCTTTACATCTGATTTAAACAAACTATTTGAACACCAGCGTTGAAAAATAATTTTGTTATTTTTTCTTCGAAGTGCAAAAAATTAATTAAATATTTCCTCAAACGTAAAAACAAACGATATTACTATGAAAACAGTTTAATAACTACTTAATGAAGACTTTCATTAACATGCAAGTGGGTCGCTTATGCATGCATGAATGAATTTATGAAATGAAACTCTGAGACACAGATAGGCGAAGTAAATTGGGTTTTGTACTAGCTATGAATATGTATAAGATTTCACTAATTGGTGGTGACATCGTAAAGTTTATTGGCTGGATTCTATTCATATATATATTCATGGATATCTATGCATGCAGTAGAAGCATTCCGAGTGAACAGGCATGCTGATAAATGCTTATTTCTTCTCTGACTGAGAAGTGGCCGCAGCCCTGCAGTGGGATAAAGAAAAGGCTGATGATTATAGGGCGAAAAAATAGATGAAATTTTTAAAAAATACGAAAAGCTGTTAAATATAAGTTTTTTTTTTGGAACTTTGTTGTATACGTGCATACGTATAAGTTTATAAACTTACTTCAAAGAGCGAAACCAGGTATGCGTTTCCAAGATGGTATGTGCATTTTACCTCATAACCTTACCAAAACTTTTAATACGAAGAGGCTTGCAGAAAATTGAAAAATTCCATGTCACCCATAAAGAAAATAGGTAGCAAGCTTCAACAATGGAAAAGTATGGTAACACGAATTCTTTACCGAAATTCTGAAGCTGTAACATCCAGTGAAACTTGTTCTAAGTTCCCGCGCAAGTTATATGATTAATGACAATCGGAGAACGATGAAAGTATCAAAAATACATCAGTTTCTGCTTTATGAAGAATGCTGATATTGCTTTGCAATGTCTTATAAATTATTTAAGTTGGTACTGTAATTTTCGGGAATTTATTACTCACTTTCGTCAGCTTTCTTAGCAAACTACTACTTGCACCCCGATAAAAAGAAGCGTACTTCGCGTATTGCGATGTAGAAGCTATATTACTGCCAAGTTTCATCAACATCCGCTTAGCCGTTTGCGGGTAACTAACGAAGTAAGAAACACGCGAGAACCTACGCACTCACCAATTTTCACTTTTAAAATGTGTGATGATGTAGGTATGTGGTATACAATAACAGATAACCAACGACCTTAGTAGGTAGTAATAAAATACTTACTAAACTATTAAACTTAATATTGGTGCGTTTAGTGTAGTGTTTGGTGCGTTTGAGCGGATAGAGTAGTTAAATTGGTGAAGATATATTTTACTCTTCCATGTACCTACCTATTTTACGTTTAAACAAAAATATGAATAAGTAAAACAAAACAAAAGTAAACAGATAAAACCCACTCAGTTGTCCGCATAACGAGCTCTACCCACTGTCCCCAGTCAGGCGTGCGTTATTAGATTATTCATTGATAACCCTCCGCTGTAATTACTGAATCGACGGCCATTGAACAACAATGCCATTAGGACAGAACTCCCTAGTGGTATTTAATGTAGGAGCAGTAGTTTCACGTGGTTTCTCTCAGTTCTTGAAAAAAATATTTAAGCTAAGAATCTGAGTTAGATTTATGAGAATATTCTGATGCTAGATATTCATAAACCGAGATTGCAGTTGCAGTTTCGCAGTAATTTTAAAAATGTTCGCTAGATCGAGTATAGTAGGAGAGAAGATACATTTACCTGTCTGTCCTTAGGTCTCATAATTGTACAAAATTTCATGCAAATATTTTTCACCATAAATGGATAATAGATGAGCAGACAAACTTTAGTAACCACACTGTATATGTACCTACTTCATATGATCTAATAAATAATAACTTTTTGTTTGTTTGTTTGTACTCTAAACGCAACTAATCAACCGATTTGAAAAACTTCTTTCACTATTTAACAGCTACACTCTTCCCGAGTAACATAGGCCACATTGTATCCCGGTATGGGCAGTAGTTCCCACGGGACGCGGGTGAAACCGCGGGATAACGGCTATATATATAGAACATGGGATTTATTGATAACCCGAGCCTCCAGTAATGGCTTTATCGACGGTCACTTCAGAACAATAGCTAGTCCCGAGTTATACTTAATTATGTATGTTCTTCATTAAGTGGAGTCCAGATTTAGTACAATTGTTGTTTTAGGACTTGTACAGTGAGCTTTGTAAGGCACTATATGAGTGTTTTAATTGCGGAGGGACTGCTTTTGCTCTTAAAATGAATGTAATTAATATTTAGAACAACGACCTCTTCTAGGATTCTTTGTGAATGTGGTCCATGGCAAATAATTTTAGCCTCTTTACCAAGCAGACACACACTCTTATTTAACACTAGTTCGCGGTTTTGGCCTTCTCCAGTCAGATCTACTTGGCGTATTCAACTATAAAGCTATTCTCGATTAATTGGTTATTTTACACTGAAAGAACAATTCTGATAAGTAGTTCCTAAGATTAGCGTGCTAAATCAACAAACAAACTACATACAGTTTTATAATATTAGATAGTATTGTATTGCTATTTGATTGAAAAACGGAGAAGAAAAGTTACAATAGCAAAAAATATTGTATTTTTCATGAAAGAATAAACAAACCAGTAACAGCATAAAGTGCAAACCGAGTTTATTTCCTTTTGTCTTAGTAAACGTATTTGATTTTAACTTTACCGAGCGTAACAGAATACTCAACTGGAGTTTTTAAAATAAGCTTTAACTTTACGGGCTTAGAGTATACTTTTTATCTTTTTCTTTCACAGTTAAGTTACTGTTTCATAAGTTTTTCAGGTAAATGTAAAGCAGATCAGATGTGGAGGATATATTTTCCAAGAATGAGTAAGGATGCCTTGCCTTACTGCATTCTTGATCTCTCTAAGTAAATGATTGAGATAGTTTAAAATACATTAAAAACACAATAACATCTAATTAAACCTTCAGGAAAAATGTACTCAGGTATTTTGAAAGCTTTTAGTTAAATAAAATTCGGTTAATCAAAGTTTTACGCGACAAATTCATATTTTAACACCAAAATCTGTTAAAAAACAACCGATACCAGTGTTCCACATGTATTTACGTCAAAAAACATTTCTGTTTGAGCTGTCGAAACGAAAATATATCTGATTCGACTCAGTATTGAAATGTGAACAATAAAATGTAAAATATTGCTCACGGCTACCTATGTGTTACAAAAATAGTTTTATATGTGAAACTGTGTTGTCTATGGATCTTTATAACGGTCCCGTATAATTCCACAGGTTGATATTAAGTAAACATTTTTATAGAAAATTTATATCGGTGTAATTCTATTAAGCCATTATAGCAAGAAATGTCTATAGTCATTCCACCGGTGCGTGTAAAGCACTGTGAAACACAAATGTTTCGTCTGGTCTATTTGCTTTAGCAAACAGTAGGTACCTAATTACCTAACAAAATGCGTGATCATAATTAAATTTTGGTTCTTTCATAACCGACTTCCTACAATATTAAAAGTTGGAAAATGTGGTAGACAAAATAGAGGCTGAGTAAACAAAAAATGAGGTGGTACCTATATAATCTGGGAAAAAAAAAAAACAAAAAGAAAATATGCCTTATGTGTAGCTTCTAGTCAGGTTCACGCGATATTCTCAGAAAAAGGATAAGCTCATAAGCAAGGTCTAGGTTAAGATAATAAAATACATACGTGTTTATTCTAGGACTACAGTAGTACCTAGTAATATTAGCCTAGTAAATGTGTTTGACCTGCCGGGACCTTTTTATCAGATTATCTAAGGTTATCATTGCACACGCAAAGATTTAGGTATAAACACACGAAGTTTTGTCTTAGTTTTAATTGCACTGCATTTTATTTAAGTTTTTACCTTATACTACATAATTTTGTATATAACATTTATATAGTTTTTAAGGTATTTATCTATGGGCCATTGATGCCTTAAAATAAAGTTCAGAATAAATAATTTTCTGGTGATATAAATGCTATATCAAAGGGGGAGGCCTATGTTCAGCAGTGGACGTCCTATGGCTGAGATTATGATGATAAATGCTATATGCTACTATAAAACATGATATGTTAGTGCTAGAGTTCTTCTCAAATTGATTCAGTTTTCAGTAGGTTTTGTTTGAAAGGCATCCTGTCTATCTTTAGCTCGTCGAGAAATTCCGTTAAAATAACAATCAATTAGTATAACAGAGTTTATTTTGGACCCCTTTGGAGTGATAAACTAAGACTGTATATTAATTTTCGAAAACGAATAGAAACTATTATTGTAACATAATTTAACATTAAAAGTAAACCAAGAAAAGATAGTCAAGTCAAAACAATAAACCCAAAATTGGGGCACAACTTAAACACATAGATACAATAAAATTCAAAGTAGACATGCATAAGTGGAAACACGAAAACCTAAATAAAACAATAATATCTACCCCTAATATTGGCAGTAAAAAGTTAACAGCAAGAATCAAGGTTTGTACGGAACATGACGAGATCGTAAAAAGTTCAAGTTCCGTGTATAAGTACTTATTTCGTTTATTGCATAAGCGTTTTACGGCTTTTCTCGATATTCTATCATTTTTATGTATCTGTTGTTTTGGGTAAAACATAGGATTTTGACATTGGCCCTTTACAAGTATTGTTAAATATTGGGAACGGCCGTTAGAGTTACTCAAAAAATATTAAAATTGCACTATTAGCACTATCTGTCTGTCTGTCGCGCCTTTGCACTAAAACTACTGAACTGATTTGAATGAAATCTGGGAGCCAGACAGTCTAAAGCTTGATAAAGGACATGTGCCACTTTTTACCCAGCTTTTGAAAGTATATCCCTACGCAACGCTTATGGATTCTCTCGGAAAAGCTCCCAAAGAGAAAGCATGCTCAATTTCCCAACCAGCAATACGTAAATATTTTGATTTTCCTTATAAAAGAGCAAAAGGAATATATCTAGTTAAGGAAACTGCGTGAAATGTACCGAATGTTAGTAGGCAGAGTGCCAGCGATCTGTATTGCGAATTGCTGATGACAAGGCTTACTGAATTGGTGAATACCTTTGTGTTTGTGAATGGGAGATATGGTTCAAGTGATTTATAGCCTTATGTTGTGATTATAGTTTATATATCTAGACTATACCAATAAGCTGAGGAGTTAGTTTGCTTGCTTGCGCTTGGGAACTACTGGTCACATTTGAAACGTTTATTAAGTGTTTATCGAGGCCTATTTATCGATGAAAGCTACAGGCTACTTTATATCCGATTGCGCGAAGAATTTACTATGGGATGCGGATAAAACGGTTGGCGAAAGCTAGTCATAAATAAAAAGTTGGCGACGCATTTTGTTCCGATTTCTCCGCAACATACAGTCCAGGAGCTAGCAAGTAAGTAGGCTTCACTTGAGGGAATCTGAAAATTTGTATTGTACCTCTCCTATATTGCAGGCGAGAACTGGGATTTTAACCAACTTTTAAAATAAAATACCGAAACAAAAATCGTCACATTTTTCTCGTTCCAAACAATACTTCAATTGAGACCAATAAACCACAGCTAGAAACATAAATTCGTCACACATTTTATATCTGCAACTAGGACGTGTCGTGACGAGCGCTCATTCGCTAAAGGTCACAAGAAGCTATCTATCTTCAAACGAAGATAGAAATACACTTCGTTGCGAACAATCTTGGTGCATTTGTTTTTGTTGCTAGAAACTAGCTTGATTTATGTGGCCATGAATTTGAGATAGTGCGCTGGTTTTTATGGCTTTTTCATTTGCTGTTGTGTGGATTTTCTTTTGGGGAGCTTTCAGGAGAGAATAATAGTAAAAAAGTAAGTGTAATATAATTTCGTTACAAAAAGTGTTTTTTTTTTGTGCGGCAATAGCGTACTATTGAAGCTCTTGCGTTTGCTCTTTGCGTATTGATAAGAGGCCCATTAATTTAACGTGCCTTCCAGAACAAGGAGTAACTCGTCAGGAAAATATGGTCACCTATCCACGGACTGATTTGCTGCCTGTCTGCCTGCCTGAACTTTCCTGAACCTCTCTAACTCTCTGGTGTTTAAAGGTTTTTAAACTTTCACGATTTGTACACATATCTCTGGAATCTCTCTTTGATATTTGAAGCACCACCTATACGCCAGTTTAAAAATCAATGTACTTCGGAGCAAATGCTTTTTACTTACACCACATTAACGATGATCGATGTTCCACAACAGTGAGAAATTCTCATTAACACTCGCCCTACATCGAGAGAAGAGGAACATTTCAGCGAGGTATGTTGGGAAAACCTCTTTTCAGGGAGGTCAGTGACCCGAAGGTCAATGACTCTGTACATAGAGCGGTTATTTCCTTAAGCAAACCTTGTTATTTATTGTATACGAACCTCTCTGTGGAGTTGTGTCAATGTTTGGTTTGGATTTGACTGTGGTTGGGAAGGCAAAGGGAACCAGTAAAAATTTTGCGAACCATATACCAATAAGTAGGTATGTGTCTTCTTCATAATGTTTAGTTACCATTCTTCTGTAAGTTATAACGTGATAGTTATGTCATATGAAACATATTTTTACGCATTTTCGATTAGTCTTGTCTCTAACATCATTCATAAAAAAATCGTATTCAAATCTATCTTTTCACCGAATTTTATCTAAATTGCTACCGCTATTTCCATGTGAAAGCTCATCAGACATACAGACAGTCAAACCTTTGCAATTTCACTAGCAATAAAGATTAGAATGATCCTTCGAGATCGTTTGCACATAGTAAGATGGCGCAACACTCGTATCTAAGTAATCCAATAGAACAAAGAATCTTAAGTAAATTCAATTACTAACTAATGCAATACTGTTTGTAAATAAATGCTGCGTTTAATGTGATTACGTAAATGTACGGAATGAATGTCACGGGCGTCAGTTGACATGTCTTAAGGTTAAGAGTTAGTGATTGACGGAATGTGTTTCAAACTCAGACATGAGAGGATTTTAGAAGCTTTTATTTATACTTTTCTATACTAATATAATGCAGAGGAAACTTTTTTATGCTTGTTTGTAAACTATTGAACCGATTTGAAAAATCCTTTCACAGTTGAAAGACTACAATCTTCCCCAGCAACATAGTTTATATTATATAAATCTCGGTAAAGTCAATCGTTACCACGAGACGGGTATGTAGGTACTAAGGTACTATGTTAGTCTGAAGTTACTCAAAAGACCAAAAGATGTTTCATGTAAAACAATAATATTATCAAATTCTTACGCTGTCCCAACTTATTACCTCTATTTGGAGTCGTTGTCGTTGCAGCATGTCCTCTTATTCCATACCTTCCTATCTGACGTCATCCCACATTCAACACTATCTAAAGGTGTACCCATAATCAACTTTAATCATCCATCCGTCATTTCTTTGGACTTCCTCTTTTTATGCTATGGGCTAAACTATGGTAAAAATAAATAAGAATACTGTTTTCTGAATGAAGAGACAGAATAAGTTACTATAGACGATGTTATTACTCCGTGACACACTTGATAAGTTTGCCAAAATAGTGAATCTTAACCTACCTCAACATGATTGTTTGTAGCCATCTCTCTATGAAGACTACAAACAAATGTCTGACGTAACTGTCTATACGGTTCGACAGTTTCTTTGTATTGTAGGTGTCAGCATTTTTCATATAGAATACCTACATTTGAATGGATACTGGCTGTTTTCTGCGGTTTCACCTGTGTTCCGGGGAACTACTTAACGCATTGGAATAAAAGTACTATATGTCCTTTCGTTTTTAATCGGTTCAGTTGTTCGTTGAAAGCACGACAAACGGACAGACATAGTTACTTTCACAGTTTAAAAGGATTTCCGGAATCTATACGGTAACTTTGGCCGTATAGTTTAAGTATATTTATTTATTCAGATAGTAGGTGTAAGTAGTTAGTGTAAACCTAGAATTTCCTTACAAATTGCTAAAGATTCTTCAGCGTCAATCCCCACAAAATCTCAGCTTACCCAACGTCGCAAAAGAAAGTGAAGCAAACAAAACAAACAATAAATCACAAAGATACACAAAGTACATTGAATAAATAAATAGTGTTTCACTGCGGGCTCCCAAACCGCGGGTGACCTAGTTCCCAAATCTCACAAGTTGGGGGAAAAACGCACTTAAGAGCGTGTACGTCAACCGCGCGCCATTTGGCCTAAAATGGTACTTTTCAAACCACTGTTTCTCAGTAACTACTTATCCTATAACTATGTTATTTTTTAATAACGCAAGGTAATTTCACTGTCTATATAGTTAATTGAACATACATTTCAATTTGTGTAGTTTAAATACTTAAAACCCCTATAACGTAACAGATGTTTTATAAAATTCCCGTTCAGCGTCTATTTCGAAGCTTAAATTCATGTGAAAACAGTGGCAAATCTAATCATATTTATTTTTTTACTCATAGACGAAATCCCCATGCCTATAGTTAGTTGAAAACATTTTTTGATTTAGGTCTCTATCTTTCAGAAAAAAATATTTTAACAATGTGAAAAATTGTGAATTTCAAATGCTTTTTTTACCTATCTATCTTACTTAATTTAATATAACAATTATTTACTATAGTAATATAACTCTTTCTTTAAAACATAAACTTTATATTATAATTTAATCTCTCGTTTTTATTTTTTTATAAATTATTTAAAAACTACTATAAAACGCTGCACGCGAGTCAACTCAAACCAGACCGCCGCAAGGCTTCACAGAGAGACGTGTCGCTCCGTCACATCGCGTAGGGTGAATAACCTCTGCCGTGAATACCGAGAATAGAGTACATTTCAAGCGCGACCAACAAATCTTGATACATTACTATTTTATTTAAAGCTCAATTTTGAAGCATATTTTTTTTATCGATTGAGTTGAAATTTTGTTTGAATGTTCAGTTTTAATGACAATGTATGATTCTATATCCAATATGGCGGTATACCCAAGATGGAGAAAAAAATGTTTTTAATGCATTCCTACGATATGGGTATCAAATGAAAGGGCTTGCTATGAATAACTCGAAAAAAAATGTGTCGCGAGTCTAAATCCAATATGGCGGACTCCTTAGGCTAGAAATCACTTATTGCAGATGTCTGTTACCAATCGAGCTATATTTTTTTTTTTTTCATTTTGGATGTACCCAAATTTTGACTTTTGATCTCGAATAACTTTTGAAGCATATAGGATAGATAACTTAAAACTTAATTTGCAATGGTAAACCCAAGCTCTTCACCAATATTTGGCTTTCCGGCAATTGTTGTTATTTGACCACAATTTTTCGGTCTGGATGGACTGGACCATTCATATAAACAATCAATTTTTCAAATCGGTCCAGGCGTCTTTGAGAAATCGAGAACAATCAAATTGAGAACAATCACAAAACAATCTAATTGAAACCTCCTCCTTTCTTTTTTTGAAATCGGTTAAAATACAGAAACTCTTAACATTGTCATTAATCATCAGTCGACTATTTAGTACTGTTGAAAATTGTATGTAATATACAGAAAGTCCTCAAAACCAAGGTTTTCATAGGTGCCCGATTTTTTTGCAAAAGAGTGTAAGTATTAACGACTTATTTTCATGCTTTTATATTTTAGACATCCATAGACTTACACTATTTTCCCGCTATTAACTATGTACTAAATAATATATTTTTTGTTCTACCAATTTCACTCGAAAGGATCAAAATGGTTTGTGTGACTATACGTGAAGTATGATAGGCACGCACACAGCCGCGACGCTAGTCTGCGCGGTTTTTTGCGTTGAATTACCTAAAGTTGACATCGCGCGCCGAGCCAGGCCTCTGTCACTCGACGTACTTGCGCGCGATAAATGCCTACTGCTCGCTGGGTTACCGGTGGCCCCACGCGGCACAGGGCTTTCGACAGACGCGCGCGTTTTATGTTTATTATTTTTATTTGTGAACATGACGACCTCTGGCCAGTTATGTGCTGTGCTTGGTTGCAGATAGGGCTGCCATTTCGAATTTCGCCAAACCCGGACAAATATTTAAAAAAACCCGGACATTTGGCGTAAATAGCATTTTTTCCCCGGACGAGTCCGATTTTTTTTGTTTAACAAAACAAGACCTAATTTTTAATATTACCATATTACTTAAATTCAATGAGGTCTTTCCTTACATGAAAAGTCAGGGCCTCTCTAGCTCATGTAGTACCTAGTATTGAAAGATTGTGACTTAATGTATTTCGAAGGTCATAATTAAGAAAGCTCATATGGAAACTAGGAGTTACCTTCTTGATAGGTTAGACAAAAAAATGTTGAAAAATACAAACAACTGTAAAGTGAAGTCGCCGCGAGCGCAGCGAGCGCGAAAATTTTTGAGTTTTGGGTCACTAAAGCACCTAAACTTGTATAATAAAAAAATCCGCAAAGTGAAGAGGCCGCAAGCGAAGCGAGCGCAAAATTTTTTGAATATTAGGATATTAAAGTAGCTAAACGTAAAAAAAAATGTGTTAAGAAAAGAAGCCGCGAGCGAAGCGAGCGCGAAAATTTTGGAGTTTTGGGACACTTCGACTACTGCACTATTAGGCGCCCGGGTAATTTGCATACCCAGGCACCATAGGTTAAGATGGCCCTATGAAAAATGTCCGGGTTTTCCCCGGACACTTCTTGAAACCCCGCCCGGACGGCCCCCGGACGGCCTCCAAACGAGGACAAATCCGGGGAAACCCGGACGGATGGCAGCCCTAGTTGCAGATCAAGTAAAAGAAAAAATATAAAGCTTTCGTTTTTCCGTTTACCTAGAGATGTAGACAGGTCAGATATTGTTAATTTTTTATTTGGTTTTTAAAATTATCTAATAAACTGAAGAACTATTTTGATTTGTGTAGGTGTATATGTGACTATTGTAGGAAAATATAAAGGTTTCCTATTATATATGTATAGGCATTTAAAAATATTTTATACCTATGTATAAATATAAATATAAAGTAAAAATACTTATCTTCTTTGTCATTTTAAAAATAAGCGACTTACTTTAGATATTTAAATTATAGATACTTATACCTTATACTTAGTTATACATGCAATGATTACCGAGTTTTGTAGCTAAAAACATTTCGAGTATAAGTAGGTATAGTTCTCGTCCAACTAAATGGCTTGGAACATTGCATATATCGCTGCGCAGAAACAAATTTTGGGTAAGTAGGTATGTATCAGCGGTCAGCGGTGTTGTGCCAGGGGTAATAGGTAAGTATAGAATACTTGCGTGTTCTGTGCTCGAAAAGTAGTTGGGCACCTCCATTGATTTGGGAAGTCAGTTACAAATAAGCGTAACTTTGTTTCCCTATTTAATTGTAAGAGGCAACCCTACGCTCGTTGTCGGCACGGTCGCGGTCACTGAACTGTGCGCTATCGCATTGAAATAACAATCGAGCGCTGGAGCTTTTAAGGTTTATTTTCTAACGCAGCTATGAATTTGTAGGTAGTTTGGGAACTTGTAGGTGCTTATAACAGTAGGTATGGACTTTTTTGTATGGAGTGATTTATCTGTTACGTAGTAACTATTATATAATCTGTGGCCGAGCGTACACGCTCTTAATTTATATTTCATTGTCGTGGCAGACAGATTGAGTGAACTATCGTTAGCAGATAAGAGGAAAATTGTGTGAAAAGAAATACTGGAAAAACTAGGTACTTAGTTACCTACATATTTTTTAAGGAAGATAGATATTTATGTGGCAGTATTGTATGTATTCAATGGAATATTTATATGATTGAATAATTAAAAACTTTAAAAACTAATTTTGTAGATAAGGCTGGCTTCTGTTAGCAGTGTCATCTGTGTGTTGTGGGAACTACATGTAGTTCCTTCGGATAAAAAAGCCTATAGCTTTCCTCAATACATAGGCTATGTATCTTTTTTTTTCAAAATAGGCCCAGCAGAGGTTCCCGAGATTAGCGTATTTAAACAAAAGAAAATCTGCACCTTTATGATATTAGGATTCATTGAAAAAAATCTGGCTAAACATACCTAGGTATTAGATATCTAGAGAAAGATTTCTCTTAAAAATTAATACACAAACCATAGATAAAGGTACTCAGCCACCGGTCAAAGGACAGACAGCATATTTAATGAAACAGCCAGGATGAACTACTAAACTAGGTTCACTGTAGTTTGCCATTAAACTACAGTTTGTTTATGTTCAGGCTCGGTTAGTTGACCTAAAGTCTACTTAACTAGTATACTGACTGAACCTTAATTAGAATAACTTGGTAATTAACTACGCGATAGTTGTTAATTAGGTGGTGGAATAAGAGGCTGGAGATTAGTTTTCTTATTAAAAAAATATGCTTAGGTATGTGGTCGAATTGAAAATCTCCTTCTTTTTGGGGAGTTGGTTAAAAATAGACTTGGTAACGACTTGGTAAACAATACATGTATGTTGCCGTCAAATAGGTATGTCAATTTTAACAAACGTGCAGTCAAATCCTCGTCTACTATTGTTAAAGTGTACTTGTACAATAATCTGCCCTATAAGTCCACCACTTTTAATAAAATCTCTCCTAGAGAGCTATTATTAACAATTTATTTTTAATCGAAACTATAAAGTTTTATAATTATTGCTTTAATATTGTTTGCTTGATTACCATGTCTTAGTTTTAAGATTGTGTTGTCTATATTCTTTGTTGGAAGTCTATTAAATAAATATCGTAAAAAGTACTTTCCAAATTGGGTTTAATTATTACCACTGCAGTACTATCCAAACTTCAACATGACCTAAATAAACAAAAAAAAAAATAAAGAAAAACACCAAAACCTCTTTTGTAATTCAGACACCCGTTCCATATTCAAACGAAGTTTAGTTTTTAATGTAATCATCTAGAGCTGCATCAAACTCGTTTAGTTGCCAGTTTCAATTTGCACGAGTACCTATGCAGCATTTGTTATGCAGATAGATTCAGTTGCGTCTGTTTATTCTTTTAGCGAGCTTTATTTATGCTGCGGTGAGAAATAACAAGCTTTTGAAGTCATTTTATATTAATTCGTACCTAGTTTTATACGTAATTGGATAATTTATAACAACAACCAATCGATTCTATGTATGAAAGTGTATCAATAAAAAAAACACAACCAACCTTTTTATAAAAACTGGATAGTTAATTAGGTTAAAACCTTTTTAATTGCTGGTAATAATCCGTTTTTGTAGGTAATTTATAGTTCTAATTTTGAAAGTTTCGAATTTTGAATACAGGTCGTTGTCATTAGTAACTAGAGCGAAAGGTCGGGTTTATTGTCTAGACGAGTATTGTCAGGATTAGGAATTCATAGTTTAAATCTAGATTAGTCCTTTCATTTTCAAGCTTAAACTAAAAGCCGGCTTAAAACTAGGTTAGACTGTATTAATATTAAAACGCTCAAATATTTAAATTACTTCCAGAAATGTAATAAGTTCAAAAAATATACTCCCTGTTATAATACTCAAACCATACATAAAAACAATTTTTAATTCATATACCATCACTGAAAACTGTAAAACATTTCCAACTTAAAAAAAAAACAACAGCCGCTATACGAAACCTTTCACAACAATATTGCCACGATAAAAAAATAAAATACCACTAAATAAAAAATGGAAATAAAGAATGGAATTTTATTTTGTATTTGAATGTTTGAATTCGGAACTCACCGACGAGCGCGGCGAGTACCGCGAGCGTGGCGGTGGCGAGCGCGGCCGTGGCGGGCGCGGCGCGAGGCATGACTGCCGGAGATTCGCCGGAATGTTGCCAGCTGTGACGTGGGAAAACTGACGATTTTCTTGGTGGGGAAATTATGCTGTAGTGTGTGAGTTTTTATTGGTGTCTTGTTCAAGATATGAATGTCTTCAGATTGCGTTGAGAAAGTATGACGTGGGTTGGAAAAAAGCTTTTCAACTGTGCGCACAGTGGACAGAAACTTTAACACAGTTAAGTTTATCGTTCCAATATGATACTGTTAACTTTGCATTTTTTTACTACTAAGCACAAACCCGTATCAACAATCACAAACGTTAAAACGAACTTAAATATTACGCCAATCTTCACAATACCACAAACTTTACAAAATTTTTCAATTTTACCTCGCAAGCCTACATTTTTCTTCACCCTGGCAATAGCACAAAGTCGCACGCTCGCCGCACGCGGCCGCAGCACGCCCCGCGCCCCGCGCCCCCGAATGCGGCACTGCGCTCTGTGACGACTCCACGGTGGCTGTAGCTCCAATGTTGTGGGGGATACGATATTGTGGAGTACGTCACGATATTTTACTTCTTTTTAAGGGTTCCGTACCCTTGGGGTAAAACGGGACACTATTCTTTTCGCTCCGCTGCCCGTCCGTCCGTTTGACACCAGGCTGTATCATGAACCGTGATGGAGAGTTGAAATTTTCACAGATGATGTATTTCTGTTGCCACTATAACAACAAATACTGAAAACTAGAATATTAAAATAAATATTTTGGGGGGCTCCCATACAACATACGTAATTTTTTTACTCATTTTCTTCCGACTCGCACTTGGCCGATTTTTTTTCTGCTTGCCTTTGGTAATAGTGCAAGCCTCCTTTATTGTTAGGCTTTAAGTAATATCTGATAAATGGTTTGTATACTTAACCATCTCTAGCGACCAGTACGTCGATTCTATCAAATTCGAACAACAACTCGCATCTCACTTCACTTTTTACTTCGCTATTCACTCTCACTTGACATTCGGATCAAAACGTTCTAAATGTCATCTCGACGACGCTGACGCTCGAAAGTGTAGCGCTAGTGTAGTAACTCACGGCGGATTCAGATGTGAAGTTTAGAGTGAAGCTTATAGAATCACACTGCAGGCTCTCATGCTAGAGGGAGAGATTGTGGGTGAAACCGCTGGTGGAGCTGATCATTGATATTTTTAGAGGCACGTTATATAAAGATTAAGCTATACCCGATTAACGAATTCATCAATTTATTGTTCCTATTTAGTAATTGAAATACCGCATTTGACAAATAATAAAAAGCTCGCAATAAGAAACAATGTTACCGCGCTCTCGTGTGTGATACAGGCACATTCATCTTACACTAGCTCACAGCTCTGCTCATCACCTGCGGATAGATAGCGACATGCTGTCTAACAGTTACTGGTACTTGTGTGTTTGTTAACTGTTGATAGTGAATAAGAAACAATGTTACCGCGCTCTCGTGTGTGATACAGGCACATTCATCTTACACTAGCTCACAGCTCTGCTCATCACCTGCGGATAGATAGCGACATGCTGTCTAACTGTTACTAGTACTTGTGTGTTTGTTAACTGTTGATAGTGAATAAGAAACAATGTTACCGCGCTCTCGTGTGTGATACAGGCACATTCATCTTACACTAGCTCACAGCTCTGCTCATCACCTGCGGATAGATAGCGACATGCTGTCTAACTGTTACTAGTACTTGTGTGTTTGTTAACTGTTGATAGTGAATAAGAAACAATGTTACCGCGCTCTCGTGTGTGATACAGGCACATTCATCTTACACTAGCTCACAGCTCTGCTCATCACCTGCGGATAGATAGCGACATGCTGTCTAACTGTTACTAGTACTTGTGTGTTTGTTAACTGTTGATAGTGAATAAGAAACAATGTTACCGCGCTCTCGTGTGTGATACAGGCACATTCATCTTACACTAGCTCACAGCTCTGCTCATCACCTGCGGATAGATAGCGACATGCTGTCTAACTGTTACTAGTACTTGTGTGTTTGTTAACTGTTGATAGTGAATAAGAAACAATGTTACCGCGCTCTCGTGTGTGATACAGGCACATTCATCTTACACTAGCTCACAGCTCTGCTCATCACCTGCGGATAGATAGCGACATGCTGTCTAACTGTTACTAGTACTTGTGTGTTTGTTAACTGTTGATAGTGAATAAGAAACAATGTTACCGCGCTCTCGTGTGTGATACAGGCACATTCATCTTACACTAGCTCACAGCTCTGCTCATCACCTGCGGATAGATAGCGACATGCTGTCTAACTGTTACTAGTACTTGTGTGTTTGTTAACTGTTGATAGTGAATAAGAAACAATGTTACCGCGCTCTCGTGTGTGATACAGGCACATTCATCTTACACTAGCTCACAGCTCTGCTCATCACCTGCGGATAGATAGCGACATGCTGTCTAACTGTTACTAGTACTTGTGTGTTTGTTAACTGTTGATAGTGAATAAGAAACAATGTTACCGCGCTCTCGTGTGTGATACAGGCACATTCATCTTACACTAGCTCACAGCTCTGCTCATCACCTGCGGATAGATAGCGACATGCTGTCTAACTGTTACTAGTACTTGTAGCTCTATTACTTATTTATTTGTTCATACTTAACTGTTTTAATAAAATCTGTATTATCTGAAAGTATAGCAAATGGTAAACTTATTTATTTTTTTAATCATCATCAAAATTTTGATAAAGACAGTTAAGTATATTTCTTTTTACCTACATAATATATGAGCATTCCTATTATCTATTTGTTGCTCATTAAATACCCAACCACCTAATGCTAAAGATATACAAATGACATCCAATAATTTTACATACCATACGAAACATGGAAACCCATCATCGTCTTCCTGCGCTTATTCCAATTTACGGCAGGCACAGCATACTTTCTGCTTTCATACTCTTTCTATCTGCTGTCATCTCACAAGTAAAATTCTTTCTTGCCATATCGAACTTCACATAATCCATCCATCGTTTCTTTGGTAGTCCTCTTCCACTATATCCATTCACATGGAAACGTGGACTATATAAATAGGTAATATGATAATTTACCTCCCATTAAAATTATACATAAGTACTTGTATTTTGAAGGTTATAAATAAAACGGTGTGACCTCCAAATATTAATTTTATATTTCTTGTATAAAACGCTCTGTTAATTTTTGATACACCATGTTGTGTAAATTGGGAACATAATTTATTGCGGGTTCCGTGCCGTGAAATGGATATAATAAAAACTAGTCAAGCGTGAGTTGGACGTAGATAGCTAAAGTTCCGTATGTTGGGAAGATTTTTCGAGGAGTGAGCAAGCCGAGGCAACAACTGGGTTTTGCAATACAGGGATTTATTTCATGGTACTATACCTACTATTCTTTTAATAAAATTCCTAACCTAATCTTTAAGTTTCTCTGATACCACTGTTTTCATGTCAGTGTCAGATAACCCATTTATTGAGGGACGCTTAAACTCAAACTACTTCTTCTTCATTAACTAAAACTAGGTATATACTTCTGGCAGGTCTGGTAGCAGGATGAAAAGTGGCCTATCTGTACATATGTTATTCTGATGTATAAGTTATATTACTTCCAAGTTTTATCAAAATTCGTTCGTCAGTTTGCGCATGAAGAAGTAACAAACATAAACACATTATCACCTTCATAATTTAGAGTGAAAATTTGTCTAGATCCTGATTATAACGTCACCTGTAATTACAGCCGTACAGCGCTGTATAGCTAGCTCAAGCGCACATAATGAGACGCCTTCAAAGAGACGAGTCCGCTTTCAGCAGCTTTTTCACAAGCGCTTTTTTAGCTGGATGGTTGTTTTTTTGTTAGAACTTCTTTTAATCTCAGTTGACAGAGTTTTTTTGCACTGCCTTGTAATGAGAGGTTAAACTGTAGGTCCCGGCTGTCATTTGAACATCTTTGGCAGTCCTTACAGGTAATGAGAAGCCAGTAAGTCTGACAAACAGTCTAACCAAGGGGTACTGGGTTGCCCGGGTAACTGGGTTGAGGAGGCCAGATAGGCAGTTGCTCCTTGTTAAACACTAGTACTCTGCTGCTGCTGGTTAGACTGGAAGCCGGCCCTAACATAGTTGGGAAAAGGCTCGGTAGATGATGATGACACTTCCCGAGTAACTTTGGCTTTATTTTATCTCGGTACCGGCAGTAGTTAAGAAATCGGTTAGTACTAAATAAGTACTATTAACCCCTAAAGGTAGACTAATCGACTAATTATTATAGGCATTGACCTCTCAGGGTTGTTTATTTGCGGTTGCCTAGCAACGCACCCTTAGCAACCGATTGAATACCTCGATGACAAGTTTATTGAGCTCTTGAATAATAAATTAATTGGCTTGAATATTATCTATTGAAGAATAAAGGAAAATGGCTGGAATCACAAGACCTATGAGTCAGATGAGAAAACTTGAAACCGTAAGTCTTTGCATTGAATTATTTAGTTTTCTATAGGTTATAGGGTCATTGACTGTAGCTACTTTGGTAGGAATACTGTTAATTCAATAGAAATTATACGCGAGTCAATGACCTAGTCTGCTTAATCTTGAACACCATACTTTTGTGCCTTTTTAAATTTAAATAATATTGATTAATTTTGACATTTTAATGCGGTTGAAGGATTGCTCTTTTCTCAACCTTATATCACATCATGGTAATCGCACCAGACTTAGGTGTTTTAAACGATAACAGTGAATTGGGGAAGGCTAAATTAAGTTTTCACAGTAGGTAAATACTGATTAGAATGATAATTGGTGGGGACATAACTTGGAATCATCATTATCATCAGCCTATCGCAGTCCACTGATATACATAGGCCTCTCCAAGTGCACGCCACTGAGATCGATTTTCGGCTTCTCACATCCAGCTCCTGGAATATATGCTTTAAATCCTGCCGATTCGACCCCATCAAGGTGTGGGAAGTACTTTCTTCAAGACGTGGGTGAAATCGCGGGCAAAGCTAGTAACATTTTTTTTTACAAATTAAGCTGGCAACCGATTCATACTGAGAAGAAAAAATCATTGTTATTTTTTTCGGAAAATGCGAATGAGATCGCGACAAACGTGAAGTTTATAAGATGAGAAAATTCATATATACTTTTATTGTTTCCTCAAAATGCGAATAAGATAGCGACAAACGTCTAGTTTAGTTACAAAATGCATAGTTTTTAAAATGAACTGCCATATTATGCCTTCATACTGCATAATAAACACATTGAACAGATTTCATAATAATAACATGTACGAGTAAAATAGGCCATGGCATGGTTTGCGTCCTGGGTCGGGCATCGAAGCCGTGACCCACAGATAGGAAGACAAATGATGCATCCTGGTGCCAACTGGACCATCCAAGTTCTGCTAAGTGGGTCAAACTTGTGTTATGGGGACGCCCACCTCTTTCTTATGGGGTTAGATAGATAATTTTTTGAATTACCTACTTAGATTAAGTATATACATAGTTATGTTTGTATTTTTTTAAACTGGTTCAGTAGTTTATATTATAATAATTTGGCTGACAAGCAAATTATTCTATATTTAAAAAATATGTTAATTAATTATTTGATTTAATAATTAAACTATTTATAAAGAGATAAAAGTTACCTTGGTACTGACGTAAATTGATAACAGTTAAGTCAGGCTATGTTTTTTACTTAATTGTTAGGTAAGTTTTTATGTTTAATCATTTGGATTTAATACCTCTCAAATCACAAAGAAAATTGAAATTTTTTTAAGTAATAATTATTTGTAGAATCAAAATAACACCCCAAGTCCTACAAATATTTTCAGTTTTTTAGTCAGCCTGTTTAGGCCGACTTTCCAAAAATTCTTGACAAGTTACCTTTGTTCCTAAATTACCGTCTGTACTGACAACTAATAACTAGTAGGTGAGTTATCCTTTACTTGTGAACGAAACCATAGCGCGATGCAGTTTGGTTCATATTGGTACAGCGCCATCTATCGAGCTCACGAAAAGACTGAGTTGGTTTGCAAAATGTGTAATTTAGACTAATATTATAAACGACTAAACCGATTTTAAATATTATTTCACCATTAGAAAGATATATTATCTGCGAGTAACATAGGCTATATTTTATCCCGGTGCGGGCAGCTCCCACGGGACGCGGGTGAAACCGCGGGAAAACGGCTAGTTTTAAATATTCTCGTTAACTTTTTTGGCACTAGAAAGTTAAATTATTTCCATATAGATTTTTTTAATTATTGTAAGTAATAATGAAACTACATAATTATAAAGAGATATAAAAGTTACGTACTGTTAACTATACTGTACTTGAAAACAGTATGTTTTTTAAAAAAACCTGATTGTTTTACGGTAAGTTTTTATTCTTAATAATTTAGATTGATCTCTCAAAATCTCAACAAACATTATTTTTAATGATATACATAATAATCTTTCGAGTATCAAAATAACACCCCAAGTCCTACAAATATTTTCAGTTTTTTAGTCAGCCTGTTTAGGCCGACTTTTCAAAAATTCTACACTTGTCACCTCTGCACCTCCTAAATTACTGTCTGTACTGACAACTAATAACCAGTAAGTTATGCTTCGCTTGTGAACGAAACCATAGCGCGATGCAGTTTTAGTCTATATCGAAACAGCGCCATCTATCGAGTAAGCGAGAAGACTGAGTTGGTATAGAAAATGTGCAATTTTAAATACTCTAGTTGACTTTTTTGGTACTAGAATGATGTGTTTTTAATATGTATGTGTGTGTTAATCACTACATAGTAAGGAAAGTTGCTTTTTCTGTCCCTATATGTCCCGTTGTACGCTTAAATCTTCTGCAATGATAAATGGTGAACTATGTAGGTTCAACCGGTTATTAAAAAAACGATTTTTTCTTAATTTTGACTATAAGCTAACTCCATAGCAAATACATAAAGTATTCATCTTTATTTGCGTACCATAATGTTACAATGATGTTACAAGGGGCTTAAAGCTAGGTACATATTATAGACCCTGTTAGGGCACAGCAAAAGAAGGCTAGGAAGTTTAATTACATACAATGTAGATACAATAGTAGATAAATGTTTCTTTTTAATTATTTTATTATTCGATGTTAGGAAAACATTATTTTGTAAGTTATTCATTCGACTATCTTTTTATCGTCAATTTATTCTTTAACGCTTAATCAAATAACACCCCAAGTCCTACAAAATATTTTCAATCTTTTAGTCAGCCTTTAACCTAGGCTGACTTTTCAAAAATTCTACAGTAAATTATTGGTTCGATCTTCTCTCCGTCTAAATATAAATAACATCCAGTAAGTTATCCTTTGCTTGTGAACGAAACCATAGCGCGATGCAGTTTTAGTCTACATCGGAACAGCGCCATCTATCGAGTAAGCCAGAAGACTGGGTTGGTTTGGAAAATGTGTAACTTTAAATATTCTCGTTGACTTTTTTGGTACTAGATTGATGTGTTTTAATATGTGTATGTGTGTGTTAATCACTACATACATAGTTAATCGGGTGATCTGTGACACAGGTTTTCATTGAAATACCTACATCAGACACCAGTCTCTCACACAGGTGGAATCTAGGATACGACATAGATTGTTTAATTTTAAGTATTTTAAGGCACCAACTGTGTAGAGAAAATAAACGAATTTATTATTATTATTAGTTAACAAAGTCGCTTTTTCTGTCCCTATGTCCCGTTGTCCCTTTGTACTCTTAAATCATCGGCAATCATAAATGGTAGACTTTTTTGGCATTAGAATGATGTGTAATTCAAATTTTAATACTATTAATACACTTTTTGGCATTAACCTTTTAGGCTTTTAATGTTTAGACCTTTGTACTTACCTACTTTTGTTAGCCTAGTTACATGCAAATAAATATAAATATTTCTTTCTTTTCCTTTATAGAAAGAGGCACTATTCCGAGCCAGGAAGCGTATCCTGAAGGTCTTGGTGCTGGGCTACTTGAAGCAGGAGGGGTTCTTCCACACAGCCGACACCTTTGCATCGGAGGCAGCGCTCAATGGGGAGTATGAAGTCTGCGATAACATTGATCTGGATATTATATTGCAGGTATTGTGTGGGTTTTGATGATGGTGTTGATTTATTTATTACTTGCTGTTTTACCGCGTCCTGTGGAAATTACTACCGGGATAAAATATAGTCTAGGTATATATATTACTCGGGAAGAGTGTAGCTTTCCAACCGTAAATGAATTCTTCAAATTGGTGCAGTAGTTTCAGAGCCTTTAGGGTACAAACAAACAAAAAAATATTTCCATTTTATTAGTGTAGATGAGCTTTTATGATTGTGCGGTACATAAGGGCTGTGAGATAGAAAATAGAAATAATACATACTTAGATGATGACGAGTATAATGTCTGCTTATACTTAATTTGTGTCAAATTGGGTATTTAATGGCATGTCTATCCTGTATTCAATTCTCCCGGGCCCTTGACAAACGTAACATAGCTCTAATGTACCTATTTATAACAACACAGTTTACTTAGTTACGAGTACATCTTACTTGATTGTGACATCCCAAAGGATTGTATGCAAGTGTGTAACAATTCTGCAACACAAATGTTCGATAGCAATGTAACATCATCATCTGCCTAAGTTCTCAGACTCTTTACTATCTATGTATCAAATTATATAAACATTTTATTCACCATCAATTTTATACGATAAAAATATTTAATACATTCATCCTAATCTAATAGAGTACTTGTGTAAGAATCTCAGCATACATTATCATATAATTTTATAATAATAAAATTATAACAAAATGATGATACATACAAATATGACATTGTGAAAATTGAATTAAATTAAATTTTACCTCATCATCATCAGCCTATAGCAGTCCACTGCTCTAAATGCACGCCACTGAGTTTTTAACACAATGCAATAAAATTTTACCTATCAAATTAAAAATTACAGATATCAGATATTAATATTGAGTCAATATCCGATGCCATCCTAAATTTTAAATCCCAAATGAGGTATCTGGATAAGAATTTATCTACCACTACGCAAACTTGAGGGTCGCGTGGAATGGCAAATGTGGCCCAGAGCCAAAGTGGCGAATGAGGAAAATTAAACAAAAAGTAGTTTTACTTGATACATATTTTACTATCGTTGAGCTATCTCCTTTTTTTCCAAATTATGCTTTCTCTTTAACGTGTCATTCTTAAAAAATACCAAGTCTTTGATCTCATCAGTAGCCTTTTTATCGTCCCACTGCTGGGCACAGGCCTCCTCACGGAGAAGGATTGAGCATTAATCACCACGCTTTCTCAATGCAGGTTGGTGATTTCAGACTTTATATATATGACTTTATATAGTCCAGGTTTCCTCGAGATGATTTTCTTCACTTCTTATCAGCCATTGTTGTCCGAGATGTACTTAAGACAAGTAGAGTACATACTCACAAAAGTCTCATTAGTACTTGGTCTGAATAGGTACAAACCTACAACATGACTCCCATTTGGCGCAGTCGGATAAAAAAGATATACATAGATAGAAAAATAGATGTTATCCTAAGCGTCCAAAACAAGTTCGTCGAGTGCCTAATAAACTAGAGACCTCTAGGGATCTGCACTTTGGTAGCATAGAGCATAGAGTTACGTCCGCGGAGCCGTGCCAACCTAGTTACAGCGAGGAAGTATTACCGCTTATGCCTCTCCAGGGAGTTAGCTGATCCAAGGAAGGCTGTAATTTGTGGTTATTGGTTTTAAGGGATGTTTAAGATGTATAAGTTATCGCCTTTCATCCGAGTCCTTCCTTATTTTATTCTTCATCATTAATATTTCTTCTTGCGGATGAAGAGTAGACAAGAGAAAATGTTTTTGAGTCACAAATTCTTCATAAGTATCTTCTTCCTTAAAATTACTATTTCTTGCGAGTTTTTAAAATCAAAAGTCATCGATTACATAGGTCCATTTTCAACGACAAAATAAACGTCAGTTTATCTGAAAACAACAAAAGTTGTAGCTAAAAAAAATATCAGTTTTTGTAACCATGTTAGCGATTTATTATTTCCCTAGTTATCATTTCTACCTGCAACACACAGTAACACACTCACACTTTGTTCTATGTTATTGACTTCAGTACTAGCTTGTTAACGCGAGGTGACACGTTTCGTCACCCTCACACACTCCCGTTCTATGACGTGGATGACGGAGCACCTCTCGTGTTAATGATTAGTGGTTTCATGCGGATTTACGTCTATTACCTATAGTTTCCTACATGTGTATAAAAGTTAACGTAGGCTTATAAATCCGCACTATAGTTGCGCCCATAATTTTCAATCTTTGCACATTTGTTCGTATCTACAGATAATGTCAAGAAACTTTGCTTGTCAGAAGTTATACATAGTAGTAGTAAGTTAAGTAATAATAATCCACAAAAATGTGTAGTAAACCCAGTCCAATAGTTTATTCGTTTCGTTCATAAAGAAAATCTTTAATGTAACTATCGAGATAAAATAAATTGGTTATAAAAAAACATACCTATAGCCTTAAGAAAAGTTGAAAACAGTTCAGGTTTCACACCATGAAGTATTTATATGAAAACACCCAAATTCATATGACAAAAGTCCATCACGTCACACGTTTTTAATTAAAGCCTCGTTTCCACTAAAATAAAACAAAATTAGGTACCTTCCTCGCACATTATCCTGGGTCCTCGCTGCAAAGCTGTCGACATGCTTGCGTGAGAACACGCAGAACTTCACATACCGACGACTCTCGTTACCAACGGATGGCGGCTTAGAGTAGCTAACTAACTGGAGGAGAAAACATAAATGTCTATGTGAAAAGTCTGTTTATATACTCGTATTTTCACAACGTCTTAACAACACAAAATACAAAATTACAAATACCAAACTTCAATAAAGCTAGATGAATACTCTCTATAATAATTTATCGACGACACGCTGTTAAATAGTTTTGAAAATTTCGACTCGTTCAGCTACTGCTGACTGATATCTGCCTAGTCTCGGTAAATTACTAGGCATTCACGAGACAAAAATTACAATTGAAAATTAGACACACATACATACATAAGAGTACGAGCGGTGGTCCCTTATTAGCAGAGGGGAAGGCAGTGGCGTCTCCAGTTGGTCGCATTATTCTAGTTTGGCAGCTAAAAACTTTTAATTTGGACAGAATGTTTCAACCCCGCATAGTTTGGTCGTTGAATACCAAATTCATTTTATGCAGGAACAACTTCTGGCGCGTCACAAAGAAAATATTTAGGAAAAATAAATCAGAGCTTTTTGGTTATACGAGGAAATTGACTGCAGAATTTTAGAAAGTTAATAGACAAATGCAGTGTTTGCACTGCAGCAATAAAAATGACAGTAATGAGGCCTTAGGACCAGACTCCACCAAAACGGAGCGGAGTAGAGAAGTTCTTAAACAACTAACTTTAAATTACCTATGTAGGTTGATTGGTTCACATGTACCTACCTATGCTTTTTGTGCTTTATCGATTAGCTAAGCACAAGCAATTTCATTCAATCAGAGTTTAATCTGATTACCATAAGGCAGGTTCATCGTGTGATAGAAAAAGAGGTAGTGCAAGTTCACGAAATCACGACCTTATTTGAGTGAGGACGGAAATTGCGGCTGGAAATAAATTTTCTTTAAACGATCTTGCTGTTCTGCATTATTTAAAAGGAATCATGTGTCTTAGGAGATACACTTATCATGACATAACTTCAGAAAGTAAAAGTGCTAGAAGTCTCGAGTTTTTCAAGGGTTTTCCTTTAGTTTCAAAATATATTGTTGAAAATGAATATTTTAAATTATTTATGTGTGTGCACGCTTTTTCTCACCGCGCTGTTTATGCCACTTAGGATACCTTAAAATGCCTGCCAGTCGCGGACCTCCAGCTATAGTATGGCCATAACCGCTGTGCACTCCCTGAGGTATGCAAGGCGAGGTGGGAGGCGAGGAAAAAAGAGCATAAGTTCACATGAGATCGATATACGTCAGACAAATCTAACGATATCAGTTTTCATTTCTAAGGCAGGACTTGTGGCGGAACGGTGGTCGGAATCTATATTATGCTTGATATTGTATTAAAATACCTAGACAGTTGATGAATGAGAACTAAAGTTAAAATTCAAATCAGGATTTTTTTATTGAAAATTTACTATAATTACAAACAAATAGATATATGTAGATAGTATAAGAAGTTAAGTTATTCCGACATAGATTCTGTTTCAACTTCATCTTCCATTTCGTCATCATCTTCATCGTCCATGTCGCCATTGGAACTTGAATCAGTCTTGCTTTGTTATGAATGAACCTAAAATCGCGATTCCAGTAATCATTTTCATTTTTCTGGACATGATATTTCATGATCGGAAAGCTTTCTCTGTCTACTTTTCTTTTCTTGAAATATTCAGCCACTTAAAAAATCACGGTTTTTACATCTCGAGATAACGCACGACCGATCTTTGAATTTTTATCTCATGTGCATCTGACATTGACGGTCCGATACAAATGACACTACCTGCCGCCACGAGCGTTGACGGCGGACTGACAGACCGCGTCACCCTCCGCCTCTCCGCGCGTACCTCAGGGAGTGCACAGCGGTTATGGCCATACTATAGTTATAACATAAAAGTAGTTGTCACGACTCTAGAGTGGCTATTGGCAGCTGCAGCACGCGAATTGACCGGACGTTTCATTTCCAGTCGTGTCGGACAAATCATGTCGTTCCCATTGAAGAGTGTGACAACCCTAGAGAGAGGTCGTCCACGAAATATTTTTATATATAATATTTAATTTAAGTCACTTTTTGTAAGGACTTATGTAACATAGTGTTTCAGCTGAGCTTGTTCATGCCAATAAGCAAAACAAACTGTTGACCGTTATAATACATAGTTATACATGTATATCTACAGTACCTATCCATAGATGTACAGACAATATGTATTGTTCTTCGTAGTTATGGTCTACATTTCTAAGTCTCCATTTTGTTCAGCTTTCCTTACAGAAACTGTAACAGTATCGTAAAGCGCCATTAACAAAGTTCTTGGAGACTTTATTTAAATTTTGTGACAGCCCTACGAAAGTGAGTTCATTCATACGTGTATGGTGATCTTCACACTGCCCCGCATCACGCTGCATCTTGCGTGTCGACGCACCTACGCGCGTTCCTGCGGGAGTGCAGATCTGCATCATCGTGCGGGTTTTTCACGCACTCACGCGCGTAGGTGCGTTTTGTAGATTCACGCACGGCGGCTCTCATTTTTCTCTGTGGTTAGTCTTTATCTGTGGTGGTCGTGCAGTACTGAGCATCAGGATAATTTTGATAATTTTGATAAAAATGGTTAATAATGTGGAACTCGTTCAGGACGCTGCTATTATACTAACTGTTTGGTTTTTGTACGGTAAAATTAAAAGAAATCGTGCCCGTAGAAGATACTGGGTGCAGCCTTATTTACAAACCAGATCTTTGAATGGGTCATTTGTTCAAAATTATAGGGACCTTAGAAAATATGAAGATAAATTTTTCAACTACACTAGAATGTCAACAACCTCTTTTGATTATTTACTCAGCAAAATTCGAACAGGTATTACTGGAAGAGATACAAATTTTCGTCTTTGTATTACGCCAGAAGAGAAGCTTTGGGTAACATTGAGGTTAGTAAATACTTTCAATTTTCTAAATACATATTAAGTTAACTACTTATATCGATATTGTCATTGTTAAACCCAGGCTTATATACGAATAAAACTAGTGATTTTGATTTATTGTGCGTTTATTTATCAAAATTTGTATCTAAGTTTAAGTCTACTATTATAATCACAGCTTTCATTCCTTGAAGTGTTTAGATATTTACTTGCTAATCACAATTAGATAGAACCACTAAATAGACTCTACTAATCACAGCTTTAATTTCTTAAATCACAAATAACTAGCTTCTCGCTTATCACAATTATGAACCCACGAGATAGCCATTCGACTTATTTTTAATGTACCTACTCTACTAATTACAGCTTTCATACATGAAATCACGAATACAGTTCACAAAAAAAGTTCTTAGCCTTTAAGTAAGCCAGTAATCGCAGTTACTATAATAATTAAGATCCCAGTAATATTTATTTTGTTAACTTTTTGTACCCTATAAGGTAAATAAAAAAAAAACTTAAGATATATCTTAAGTTTTGTAGCGTATTCGGTACTTTTAATTTTCGAACAATGGTAAAAAGTCAGATTCCTCGGAATTTTGACTATTTACGGACATTGGAGATATTAGATCTTCCATTGCCAATGTGGAGTTTTCCACAAGTGATTGCTGATTATTGGAATAGTTTCTTTCAATATATTCTTCAGCTGATAGATTAAAACTGGATGAGGAGGGCTGATTACTTGGACGCCTATTTTCCGTACATTCTCTGAGAGGTTTAGTGTAGTAACCACCATATTGATTTGAATAAGTGCCGTATTCATAATAATCGGTGCCTTGTACTTGTTGGAAATTGTCTTCCTCATTTTGTGCTTCCATGATACATTTCATTATATTTATCTTTAGCCTTGGCTTTAATCTTTGAGGCACCTTTTTAAAGTCGTCAACCAATGACAACATAAATTGTCGATCACAATCTTCTTCATCAGTCTTTCGTTGCAACGTAGATTTTAAAACGTTCAAAAGTTCACTAACAATTTTATCTGTTGAGTCACTGTTTTTGGTTTTCTTTGGTTTCGGTGGATTTATGTTACTACCATGTTGCTCTTCAACTGGGTCATTGTTTTCTTGATTTGCCATACTGTTGTGCGTTTTATTCATTGATACTATTGGTAAGAGGAACAAGAGTTGAGAGTAGTATTTATATTTTTTATGTGTAGCAGCTGATCCGCTCTTGGCAGCAGCTAGTTCCCGCCGTTGTTTCATAAAACCATCACGCAGCGTTCTCCATCTTTTTTGAAGTAATGTTCCTAAAAAAAATTAAAAAGATTCTGTACTCTATATTTCAGATACCTAGCAAGCGGTTGCTCGTTTACTGAGCTTCATTTCAGCCACAGAATAGGATTATCAACAATCAGAAAAATCGTGGAAGAAGTTTGCACAGCCATTTGGGACTTAATGAGAGCAGAATGTTTTCCTGAGCTCACGACTGAAGCTTGGTTAAGCATAGCTGAAGGTTTCCAACAACGGGCGAATTTTCCTCATGTGATTGGAGCTATTGATGGAAAACATGTCAGAGTTTACAAACCATCCCTAACAGGATCATTGTATTACAATTACAAACAATTTTTTTCAATATTATTATTAGCCATTTGTGATTCTAATTATAAATTCATTTTCATCGATGTTGGTGCGTATGGTAAATGTAGCGATAGTACTGTTTTCAGAATTCAATATTTTACAAAAAACTTAGGGAATTTAATCTTAACATACCGAAAGAATCGAATATTCCGGGAGTTCCCAATGATCTGCCATATTTTTTCATAGGCGATGAAGCGTTTAGCATTTCTGAACACATATTAAGGCCATATCCGGGGACCAACTTGAATTTTACTAAAAGAATATTTAACTATCGTTTGAGCCGAGCGCGCAGGTATATAGAATGTGCATTTGGAATTTTAACTCACAAATGGCGAATATTTCAACGACCATTAGATGTTAACGTAAATTTATCAATAAAAATTATCAAAGCGTGCTGTTTGCTTCACAATTTCGTAAGAGAAAGGCATGGTGTTAATTTCAACGAAATAATATTCAATGGTGATACAGAGGGTATGTCCGAAATTCCGAGGGCTAGAGTTCTATCAGGTACACGCGGAAGTGACGCAAGGAATAATTTGGCAGATTTTTTTGTTAATATTGACCCTTTGCCGTGGCAAAACAAATATGCTTAAACTAGCTGCAGCTTTCATAATTGTAATTTACCTATCATTAACTTGTAGTACCTAAATAAAATAATTAAAACAACTTACCGTTCTTTTTTTTTTCTTCAACCGATGCATTATTGTCAGTAAACATATTTATTATTTCCTCCCATTGTTGCACCTTCTGCGCTCTGTCACTGTACTCCTTGGATTTCATATTCCAGATTGCTGGGTGCTTTTCAATTTCGAAAATGAATCTTTCGATATCCAGATCCATTTTCACTCACGTCACGCCCTGTTGTGTTATTGTTAAATAAAACATTTATAAAGTAGCAGCCATTATGTTTATTCTATCCAGAGAGAGAGAGTATACATTTGACAGTCACAGGTTATCTATTAAAGATAAATTACAATTAACTATTAAAATAAATAAAACTAAACAGTTAAATTATCATCATCATCATCATCATCATCTCAGCCACAGGACGTCCACTGCTGAACATAGGCCTCCCCCTTAGATCTCCACAGATACCTGTTGGAGGCGACCTGCATCCAGCGTCTTCCGGCGACCTTTATGAGATCGTCTGTCCACCTTGGTGGTGGCCGTCCTACGCTGCGCTTGCTAGTCCTTGGTCTCCACTCCAGCATATATCATATATACAGCATATATATAATAATTCGCATAACCCTATAATGTCCCAATGTAACTTGCTCAACTCCTCTTTTCGTCAGTCCTCAATGTGCGTATGTTGACTTATTTCTATCATAATATTTTTGTTGTTGGGGGTCCTATCAAATTGCGAAATCAAAATAAAAAACTTACGAAAAATATTTTCAGGCCACACGAAACAAATAATCATTCGCCATCTGCTCAACTGACAAATTTGACAGGAATACCAACTTTAGAAAGTTTGAACGAAAATTTCAACACTCTGCGTGAGCGCGTGAGTGTAGTAGTACTGCCACTTGGACGGACTCCTCATTTTCAACTATGCCGGCGGCCTGGCGATATATCTCGAAGACTCATTCACCTCTTATATGCTTCGGCGGTTAACGTGGTCAATGGCGAAGGGGGTTTTAATCCGAACACCGCCATCCGTCGACATCTTGCAATTTTTTTCTTTAAATAACTGCTTGCTGCTTTAATTTTGCTGTTATTACCAGCACAGAATCCTTATCGTTAATTTTTTTTACTTCTGCAGCGCCATGTTGTGTTATTGTGGAGTTTAACCCTTAAATTGGTGAATCAATTTACTACAAAAAATGTATTATGCGTGTTAAATTGGCGGAAGCAATTTCTTTTGTTACTTTCCCCTACCATAAAACACAGGAACACATTGCATTTTACGCAAAAAACTTTAGTTCTTCCATCTTTGCAAAACCTACAGCGTGATTGCTTCTTTGCTATTTCTGGAAAATGTCTTACAGCATTATCTGACACTGTCTATCAGCCGTTCCGCTGTAGGTTTCTGAATTAATTTCTCCTTCACCTGCCCAAATACCACCGTCGGCTCTTGAAAGGGGTCCGGTACAAAGATATAAGCATATCTGCTAAATCAGGTCGTGTCAGGTTCAAGCACAGCAGAAAAAGAAAAAAAAAACATGCTATATGACATACAATTCACAACACAACTGAAGTAATTTTACATAAAAACCAACAAAAAAAGGCTAGTTTGCATTTCTAAGTAATAAACAATGTACTCCGTGTATACCAAAGTTTATGTTGTGGACTTCACTACGTACTTAGCAACGGTATTGAGTGAGTACATACAAAGTTATTATGAACTTATAAAATTGCGATTACATTATTTACACACAAAATTACGAATGATTGAAATCATTTATAATGTTCCTATGCAATTTAAAGTTTCATCCAAAAAATGTAGAAAAACACAAAAAACTTACCCGTGACCCAGATACACCAGACCGCTTTGAAGACGTTTTGAATTTGACATTTTTCAATGGAACCACATTCAAATTCATTCATTTTCCTATCAAAATATACAATTATTGCAAGCCAAAAATAATAATAAATTCTTTTTTTTAGATTAGTACTACAATCGATTTAAAAAAAGTTAATGTCTTTGGTGGAGTACACTGCCAATTTAAGGGTTGAATAAAATATTTATAAGCCCGGCCGCAGACATCCGGTTTCCGGATACGGTTTCCTGATCAGGAATTCAGATTCGGGAATCCGTGTTACTAGCGCACACATTCGGTTTTTTTCATTCGGAATTTACATGGCCAGTACGGAAAGAGGAACCATATTGAAGGCACGATATCATGGACTATGACGAATTGATTGCTGTTGCACTTTTACTGGCGCTAAACAAGAAAAAGAGGAAACGACGTTACTGGGTACACCCGTCGAATGCTCAAAGATTATCCGAAAGTCAATTCTATGTTAAAAGAACTAAATTACGAGCATACCCAGAGGAATTATTTAAGTATTATAGAAAGTCCATGAAATCCTTTGATGAACTTCATAAAGGCATAGAAGACAAGTACCTACAAGAGAAATAAAAAAAACACATTATTTTAGGTGTTTATTTATGTAAATTATGTATACGTTTGTTAATCTATACTAATATTATAAAAAGGAAAACTTTGTTTGTTTGGTTGTAATGAATAGGCTCAAAAACTACTGGATAGTTTTTAAAAATTCTTTCACCATTCGAAAGCTACATTATCCACGAGTAACATAAGTAGGCTATATTTTATCCCGGTACGGGCAGTAGTTACCACGGGACGCGGGGGAAACCGCGGGAAAACGGCTAGTTGTGAAAACGGCTAGTTGTTATAAACAGGATTTTTTTTTAATAATATTAATACAAAAATAAAACATATGTAGGGGTAAAAACAGCGAAACGGCTCGGAAATCTTCTTATCGTTTATTTAGCAGCTTTTACAACAATCAAAATCCTTTAAAACTACTCTTAATCTTAATTAACATCGTCTTCAATCAATCGTGTCGTCGTAAAACCATCGTAAAGCATAATGCACGCAAAGTACTCTCTCGTTCGTTCCCTTTCATGCCCTCTCGTTCATCATCTCACTCTCATCGTTCGGATACACATCTAAAACACTTTCACTCAATCAATCAGATATTCGGATACATTCCCACATCCGGCCGTCCTGCTCTTAGTCTGTCCTCAGACTAAGCACATGAAAATAAATCTTAAAGGTTACAGTTACATACTTTAAATCTTTTAACTACTGCTTGAACATAGTTTAAGCCTTATGATAACTACTGAGACATGAGACAGTGCCAATGGTTACAATTATAACAGCAATACATTTCTAACAATATTGTTTACACCACACTAGGTACAAGGTTGTTTACAACAATCAAACATGAATGGTAAGTATACTAAGTACATACACTGGTAACAGAACATTACGGTTATAGGTCATTCATCCTTCCATACTATCAAATCAAAAGTAAGTAATGCCCTTATATTTCACTCTGTGTCACTCATATAGTCAGGCCATGGTTTCATATGGTCTGCTGATGCTGTAGTTCTGTGAGGACCCTCCGCTCGTGAGTCAGCCTTCTCTACATCATACCTATCATTTCTCTTTACCTTCACCACCTTGTAAGGTCCCAAAAACTTTGGCTTGAGTTTAAGGCCTGTTCCAAATTGAGTTCTCTTCACAGCAACAAGTCCACCTTCTTCATACTTTCTGCTTGGCTTTCTCTTCTTGTTGTAATTTCTTCTGTTTTCCTCTTGAATCTTTAGAATCTGTTGCTTGGCACTCCTTCTTAATTCTTCCCTATCCTCAATGAAACTTTCCCTTTCTTCTTGTTTTAATAAATCTAATATTTCAACATCTTCCTTCCTTCTCATCTTCGTTCCAAGAAGCAATTGGAAGGTGTATTATTGATACTTCTGTGATATGTGCTGTTGAGTGCTCTTTGCACCCTACTCACCAACTTATACCACAACGTAGGTTGTTCCACTGATAATTTTGTCAAGACCCGATGATTGTCCGATGCACCCTCTCCACTTGACCATTCCCTCTTGGAACTCCGGTGGTTATTTTAACATGCTCTATTCCCTCTTGCTTACAATACTCAGCGAAATCATTGCTCGTAAAGGCAGTACCCCTGTCAGAGATAATCCTTGCAGGATTACCAAACACCTGTTGATGTATTTCCAGCTTCCTCAATACTTCTTGAGTGGTTGTACTCTTTGTGGGAAACAGCCACACAAACTTAGTGAATCCATCAACAACTGTGAGTATGTAATTATATTGTTTGCGAGTTTCGGTAAGTGGTCCTATATGGTCAATGTGCAGAGTATGTAGGTGTATCACCTTTTCTATGGGGTTCAAATATCCTTCTTGTTTACCTTCTTTTCGTGAAGCAAGGAGACATGGGATACAGTTAGCTATATACTCTTCAACTTTCTTATCCAGGTGAGTTATGAAATAGTCCTTACTTATCAATTCAATAGTTTTTTTCTTTGAGAAATGACCATTATCATGTGCTCTCTTGATTATTTCCACCTCCATCCTTTGTGGTATAACCAAGCATCTTTCCTTTCCTCTACATAACAATCCATCATGCAAATAAAAATCATTATATGGTTTTCCTTCTTCCAGTATATTCTTAATGGCCTTCAGTCCAGTGTCAGTCTCTTGTGCACGTCTCAATGAACTATGCAAGTCTGAAAATATGGTTGCAATATATGGGTTTCGGCTCAGTGCATCTGTATGTTTCATTCTTGATCCCTCACGATGCTCAATAGTAAAATCATAATCTTGCAGAAATAAAATCCATCTTGCTACCCTGGGTGATGTTGCCAAATCCTTTTTATTTAATGTCATCTGAAATGCCTTGCAGTCAGTAACTATTTTAAAATGGTTTCCATAAAGGTAGTGTCTGAACTTTTTTATTCCTTCGATGATAGCCAAGGCTTCTAACTCATAGCTTGTGTATCTGCTTTCAGCATCAGTAGTTCGCTTGCTCATATAATATACAGGATGGAGATCACCTTTAACGTCTTTCTGTAGTAGTATAGCCGCATATGCCACACAAGATGCATCAGTATGCAGCTCAGTGGGTGCTTTTGAATCATAAATTTTTAAAACAGGTTTACTTGCCAATTTATTCTTCAGAGTGTTGAATGCCAATCTATGTTCATCATGAAACTCAAATTTTCTGTCTTTTCTTAACAAATCTGTGAGAGGTTTGGCTATAGTAGCAAAGTTTTGAATATACTTTCTAAAATATGAACAAAGTCCCAAGAAACTGAGCAGTTGCTTCTCATTTCTGGGCTCAGGAAATTTTAGGACCGCCTCGGTCTTTCCTGGCGATGGCGTAACTGCTCCACCTTCGATTACATGGCCAAGGTACTCCACTTTCCGCACCAGCAGCTGTGACTTTGACCAGTTTATTTCTAGTCCATACTCCATAGCAACTTGCAACACCTCTTGCAACCTCTCGACAGCTTGTGCCTCTGTTAATGCTGGAATTAACAAATCGTCTATGAATATTACAACAACACCTCTAGTAATCAGATCCCTGAATATTATTGAGATAAAACGGGTGAAAACCTTGGGACATATGGATAGGCCAAACGGAGCTCTTAAAAATTCATACTGAGCCGTCATAGTAACAAAGGAGGTATACTTTATAGATTCCTCGCTAACTCTCAGGTGGAAAAATCCATTCTTAAGGTCTAGGGCGCTAAACACCCTCGCAGCAGCCAGCTTATCAATATGTTCATCTATGATGGGTAGCGGGTATTCATCTTTAACCATCTTCTTGTTAATCAACCTATAGTCAACACATACTCGCAAACTACCATCTTTCTTTCTTACTAAGACAAGCGGGCTTGCATATTCGGAAAAACTTACCCGAATTATTCCCTGGTCCAACCATTCTCTAATCTGCTTGTCTACCTCTGCCTGCTCTCGGGTGCGATGCGCCGAGGACGTTGAGCGACAGGTATGTCATCCTTCAGTATGATCTTTAACTCGATAGGCGCCTCCTTAGTTTGCTGTGGCTTGTAAGATTCTACTAACCTGGCTACTTCTTCTCTCACGTTCTGGTCCATCACATGACCTACAACATCAACAGAACACGCACAACAATCCACATCACGCAACCAATCATTAGGTTTCATCCATACAGATCCGCCTTTCATAACCGTAATGACATTTTGTAGAAATTCGTGACCAATTAACACTTTGAATGGAATAGTTTCATTGGGTATAACATAGAATATAACATCACGGTACGTGTATCCATCGATCTCAATACTGGTCCGGAATTGTCCAATTGGTTTGATTTTAGAAAGTCCTAAGCCGGTAAGAGTTATTACACACTCACTATCACACGCGGGAGACCCTATTTCTTTGTAGAAGTCCAATCTTATTAAATTTACATCGCTCCCCGAATCGACTAACGCATCTGTTATATTCCCGCACAGCATTTTTACACTTTTCACTGGTTTTGTAAAAATTCCAGGTTTGTTTACATCCAAAACGTCAACATCGCCGCCATGACACTTTCCGTCCGCCATGTCATGTTGTCGGCCAATCGCCGCAAGGGCAGTGTTGCCAACCTCATAATCTCGATCGTCGATCTCTGCACTGCCTAGAGCTGTTGCGACGAATGTCCGCTTCGACTGTGTTCGTAATGTTTCCGCACTGGTACCGGAACCGGAAGATGTGACCGGTGCAGCCGGTGATGATGATTTTGAGTTCACAGGGCAATTTGGGGAAATATGTCCAAACCCATTGCATCGGAAACACTTTTTCCCTAGATTTCTGTGCGGACAATTTTCACTCCGATGATTTTTCTCCCACAGTCGTAGCACCTGTATCTGTATGATGAAACTTCTTCCTTGCGAATATTACTACTATCTTTTCCTTTTCGGTATAACGGGTCTTCTCCTTGATCATCTCATATATTTTAAGCTTCTCTTCAACTCTGAGTATGTGGTAATGCCGTACAACATTATTTTATTGATTTCGTTGTCCCGTATACCATCAATGATGTATTTAATGGCTACGTAGTCCGCCATTTTCCCTCTTTCCCAAGCTCCTTCATGGCGAACATATAATCGATGCATGACTCATTCGGCCTCTTCTTTCTAGCACTCATCATCTCATGGATAGTTTTTGCGTCGATCGCGTCTGGAAATTCTTTGGAGATAGCTAGCTTGAGCGATTCCCAGCACTTGAAAGTTTTTTCTGAGCTCAGCCATAACGCAGCCGTTCCAGTCAATGAACGCCGCGCCACCAGCAATCTTTGTGTCTGCGACCATTCAAAGATATCACCATTGTCGTCTATATCTTGAATCCACTTTGTTACAGGATATGCCCTGTCCCTGCCGTCGAACTTCCTTATAACATCTTCCGCGTAATTAAATGTAGCACGCGCTGGCCGATCGAGTACGCCGCCATCTTCGTCGTCATACGATTGACTCTTACTTCGGTTTCTTGGCATCATAAACGTCGTAAAATCGTACTCCTGGCTACGTATTATACTTTCCACGTTCAACGCCGCAGGCGCTCCGCCGCTGCCGCGCTCGCGCTATCCTGTAACGGGTCTTCTTCTCCAACGTCGGACACGTGCTCCTGCACGCCGCCGCTCGCCGATTTTGCGTATCCCGGACGAGCCCCCACAATTTGTAGGGGTAAAAACAGCGAAACGGCTCGGAAATCTTCTTATCGTTTATTTAGCAGCTTTTACAACAATCAAAATCCTTTAAAACTACTCTTAATCTTAATTAACATCGTCTTCAATCAATCGTGTCGTCGTAAAACCATCGTAAAGCATAATGCACGCAAAGTACTCTCTCGTTCGTTCCCTTTCATGCCCTCTCGTTCATCATCTCACTCTCATCGTTCGGATACACATCTAAAACACTTTCACTCAATCAATCAGATATTCGGATACATTCCCACACATATATAAAATGCAAGTCACAGGCGGGCTCTGAATGCTCTGATACACGTCCATTCGGAACAGGGCTACCTTGATTCAGAATGAAAATTTCCGTATGTGTGCGGCGGTCGAACCAAATTGTTCGCGAGCGCTGCGTTCGGAATGACGTCATTAGGTTTTATTCCGTTCTGAGTACCCGAACGCACGCAGAAAATTTTAAACCGAATGTCGGGTTTTTTTCCTCCCGGAAAAAGTAAGAACGTGTGCGCTGTTGTGAATATTTTGTATGAAAAAAGAGCATTTCGGTTTCCGAATCCGAATTCCTGATCAGGAAATCGTATCCGGAAACCAGATGTCTGCGGCCGGGCTAAAGTAGCAGCCATTGTGTTTATTATGTCCAGAGAGAGAGAGTGTACATCTGCCAGTCACAGGTTATATATGATGCACAGATTATCTACACGCCCATTCAAAATCACGCGCGTCATTGCGGGATCAGTGTGCCATACCTTGCGTTTCGCCCCGCACCTACGCGCGGGGGTGCGTGTTTCTCCGCATGTATGTGCGTGATCCGCATGAACGCGCGTGGATGCATTTTCAGTGTGTGGGACTATGCGTGTTTTCCATACAAACGGAGATATTTCCATACAACGGAAAAAAACGCATCCACGCACTACGCTGCATCATGCGGGGCAGTGTGATAATCGCCTATATGAGTGTGTGCCACTACGTAAATTGAACACTCTTTCTAGTGTAAGATTGGTTTTCTAACACATTGTCGGAGTAGAGTAGATAATATTTTCCGCAACTTTTTAGACTTGAAGCTCGAAACAGAAAATTTTAGTTTTCGCCTGAGAAAATTATGTGATGTGCGTTTCAGAGATTACTTACATACATTTTCTCTTCAAGGTGAAAATACAGCTAGTGTATAAATTTATTCACGAAGAATTAAAAAAAAGTAACAATCTGTGTTAGGACTTTTTCTTTATCTTATTTTATTAAGACCTTAGGCTTTTATAACCACTATTTTGACACCATACGGGAATCAAACCTGGCGATAATATAAACCTTACTCTAACCACCACTAGGTTCACTAAACTTCAGGTCACCTAAAATTCTCTCTACATACACGAGTCTTTTTAAAGCTTACAAAAATCTAGAACAGGTCATTAGCTCGCTTGAATAAGAATATGTGTGTAGTGTCAGCAGTGTCAGACACAAGTGCGATGTCACTTTACTGACGAAATGACCTCTCGTTGCTGGGCCAAATATGAAGAGTTTGTTGCAGAGCTTTCTTTATTAAAGGTTCTCAGTCGGATAAATGTTTTCCGCCATTCTAAATTCGATAGGTATTTATTTAGGTCCAGTTTGATCAGTGAACTGACCTAAAATTGATTTCACTGTTGTAAAAAATTTCCTGACCAACTCTGTTTGTGACTATGGGTTCAAAACTTATAAAACTACTTCTAGGTACCTATATCATATATCGCTAAATAAAAAAGCGGTTTGGGTGGTGACTGAGAACAAACCTACAGACTAAATAAAATTATGAAAAACGGAAATAACAAGGTTCGGGAAAACAAAGTTCGGGCGAGAAAAATAAAACACACACTGGAGACAGCTGATTTTACTCTGAAAATGTGACAACGGAAATCATTTTAGAGGTACACGGCAAAATATTAACGTCATATATTTCTATTAGCGTTGCAAATAAAATTGAATGTCACGGCTAATAGATAATTTGGCCGCGAATCCACCGTGATATTATCTCAAGCTCGTCTGTTATATATTCGTGTGGTTTGAGAGTCGTAAATTATTTTAATTTGACTAAAATATTGGAATAGATGCCAAAGATCGGTGTACGTAGTTTAGGAACTAATGGTTTTGCTGTTATTTATATAATTTTGAGAGGGTTTTGGTGTTAAGTACTTATTTATATTATTTTGAGAGAGAGGGAGATGTAGAAATGAAACAGGTTTTTTACCTATTGTATTATTTATGTAAACGTAATTTTGTGTCGATCATGAGGAACTGGAATTACGTTATTTTTTAAATAAAGAGATTTTCCACAAATTCTAATGAAGCGTAGCCATCATGAAAACTCAATGATCAAAAGGTTTATTTCAACCACGAAACACGACATTTTCATAATCCCCTGACATTATAAAACCGATGCACATTTGTAACATAAAATCATAACATTTAACAGCTGAAACCTTGTTTACCAACTTTCCCTTGGACGGCTGCCTGCGAGGCGAGACGCGCAGACGCCGGTGACGTCACGGCCGCCATATTGCGTAACGGTGATGTTCACTTGCATTTCCCGGTTTTCATGTAGGTAGATGCATTAATATGTAGATAGGGTTGGAAAGTTTTTTTTACTTATGCCAAAACAAATTGCAGTATTTTAAGATCCGAACATATTATGAATAGAAAAGGAGAAAACATGCTGCGCCGACCCCAAATAAGCACCTATACTTAATTGGGATAAAGGCAGGAGGCTGATGATGAGGGTTGGAAAGTTTTGCATGTTTTTTGATACGTATATAAATAATCGCAATGTATCGGTTGTGTATAAATAAATAAATAAAAAAAAAGTTGAAAATTATGAAGATGGTTAAATAATTACATACATAACCTAATTATTTCCACTCAGCACCTGAATAATCACAGTGCTAACAAAAGTTTTTTTTTTAATTAAGTATTTGACGAATTTTAATTCTACATAACAACAATTTCAAGTAATGACGTGGTACGTTGGTTATCAATTTAAAGGCTTTAAAAAGGGGAGCTAAAATATAAAGATTGCACCTAAGATTACTTACCATGTGTGTCGTCTATTTACAGTTCATTCACTGAATAACAAAATTGAGTTGCAGCCCAAATAAAGACATGAACACACATACATAGAACCACAGCCCCCACCCACAGACAAAAGACAAACAAATGACTGTAACCCTGGCCACATATCACGGTATTACGGTATTACCAGAGGGTCTCGGTCGGAGCCTGACAAATATCGGACATGAGCACAAATGATCCGAGTATTTCCTTATCGTTGGAGCTAACATTCTTGTTAATTCCCTAAATTACTACTAACAAACTAAGAACCTGTTTATCTAACACCAAAGATTTTCTTAACTTTAAATTCAAGGAAATCAATCGTTTTCAGAGTAAGGCTGTATACGCCTTAATGTAAGTTCCGTATAAGGTGAGTATATAAGGAAGTATATAAGGGGAGTAGATAAGGAAGTATATAAGAGACTATGTAAGAAAGTATATAAGGGAGTATATAAAGAAGTATGTAAGAAAGTACATAAGGAAGTATATAAGGGAAAAGATAAGGGAGTAAATAAGGAAGTATATAAGGAAGTACATAAGGGAAGTATATAAAGGGAGTACATAAGGGGAGTAGATAAGGAAGTATATAAGGGAGTATATAAAGAAGTATGTAACAAAGTACATAAGGAAGTAGATAAGGGACTATATAAGAGGAGTACATAAAGGGAGTACAGAAGGAAGTATAAGTCAGCGTCTATGCATATTACGGTAGTTTCCTAAAAAATAATAATTAGTCCGTCTTGTAGATTGTCCAAAATTAAGCGATACGTATTTTTTCTTTTTTAAATTGGATCAGAACTTGTTAAGATATAGCGTGTTAAAGTTGAGTGTGACGTCACAAGTTGCTACAATTTTCAGGACACTGTGACGTAAAAGGCCCCCACTCCTAATTTTTGAAGCGTATTATCTTTGTCATTTTATGTTTAATTAAAAAAAGAAAAAATACGTATCCAATATTTTTTGATTATCTAAAAAGCGGACTAAATATTATTTCATTATTTCGACCCTGGACACTACCCTATTAGATTTGAACGAAAAAATGAATATGAATAGAAATACAATAAACTGCGTAACGTTCGCTCACATTCGGCAACTGACAGCCTAGAACAATAATATACTTCTTAAAGTATTTTTTTTATTTTATTGAACTCCTGAACATACATACACTAGGTACGTAAACTTAAATTCTTAATACCTGTCTCCATTCCCAGGATTACTGCAGCTACTACCTGATCCGTTTCAACAAGCAGCCCCAGTTCTGCCGCAAGGTGGAGGAGCGAGCCCCTCGCCGGCCTCAGACCAGGAAGACGAGGGAACGCACTGAGCCCGTGGTCAGCGAGGAGTTCGTCAAAGATGAAGTGGATCTGCCCTCCAGTTTCACTGTTACTAAGTTGTTGAAGGTGAGTGATGAGTGGTCAAAGTTGGAAAACTGGATGTAACTGTCTCAAATGGTACTGGTCAGGGGTGTCTTTTTCAAACTTGAAATTGAATAGGTAGGTACTTACTTAAGCGTTAGAAGAAATACTGAAATGTAGATCGCATTAGTGGCATCATATTAAACAGATTCCCATATGTAAATTACTCTTGCTTTCTACGAACTGATCGTAGTTGCATCAAATACGTTCATGTTATTATATAAAGCCTTAAAAAATAAGCGTCACGAATTGCATCAAAGATAAACGAAAAAATTCAGTGGTTACAGATGAACTAGGAAACGCAAACCAAGCTTAATAACTATGAAATACATTTAAAATTTAATTCATGCAGGTAAAGGGAATAGTTTTATGACGTGACTCTGGCTTGCAGCCAACAATTTGTCACTGTATGACTATCTTCAGGGTCATCGCAATGCTGATGGCTTTATTGGGTAATACAGTTGGCGAATAAATACGACTTTACAGTATTTATTTAGCCATATATCTCCGTTGGACGGAACGGGACGACAAATGAAAATAGGTCACACGATTTAGTGGTTTCTGTTCGCAATATTTTTTCAATTTTAGTGCAGTCTAGCTCTCTCAGGGGTTTCAGTTGCGTCCTGAGATATTTTTCAGATTAGGCTAGATGCAATCTGAAACTGTTTAGCCAATTCACCGCAATAAACTGTCATCCATCAGGACATTACAAATTGTGCATCATATGTACACATCTGGGCATCCTAGGGAAACCAACTAACTGTCAAACAACTAACAAACCAACTGTCGCATCAGAATGTTATTTAATAAACTATGCCACGTCAGTCTGCCCCAAAAGCGACTTCCCACCGATATGTGCACAGTGTCGAACACAAACTATTTACTCTGGTCAACTCGTTCTGACAAACAGCAACAAATTAAGTAACGCTTTCCTATTTCCTGGAAATTGCAACATTTGTGCGCTAATACATGCTAGCTGACGGCGCCGACACGTACCAACACCTTTTTGGTGGAATCTCGCCGAGATATTTAAGCATTCGTATTCTTAACATTACCTCGCTTCATTTGTTTTCCAGGATGAACAAACAATCAACAGCATACCACCAATAGACAGAAAGCCTCTAGCTGGTTTCCTGAGCCACGCGAGCCATGATAAGAAGCAGCTAGTAGAGCTATTGTACCAGGACATCATCAGACCTACGGGAGTGACGTGGGACGATGTGAAGGGGCTGGCTTCGGCCAAGAGCTTGCTTATGGAGTCTGTTGTTTATCCTGTAAGGTAAGTAGTCTATACTCATCAGTTTATACTTCCTAGTATGATAAAGAAGATTTTTTGTTGCTTTGTACCCGAGCTCCGAAACTACTGAACCGATTTGATAAGTTCTTTATCGGTTAGGAAGCTGTGTTGTCCTTGAGTAACAAAGGCTAAATTTATAGGGGTACGGCCAGTATTTTCCTGAAACTGCACGAATAGCTAATAGGATAATATGAGTGTTAGTATTCTATGGGAAGTTTAAGTCCCGTTTTGAGAGGTTGAAAAATATAGGCCGTTTGTGCCAAATTTTTCAAGACGTTGGCAAGTAAGCGGAATTTTTGATAGTTCGGTTCCCGCAACGAATAAATTTTCTTTGGGATCGATAGTGCTATGGATATATTCCAAGATGGTTCTGAGACAGTACACGCTCTGCCTATTTAATTTTACTCGCGGTAGCAGGGAGAATATTAACCCATGTGGCTGGCATGATCTATCCAACAAGTTAGGTATTCTTCTCAGCCTTCGAGGTAAATAAGTTCTACATAAATCTATTATTTTGTCTTCCGACAGCAGTATCACCGGCGTCACGTAGGCTCCACGCACATGGATAAAAAGTAACCTTTAGCCATCCTCAATAAATGGGTTATCTTTTTTTTTCCAACGACGTCAAAAATCATCAAATTACCCCTCCCGCTGTGGGTTAGCAGCGGCGAGGGAGTGTCAGACTCTTACTGACTAAAAACCGTCGTGTTCCGTCGTAGGCCTTTTATGTGTTTTTCAAACAACCCGCAGCCCCGGCAGGCCTTGGCCCTACTGGGCCCCGCTGGGGTTGATAAATGGGTTATCTTACCCAAAATAATTTTTCAAATCGGTTCAGAAGCTACATTCCAACCTTACCAAAACACCCAACATTTCTAGAAAATATACCATCCCTTCCCCAGATATCCAGAAGTATTCACGGGTCTCCTAGAACCGTGGCGAGGCGTGTTGTTACACGGTCCGCCGGGCACCGGCAAGACGATGCTGGCCCGAGCTGTGGCTGGTGAGAGTTGCTGCACTTTCTTCAACGTGTCTTGCAGCACTATCGTCAATAAGTGGCGAGGGGAGACTGAGAAGATTATTAAGGTAGGTATTTCTTTTTTCTATACCAAAACAAACGACAGTAGACAAATGCATTAGGAAAACTGACTTGGACCTTATACAATTCTTGGTTGTAATGGCCGTAAAAAATAATATATGAAACTAATATAATATATGAAATACTGTAAATATATTATGCTCCTGCTAGCTGTGTCCCCCAGGTCCCGTGAGGGAGCTTCTTCTATCCTTTCTCAAACTATCTGATTATTTGCCTCTATAAAATCGGTTCAATAGTTTTGCGAAGAATGGAGTTAAGTATTTTATATTATTTACAAATATGAAATTAACGGTAAGAGGGTCACTAGGGTTATAATAATTTTAAGTTCATGATTAACAAAACGATGTACATTCTCATCTGCAGGTCCTCTTCGAAATGGCATCCTACTACGCTCCCTCCATAATCTTCATGGACGAGATAGAAACCCTGGCGTCTGACCGCTCATCCCCCGGCGAACATGAAGCGTCACGCCGTCTGAAGGCGCAACTCCTCACTGAGATCGACGGCATCGGGGGACGGGACGGGATTATATTCTTGCTGGCAAACTCTAATTTACCTTGGTAAGCTATGTTTTATACTATAGCTAGCTTCCACCAGCGGTTTAACCCGCGACCCATGGAAACCAAAAAGTAGCTTTGAGCCTTCATCGATAAGTGGGCTGTATATGTAACACTGAAATAATTTTCCAATACGGTCTATTACTTCTTGATATAAGCTCCTTCAAACAATGAACCATACAAAACCAGGTCTTATTGAGAAACCCCTACTTTTCCAGGGAAATAGACCCAGCAATGTTACGGAGACTCGAAAAGAGGATTTACATCCCTCTCCCTGAATTCAAAACCCGTGAGGAGTTGTTCCAAACATACCTGAATTCGAAGAACATAGAACTGTTCCCTAAGGTGGACTTCAAGGAGCTGGCCAGCAAGACTGAGGGGTACTCCTGCAGCGACATCAAGTTGGTTTGCAAGGAGGCCCTCATGTCCACTGTGAGGAAATTGCTTCCACATATGAGTGTGAAAGGTAGGTGACATACAAATTGGGGTGTTCAGATTTTACATTCAAATTTAGTCTATTAGTTTAGAATCTGGACTGCAAATTTTTTTTTCATCAGCCCTTTCAAAAGTGTACGATATTCTTGAAAGTATGTAGTTGTAAAAAAAACGAAAAGAGCTCTTGACAACCTACCATCTTTTTTAATTAACCGATTTACGACAAAGAAGGAGTTTCTCAAATCGATAGGTTTTTCACACACTTGTCCGTCTTGCCTTTGGATTCCATGTTTGCATTCTGTAGTAGGTAACTTAATTTTTGAGTAGGTAGGTACTGGAGGGCTCGCTGGGAGAATTATTTAGTTTTGATATTTGGTTTCAGGTCACGTAGCCAATCGGAAAGACAGACTGGACCTAGCAGAAATTCTGACAGCCATAGAGAAGACCAAGCCAGTCTCCAAAAATCTTACCAAACGTCATGTGGAATGGCAGAATGAAATGGGCTGTTGTTAAGTTGTTAGACTGATGTACCTAGTGTCATAAGTTAGGGTCCCTATTTATTTATTTATTTAGATTTTTAAATCATGAATTTGTTGAGTCGCATGTGTCTTTTTAACAGCTTTTTTGGCTCTCAAAACTGAATTATTTTATAGCAGAAGGTAAGTAATGATATAGCTCTTCACTTTTGAACAAATATGTGCTAAATACAAACTTTTAGGTATTAATATTGATAGTTGCTATTGTAAGATGTTTGTTTGTGTGTCGGTTTTGACTAGTAAAGATTTCTTGTTCATTTGTTTATTTTTACTTTCGTTAGACCTTCAAATTTATAATTTATTTTCTACGGCAAGATGAGCCTCAATGTCATTCATAGGTACTCAGTTGCAACGTTTAACTATATCGATAACCAAAGCATAACCAACCATAGGTATACCTACTTGCCTCACATTGGTCAAATTGGCGATTAAACACTCGAAAATGGTTTGGTTAACGTTAAAAGGTGCAGCGTGAGTCTAAAATGTAATAAAAGCGAAAATAAAACTCCAATAATACATTGTTATTATTTATTGACGACATCTAAACCAACATCAGTTCCTCTATACAAAATATTGTTTCATTTAGATACACTTCTTACGCCTAGCTACAAACACAGCTCAATTCCTGCATTCGCTTCCCACGCATTCTAAAACAAACTTTATACAAACACAATAAGGTTTAAAATTAGATAAACTTTGACAAGTCGCTTGTAACATAATACTAACATAACTAAGTGTATAGTTATCGACACGAATCTTGAGCTCTGACTGACCTACATCCGCGCAGAAGTGATTTATTAACAAAAAAAAAAAACCTATCCTGAGTGACGGCTGTGACGCGATGCACTGCGGAACAATCACCGCTTTAGCCCGCCCCCGCGCCTCACTTCATACCACAAAAGGGACTCAATAAATTACTTCTGCGCAGGTGAAGGTCAGAGCTTAAGATTCGTGCCGATAACTATAAAAATTTTGGAAGAATCATAAACGTTTAGAGACAGAATTATATACAAAGTTATCATACTTTCAGACAGTAATTTGGCTACTAAACAAAATTATAGGTAGATTGGCACTACTGGGATGCATAAAATTTTGTATTTTTCATGAGATGAGATCAATAACCTTATTTTTTTAGTGTCACGTGTTAAATTTTCTTTGTTGCCAGTTAATAATAAAGAGAAGAAAGATAAAAGATTTACCGATTCTTTTCTTTACGAATATATTTTTTGGGCCTGATTTTTCATAGCGCATATCTACCATATATTCAAACGTTTTCAATTTGACTAGAAATTACCAATTCAAAAAAACTACTACGATTTACAAAATGATCAAGACAAAACAATACGACTTCATTTGTAACTTTTTGAAAAAAATAAAAAATATTCTTTGTAACATCAAGTTGATACCATTTTTCCCTATAAAAGATCTCACCAGTCTAGAACCTTCTATTTAAACTCTCTTCATACAAACCCCGAACATATAATAAAGCTAAATAATATTTTAGAAAACATATTTTGATCAGTTTTATAAATTAAAATATAGTTTGTATACATGTATTATTATAGTCTGTTGAAAAAAACGATTTCCATTTTGAAAAAGGAACTTTTAGTTATATAACATAAATATTTGAATTATTTATCGACCTTTATCAACAGACTTATTTTTGCGATCAAAGTCATAACAATAAATAAAGCAACTTAACTAAAGCTAATAAGATTCATTTTAAAAGAACAACCATCTCACTCGCGATTATAGAAAAGACCACATTGATCTTTTGGTGATTATCAGAATCAGTGTCACTCCTTATATATTCTAGAGTTGCTATCTAATTGCTACCACCTACCATTAGTCGTTACCAACTGTTGAAATCGATTTAAAGGTAGAAACTCTTTGCAAAAAATCCTCAATGCTTTTGCACAGTTTCTTCACACTGGAAAAATCTGGGTATCAATTTGTTGAAACTAATGGTAGCTGGTAGCAACTCTATATGTATTTTGAGAAAATATACGAGGAGTTACAGCGATTCTGATGCTTACATTGATGGCCCCACAAAAATTAGCTACCGTACAAACAAATAATCCAATATCTATTCACTTTCCATTCTTTCCCAAGCCTATCACAGATTTATCTATAAAAAGGGAGATTTTAAGGCCTACTCACAACAATAAAAAAATTGTTTAGAGACATTACGGTACTGGAACTCTTTTGGTTTTACTATGGGTGAAAAGTTTCAAATGGTTGATTCATAGATGAGATCGTGGGTAAAATTCTTAGTTAGAAATATTTATATGCTGATGGTCAATTAAAAAACTATTATTTGTGAATAGGCCTTCAAGTAAGACTTGAAAGTTTCAAAATGATTTTATTTCAGTATTAAAATAGTAATAAATACCGCTTAATTCGGTTGAAGCGTCAATACATTGGCAGTTATTTACTATACCCATTCAAGTCTCACTCAACTTATATAATAATTTTCTTTGCAATGAAAAGAGAGGTTCGCATATGTGTGATAGCTTTAGACACACAAGTAAAGAGCAGGTTAACCTCAGATCGAATCGAATCGAAACCTTCCACTATTGTGATAAGGTTGAAAATCTATTGAAGAAACTTGACAGATCGAGGTAAGTTGATGGGTCCGTACAAACTTCACTTTTCACAACAAAGGTTTACCTATACTACTACAAAATTTCGTTCATAATGATTTATTTAGCCCCTTTTAAAACTTTTTAAATTCTCCCATTTGGGAATTCAAAAATATTGTTTCAAAAGGGGCGTTATAAGCGATTACGCGTTTTACACAAGGCGAGTTGAAAAGTTAATGTTGCCGTATAAAATTATATTTTCCTATTTAATCCAGATGAATACTATATTCGATTCTTAGGCAACTTTTAAGTGACGAGAAGAAAAAGGTCTATTAATAAAAATGTTGAAATAAGTCTAATTTCAGTACCAAAACTTACACACTTTTTATCGTGTAATTTTTTAGGGAGTTTTTATAAATATGATAGTAGAAATATCAGAAGAATAACACATTTTTTATTGGCAACACTGTGACTAACTAAAATCTACGGTAGTTTTATTTTAATTCCTTTTTTACTAGTTTTGAATGTGTTTACGCTGGAGATTTGGTAAAAATTACAGATACAAAATTTGGTATGATGTTTCTTGCCGGCTCTTCTCCATGAGACCAACTTTTTTGAACCGTGCAACTAGTGTGACGTTTCATAGGAGCCTGCAAGGGCTATTTGAAATATAAATATTTGATGTTGACTATTGGTTTGTGTAATTATAAACTTAATTCTGATACATAATTTGATATGTTTTGATAAAATCACTGTTTGGGTTTTGCAATGTATCTAGGTACTATTATTAAGTTAGAAATGTATTGTAATATTATGTACGTCTAATCTATTTTCATGAAGGTGTTTAATTACAAGAGACACTTGATATTCGGTCGGTTAATGGACTTATAAATGTCACCGTGAAAATGTCCATAAATAATTTTATAATGTAAGATCATAAGTGAACCAAAATTAAGAGCTAGAAATTATAGCATCCATTTTAGGTAGTTTGTAAAATTATTAGCGAACGAACGGATTCCATCCGTCGTAAAACTCTATTAATAAGTCATACGGTGACATCTATAACTGATAAAAAAATGACAATCAGTAAAGTTGTAACTAAGCAAACACGAATTCAGCTTCAGACTACGAATCTCGATGTTAAAATATAACATTAAAAACTCATTTCATTAGAGCCTTTTTTATCATCGACCATCATTGATAAATAGAACACCGCAACCTTTTTAAACACCTCCAACAACCAAAAAGGCTTTAATAAAACCTCCAGTTGCCAGCCTCAAATAAATGTTACTAGCACAAAAATTGTAACCACTGGTCTGTATAAATGTTGCCAGAGTTTAGGTGGGATTATATGTAGAAAATAATGGCCGGTATTTGGCCATCTTCGACAGATGTGCCATTATTATTACCGGCCGCGTAAGAAAATTGAAAGACTACTTTTTCACCGTTGTTACAATCCACTGTTACACGGCGAAGACCCTTCGTGCCGTAGTAGGAATCCGTACCCTGGAAAAGAAATATACAGATTGAGTAAAATTGGTTTAATTGTTGTCAAATTGTTTGAGATAACGGCATGATTTTGATTTCATGTAGACACGTATATACGGTAGACTGCACATCAGTGGCAACTGTCATGCACCTCAACTCAATAGTAATAAGTACGATTTTCCTATAAAACTGTTACCACTGACCTGAAGTTGACTGTACAATGACACATTCAGAAACAATCATTTTGCAGTTCACAGAAATAAAAGTCGCAAAAACGCAACATCTCAGTCATAGGTAACCTGGGAAAGTGACTATGGCACTACAATTTACAATTAAAATGAGACTAAGTGCATTTTGTAACAAAATTATGAAGAAACCAGCATGACCTAGAATGACGCAACTTAATCAACCTCTTTTATAAATTAAGAACACTAACAACCGAATACTGAAACGTTACTCAACTTAGAGATCTGCTCAAACATGATTCTGTCACTCTCAAGTGAGGTTAATGACTGCGAGAGAAAGACTTTATAGATGCACTATGCGCTAGATGCACCATTTAATTATAACGATAACCGAACCATTTTCAGTTATCAAATCGCCTATGGTTGGCTGGCTGGCTATGGTTTGGGTGAGTTGAAGCATGTAACTCAAAGAAACGTCTCAATACTTCAGCTAAACACACATGCACAAAAATCAAGAATAAAAGCGTGACGAAAACTGAAGATTTCTACTAGGAAACCCTCACCTCGTATAACAATTTACTTAAAAATTATCGCTTTCGACCCAAAGACAACATATTGGCCCTTTTTTATCACGGACGCTTCGCGACGCCGCCCCGAACTGACTTTTATGAACAAGCAACCTTTTTCGTCGGGACTTTTTTTATTTTGACTGTAAATGGTAACTGTAAGCGATTTGCTTTTGCCGGCCTGAAGCGATTTCTTCACAATCTGGGAATTAAAGAAAAACATTGTGTATCAGTCTTTTTCTAAATTAATAATTAGACAACATTTTTCCTTACCTTAATGAGAAATTTATTTTTAGATTCAATTTTTTTTCATAACTGATAAAAATGCACTTACTTCATTGATATTATCTCTACGACAAATAAGTATTTTCAGTTCTGGTACACAGTTTTCTTTTATTCCCAAATCATTTCAATATGTAGTTATTTTTATACGTTTGAGGAGCAGTCAAGGTATTATGGAGAATGTTAAAAGCGTACCTATATACAGCATAAGCTATACATATTATGAGCAGTAAGTATAAGAGAAAAAATTGTAAAAATGCAAGTTAAAGTTGGGGCATATACACTACAGCTTAATTATTACTCGGTAAATACCTATATACAGCATAGCTAAGCATATGCTTCACTACATCTTGTGCAGCTCAAGTCATCATCATCTCCCGGCCTTTTTCCCAACTATTTTGGAGTCGGCTTCCAGTCTAACTGGATTCAGCTGAGTACCAATGCTTTACAGCGACTGCCTATCTGACCTCCTCAACCCGATACCCTTTGATTAGACTGGCGGCAGACATGACAGCCTGTACAGCCTTGTAAAGCTCAAGTCTTGGTTAAAAATATTATTTGTCTTGTCATTGGAAGAGCTCGGGGCGATCAATCATAAGGATAAGCATAAGCAAGACTTTGCACGTGCAATCAAACATTAAAACTTTTTACTTTTTATAGAAATAAACTTACCTTTAGCTTAGCACTAGCTATGTACGAGGTGTTGGGCAGTATCTCGACTGGCTCCTTGAACATGGCGCGAAACGTGTCGTCCGTGCCGTCGCAGCAGAACGTGGTGGTGTTAGACCCGCATACCTTCTTGTTTGTTAGGTGGATTATCTGGAATATGACGTTATTTAAACTAAATAAGGCCTCTCAATTAAAGTACTAACAATAATAATTTTCGTGAAAGCCTCTCCTGGACTCTTTGAAGCGTTTCGAAAATTCCTCTAAGAGCAAACTCTAGTTGCATTTAAATAAGTATGTCGATGTGCACTATGTCTTAAACGGACGAATTTAGAAAATTACCTGCAACTTAACACACAACAGTGTCGCTTATTCTCAAGATATACATAGGTAAGGTATCATAGTATATTTTCTTTTATCATAGTCAACATTTAAAATATTTCTTTTTTTTTATTTCCCCTTGACTCTCCATAGCAGAAGCTTATCGCATCTACATATTATGATAAACCTTAGTATTTGAAACTAAAAGATAGTGTCATAAACTATATTTTCGTTCACTCCAACGACTTCTATTCCTAGGCCCCACTTAGCGGAAAGGTCATACACTGCATGAGATGGAATAGTTCTAAATATAGTCTAACCTTTTAGTATTCCTAAGACGTTATCTAAACACACAATATTTCATCAAAACAAAGACAATCTTAATGTAAATAGGATATTGGCAATTGACCAGAACTAGGATAAAGTGTATGTTTACCTACTTATTTCGTAATATTTCTTAGATTTGGCAGTAAATATAAGCTTTGTGCTCAACAATAGACTAAAGAAAAGTCTTTAACAAGAAATACTGAAAACTATAATATGTTAAAAGAAATATTTTACGGGTTTTACAAGAATCGTGATGTTTTGTATATTTTTTTGCCTATTTTACCCTTCATGGTCGATTGCAAGTCATACTTGCCAGTTGCCTAGATTACTTTGATATGGACCTTATCGTTCCATGTTATTTTTACAACCAATAAAAAGAAAATAAGAAGCGTAACTAACCTGTAAGTGCACCTCATACTCCGTCGGTCCAAAATACGATCCATACAATCCAAATCCAACTACAAAGATTCTCTGATCAACCGTAAAACGGATCCGGTCCGTAGTCCCACTGTAGCCCCATCTCGACTCCGTCTGGGGAAACCGATTCACCGTCAACTCCTTCCCAGTCATACAACATCTGGGAGTGTCGAGAAACCCCACATTTGGCTTAGGGTTAACGGTAAAATACAGGAATAATTGCACCATTTCTCGGTCGTCTAGTAAACCACTTTGGGCAGGCCCCATGGCGAATTCTTCTACAGACATTAAGGGGAATCGTATGGCGTTGAAGGCTCGGCCTAAGACCATTCTTTGGTTGGTTGGTGTGACGGGCAGCTGTCGTCGTATGCACTCGGCTTCTGACCAGCGCAGGACAGCTGAGAATATTTTCGCTTCTCTGATGCGGAGTGTGTCTCTGGGAAGATGGAGATAGAAATTTTAATATGTCGGTCATGTGTTCGTATCATACAGGTCACACTAAGTAATTTTGGAGATGTATGGGCGTTATCAGGAAGATATTTTAATCTTATGAGGAGACTATAACAAAATAGACACCAATGATAGCGTCTATTCGTAATCATATCCCTGCTAGTTAATAACGGGTATGCGGAAAAACTAAAACATACAATGACTGTTAGTGGTCATTAAGAATTGAAGTATTAAAGTCAAAACAAGGAAAACAGAATGCACATAAACAAGAAGCTCTTCAGAAATTCTCAGACATGTTTCGATCGATTCCATGAATTCGTTACTACTTCACTTTTGTATCCAAACAAGTCTGGTTTCCATTCGAACTCAGTAAACAGTAGAATTTCGTTTATTTAAATCCTTACTATTAAGTATAGATGCAAATGGGAGTTTGTTTGATACGCATTCGCGGTAAAACAGTTTTGAACTGATGGAGATAAAAGCCTTTCATTGAAGGAAGATAGTAAATGAAGACGCGAGAAACTGCTAATACATAGAAGCTATGACAAATTCTCCCATTCTAGCTATCTTATTTTTTAAATAAATACACAGGTAGGAAATGCTTCCACGTGTGTCCACTTTTGTCATTCTGTTTCGGAACTCTAGTGAGAGGATATGAATAGACAGCACTAATAAAATTAACACCAAATGTACCAGGAAAGCGTTAACCATAGTGCTAATAGATCTAATGCCTTGTGCACACAGGGAGAGAAAGCTACGCTTGATACTCGAACTAGACGAAGATATTTAATAAAGAATAACGTCTTATACCTAGATTTATTTACAAAATCATGACAGCAAACTTTGATCTTAGTGAAACTAAGTGCAGTGTCTAACAAATGAACATCATTTATAGTTGTGTATATTGGCACATAACACCTAGGAGAAAAAAACAAAGAAATAATGTTGCATTTGTCGGAGACTGTCATTAGTACGGACACTAAACGTCACGCAAGCGCGCCCTCTGGTGGCGTATCCGGTGAAACAACATTTTGGCGCGCTTGACAGAGTAGTGGTGGTCGGCGTGGCGTCGACGGAGCTCAGGCTTGGTCGAGTCGTCGCGCTGCGCACATCTCGAAACTGCCTTACGTCACGTCTAGTGTACCTAGTGTTATTGCCTAGTGTTGTAGTACCGTTGTAGATCCATATTGTAAAGTGTGTAAAGTGTCTTTTGAAATTAAAGTGTAAAGGTTCTTCTAACCTAACAGACAGACATGTGTTGCTGGGGAGTTTGTTCCGCCACTTCTTCTCCCCAAGCCAAAACACATAGGAAGTGGCGAAGGGCGGGCGTTTTGGGGGCTGTCTTTTGTTCTGACTAATTTGAATAAACGTTTGAGTTTTGAGTTTGTTTGAGTTTCTTTGAGTTATCTCTTTGTACGATTACCCTAACTGATGTCGGACAATAGTGCCATTCTGATGATGTTTCTCCGCCCTTCCGACACATTTATAAACAAGTTTATATACAGCATGTGTCATTATTATTAGTTTGGTCATAGAAAATGTACCTAGTTAATTTTTGTGTTATTTCTAAAAGACAACTTGATATAATGCCCAGACTAGGCACCACCTTTTTCCCTTTTTTATTCCTTCCAGCCTTCCCCTGTATTTGGAGTCATTTAGAATAAGCTGCATGTTTCCACAAGATCAAACAAAAATTATTTTCAAATAAAGCAAAGAAGAACCTATAACTTACATGGTCTCCCTACAGCCACGTAAACAAGCAGCATGATAAACACAAGTGTATACAAAAAGTTCAACATACATAATTTCTGGCATCAACACGTAGCTAAGAATTGGCACGTTGACAACAACCTTCTTACATTATCAGTATTTACTAGTAATGATTACAAATACTCAAAATACACTTATCTTTCAATGATAATCTATAACATTGGAGGAATCTTATCAGATTTTTGAAAGTCGGTCAGGTTATTTTTATTTTTTATTGATACACATGATATTTTTGTTGTGATTTTTATACTATCTTTTGGACTTTCAATGTCATACTAGAATCAGCTAGTAACTACAAGCATCTTTTGTTTTGATTAGGTGTGCTAGAAAAATTTGACTTTGTTGAAAGTGATTTGAATTTGAGAAAGGCAAAGCATTTCTTATTGGATAAGATACCACACATGTTACAACACATAAATAAAAACTAGGATTGTTTTGATCATTTCACAGACACTTTACATAACTATTGACTAGGTATTTAGAATTTTAGATGTGCAGGAAGTCATATAATTTCTGATAGATAAAAGCCATCTACAATTTTATTTAAAACTGTCATATAAGATTGCCAATTTTTTTATCAAACTTCTTTATCATCTACCCAGTACAGTGTATTCTTAAAATGCTATGTGTTTGGTCAAGTGACCCGATTTCCTGAATATTTTATGATAATTGTCACCACAACACAATAAATTGAAGTCATCACAATTTAAAATTAAGCGGCCTGATGAATAATTATTGTATTTTTTTCCATAAATAACATGTCAGTTCTGGTTTCGTATTTTGTTTTTAATATTAATATGATTGAGCAAATATGATAAGAGTCCATGAAACAGAGGTGATTGAGAGGAAATAAAGAGAAAAACATTTGGATTCTACTTCTATCAATAACAATAAGATTACATGACTTATAATATAAAGAATAGAGCAGACATGTAAAGCAGGTTGTATTTGTAGTAATAAAAGTGAACATACCTCTCCAGCACAGCATTAAGTGTATCCTGATCTATATCCGTAAACCCTTCAGCATTTAATGCATCAGCAGTATTCTTATCTATCATCTCCAGACACAACGCAGCCAGCTGAGGCTCATCAAACAAGCGCGCCTGCGTCAACAGCAGGAACGCATTGTCCGTACCCAAGTTACTCTTCAAGAAATCTACACAGTGCTCCTCCAACGCAGCCACGGCATACTTCTTAGCGGTGTACAACGTTGTCATCACACTCTCCGGACCAATCCGCACCTCGTCCGAGTATAGGAACTTTAGTAAGTGTAGGAACGCAGCTGGCTCCACATCTGGTAACTCAACTTCATCAGACTTAGTTGCTAGCACTCCGTTGAACATGGCATCGAACACCGCGCTCCCCACAGACAACACAAACTTGTGCGCCGGTATCACCTGCTGATTTGCGTCTTTGCCAACGATAAAATGCACGTCGCATAAAATCTCATTGTTAAAGAGGAACGATAATCTTTCTTTGACTGTGGTTTTTGTCGCCTGCCAGTTGTGTAAGCGGCCGCCAGTGTTGTTTATTGGCTGTAGGTTCTCTATCGCGGAGGACGAGGCGTGAGGTTCGATCACCTGCCCGTTCTCCTCCTCCTGTATCTGTCCGAGCTGCCGCGCCTGCTGGTTCGACGGCAGCATGTTCTGCGGCGGCAGCTCATCTCCTCCACCCCCGTCGTCCAGCCTCACGTTAAGCAATCTATTAACTATATCATTTTTAGAACCAGATGCCATAACGCGTGGATTTTCAACTATTGCACATCACACGAGAAGCCGGTCGTGCTAGAAACACGTTGTTTATGTTTGAAAACGACCGTCTGTATCTATGGCGTGGGTGTGAGACACAATTTCAACTGATTTGTTGTAGTAATTAGCCTCAATTGTTGTTTATCACAGGCACTGAGATGTTTCGAAGATTTTTTGACGCGTGACAGGAAAATTGTCGTATTGCCACTTTTGGAGTACTTTGATTCTACTAAAAGTTGTTATTTGGGTTGCCAGTTTAGTATATCCAGTAGCAACTTTCGGTTATAAAAAAATTAAATAATAAAATTGTACATACATATTTTAAATAATTTTATCACTTTTAGAAGTATACACCCTGCCCTGCAGCCTGATGCTGTCATTGTCAATTTTATTTGTAGGAGTTCTGAGAGTGAGAAAAGTAACTTACCTTCGTGTTGCATTGGAATCGAATCATGGAGCGGTGGTCGCTTTAACATTCTTCAGTATTAACAAGTACCTATTACTCTTATAGCATGACTTACAGCAATAAGCTAACAGCTTATTGTTTGAGAGAATAAAATTAGTAATATGAATGAAGTGCTTAATACTTAGCATCAAACATTAACCGTTTTCTATTGTCTAGTTCGTACCCATCTATGGCTTGAGTATCAGTAAGTAGGTACAATCAGAAAGCATATTATTATATCCCTACCTACATACCCTTTACCTAGACCTACCTATTTATACATACATCTCTGTACCTACTTATGCAATGTAAACGCTGCACTACCACATAAACTCAGATTTACATATTGCGGTTGAAACCTCTCAAACACCCTTTGCTTGGCTTAACAGCCACTTAACCGTGTCTTGGGTCATTCCCATAAGTGCTGTGATGGTAATGCTATAGGGATAAGTACACAATAGATAATGTTTGTAATATTTATGCACTATAAAATGAAATATAAATAAGCATAAATCATACGATAGCGGAAAGAATACCAAAGCCAAATTCAGATATCGGTTATACTTATTGTAGTACCCACATAAACGAGACTATATTTTGCACGAAATTCTTAGCATTTTAGGAAATCTAGCACCTGGATAAAAAAGGTCTAGTCTAGTCTAGGTAAATCAATGCATTTTTTTACCATTCAAGTGTAAATAGGTACTTTTAAAAAATACTCACTTTCGCATAAAACTATTATATAGGTACTAGCAGCTGTTTTCCCGCCCGGTTTCGACCACGTCCCGCGAAACTTCTACCCGTAACCGGATCAATGTTACTCGTGAATAGTCTGGCTTTTCAACAGTGAAAGAATTTTTCAAATCGGTTCCATAGTTTCGGAGCCTTTGGTGTCCAAACAAACAAAAAAATGATTCCGCTTTACTATATTAGTACCTATAGAAGTACCTATAGATTTTCGATTAGCAAGGATTGTTAAATTATCTGATAAACGGTGATATTTTGATTTAAATTTCATTTTATCTGGCCTTCTGGAATTAATGGGTAATTAAACATAGGACAATCTTAGGCCTAGGCGTATTTTTCTCCAAACCATTTAGTACCTAGGTAAACTAACTATCTATCTGTTCCCCTGTATTAGTAGGTACCTACTTAGGTTAATTTTCTATCTACTTCCTATACTCGGAGCTAAATAAACAGTTAGGTATACACACTAACTACATAGCTACCTAGTACATATATGACACGCTACACATGACGTGTGACACACAGACACGCAGACACGGTGGCTCCGGAGGTTTATTGCCGCGGAAACTACGCACTGGACACGCACAGGGTTACGAAACTGAGCAGTAGTGTCAGGGTTAAATTTTAATGAAGGTTATGAAATGACGGATCAAAGATCTTGATTTTTTTGGGGATGAAAGATGGTAGTGGTCGTATAGGATGAGTTAAAAAAGGAATAAAAAAATCTGGCAAGTTACGTTGAATTGCTGGAAAGGATTTTGCTTTTATTTTAATTTCGTATTGATGGCTGAGGACGATTCTTGGCTTTTAAAAAAATAATGAAGAAGAAAGATGTTCAAGGCCTAATTAAAGCATTTTTCACAACATGGCAGACACGGTTTAACAAAGAGTAAAAAATAATTCAATTCTACTGTCGCGCAAACTAAGCGACTCAATTTACCAAAATAATGAATTCCTATTTACCTACTCTAAATAAATAATTTGCATAATATACATTTAATTAGCCGAAACTATATGTTCAGTGTTCTATGGCGTTTCTCGTACGTCATCAAGGGCACGCACGCGCGCGACGGTCGATCCAGCTACAGGTGCTGGCCCGGCAGTCGAACAGTCGCCGCCAGCCGCGCTACACCCCACCGCCCTCGCCGGCCCCGGGGCGCTCCAGGCGACGCCAACCATGACAGACTGATCAACCAAACAGCATTCTAAGCTCAGCCAAACGCTACAAAACAACCAACGCGCCTGCAAAAACATTGCGAGCAAACTTACACCAACGAAACACGTTGCGTTTACAAATTCAACAGGCGCTCATAACACATCGTGCTTATGACTAGTGTAAATAATCTAAAGTTTCGAGTATTAATCGTTGTCTCGTTTCCTCTACTGTTGTTATAAAGTGTTGTCTGTTCTATTGACTTGTGTGAGATCTAAGTGTTCTATAAATAATGTTGTTTCCATTGTTGTTGATCTTGAACTGGCTACCTGCACCCGAGCGTGTTGTGTCTGTGACATAATTCTATTATAATATGAATACGATTAAGTAAAGGTGAGTTAAGAATCGATACTTTTACGGTCTGTAGTAAGATTATAAACATAAACATACGTCCCACATGATAGCTATAAATATCTGGTACCTGCGTACCTATCGCACTTATTAATAAGTTAACGAGATGTGGCTACCCAATAGCCACTGAAGTGATAATAAATACATGCTACCGATATTTACATAATTACAAAGGACCTTTAAACCAATCATATTGAATTTATCGATTATTATCTACAATTAGACATTGTTCGAAACAGCCAACTACCTAGAAAGTTCACAACTATTTAGACACTCTATTCAATCCAAAAGGTCATATAAATTATACCATACTAATCAAACAGCCATTAAATGAAATTATGAGTAGATACCTACCCATCTTTGACATGTAAGACGTTTTAAAGTAATTAACTTAGTTGTGCCCTCATTTCTTTCAAAGCAAACATTTGGTAGTGAAATATACTCCTCATATTACTTTGTCCAAGGGTAAGTTTAGCGTAAATATGTGTACATTGGTTGTTACAGAAAAGCTAAATGATGCTTAGTCCAAAGATTCAGCGGTCAGTCCGGGTGAACGACGGTCAACTGCTCGCCCTGTCTGATAGGGCTCAGTATGACCATTCACAGGTTAGTATCATCTGCCTATATCTTTTCTCAACTGTGTTGCAGCCTTTTCCAACTATGTTGAGGCCTTTTCCCAACTATGTTGAGGCCCTTTCCCAGCTATGTTTTAGCCTTTTCCCAACTATGTTGGGGCCTTTTCCCAACTATGTTAGGGTCGGCTTCCAGTCAAACCTGATGCAGCTGAGTACCAGTGTTTTACAAGGAGCGACTGCCTATCTGACCTCACCATTTACTGGTTTGTAGATATCAGTTTAATTGATCAATAATGCCATGGGAACGGGCTCCTCTAAGTTCAAACCATCAAAGGAGGGGACAGTTGTTTCACGCTTTTATTCTTTGCAAAATATAAGGAGGTATTTATGTTGGAACTGCTGACTGTGGAAAATAATGGCCAGTTTCGCTAGTTACTGATAAGTTTCTGTAAGCCTATCCGGAATTTAACTATAACTTTTACTTTGATATGTCTCGGATAGCAATATCTGGCAGAAATTATAAGTAGCTCTGATCTTACAGTTGCTTTTTCCGAAAAATGACTTGAAAATCTATTCTGTTAACGTTTTATTAAAATGGATTCTGTTCTTAGGCTGGCTACCTGCACAAACGGAGCTCTGACAACACCAAATGGCAGCTCCGGTGGTTCATACTATATCAGGTAAGAGACTTTCTAATTTATACTAATTATTTATTACCTTTTTGGCAAACTAATGTCACAAAATTAATCGGCAATGGCGAGATTAAACGAAAAATTTTGGTAAACAGCAGCGAAGCGAGTCCACTGCTAGCATGTGTTCACGCACAAAGGTTGCAATTTCGCGGTAATTTGTCAAAATCTACGTTTAATCCGGCTACGGAAAGAAATTCCATCTGGACGCGGGTGAAACGAAGTGAAACCTGTCTTAACTTATCCAGCTAGATCTACCTAACTAGCCGTTTGATTAAGTTCCGT